>NC_073745.1:329343458-329943458 GCF_029784135.1 Toxorhynchites rutilus septentrionalis | reverse complement strand
GAGATATATAGAGGGGGCGGATACACAGAAGCAAACAGTATTCGATCCTATTTTTGATGCGATGCATACGATACTCAGGAATACTCGCTGAATGGTTGGAGTGCAGGGACCTTTATTCATCAACTTGCATGCTTTCAGATCAGAAAATTCTCGACTTCCCGTCTAACCTCGAACAACCCTGACGCCGAGCTGAGAGCCGACAGAGGTCGACAGAACAGAGAGGGATATCTTCCTTGCATAAACATGCGGCGTCAATTTCCCCCCATATACCCCATCAAGATGCATGTCGTTTTCATGATGACCTAGTGACAAGCTGTCTGTTATCTTACGGAATGTGGAAATTGGAAGACGAGTTTTAAAATGCTTTATCCACAAGCCGGATGAACTGCACCGCTCTTGGAATCAGTATGTAGCCAGTGGTGGATCCCGAAGAAAATCATTTCCGAGCAAACTTTTGGATATTTTTCGAGCGGCCTTTTGATGATGATGGTCCCAGCTCCTTACCCTACAGAGATTTGAGCAAGACGAGTCATCTAAAAGATAATTTAGTTATTTTTTCAGCATTGAAATCAGTTAGGCAAACAAAAAAAACAACGAACCGATTTTATTTACAGATTATAAGTTCAACAAATTGCAATGTCAAATGACAAGCCAATACTCAGTCATGTCCGCCACAGAGCCGATACAGTCCCAACGAAGCCCTTGCAGCCGAGTGGTCCACCAGAGCACAAGCCCAACCGCCAGCCTTGTATTGGATTGACTATGAATATCCTCATCCAGAGAAATCGAGAAAATTTCCTTAACGAAAAACTTCTAGACCGGCACTCAGAAAACTTTCAATTTAATATCCTTTATATCTGTGCAACGCGCGCAACGCTCAAACTTATGAAGACTACTTTTCTTTTTTTTTAACTAATATAGTATAAAAACAACACAATAAAAATAAAAATAGTCCATCATCACCAGGATCATGACGGACATAATAGAGAGGACATAAATAAAAATTAAAAAAAAGCTAATTTAAAAAATTGAGTAGGTTACATAATATAATCCGTTCAGAAAAAAACTTCGTTAGGTTAATTGAAAATATTAAAAACAAACTGCAAAAAAATCCCATATTAAATTATCCGTTCGTATAAAACATCGTCAGTAACAATATTCCTAATAAAATTTAAAAATATATCGGTCGGCTGAAACACAGCTTTCACGTGTGAAATACAGTGCCTCTTAAATTCTGTAAGTGTTGTTGCACGTTTAATATGTCTTGGCATCGAGTTGAACACATTTAAATAGGGTTTTCCAACTTTAAATTCCGAAAGTAAATTGAAATAAAACACACTTAGAATTCGAATTTCGATGAAACTTTTATTTCAAATTAAAGTTTGGTTTATGCCATTATTTGTGAAATACAACATCATTCAAATGTCCACCTAGGGCTTCCTCGCACACCTTGATCCGGAACAGATAATTTTCGATGACTTTTCGGCACATATGGGGCGGTATCTCGGTCATAACTTCACGAATGTTGTCTTTCAAATGTTCAAGACTTTGCGGAGAGTTGGCATAGATATGGTCTTTCGCATAACCCCACAAAAAAAAAGTCTAGCGGGTTCAAATCGCATGATCTGGACGGCCAATTGGCATCACCAAAACGCGAAATTATGCGTCCCTCAAATTTCGTTCGCAATATGGCCATGTTTGGTCGTGTTGTGTGGCACGTGGCGCCGTCCTGCTGAAACCACATGTCATCCGTATCCATATCTTCAATTTGTGGCAAAAAAAAAATCGGTTAACATGCGGCTATAGCGCTCACCATTCACAGTTACCGTCTCGCCGTCCTCATTTTCAAAGAAATACGGCCCGATGACTCCACCAGACCATAATGCGCACCAAACAGTGACTTTTGGCGGATGCAATGGCCTCTCAACAATCACGTGTGGATTTTCTGAGCCCCATATACGGAAATTTTGGGTGTTCACATAGCCACCGAGCTCGAAATGTGCCTCATCGCTGAAGAAAATTTGATGCGAAAACTCAGCATTTTGCTGCTATTGTTCGTTCACCCAATCGACGTATGCCCGACGCATTCCATGGTCACCACGCTCTAATTTTTGTACCAGTTGGACTTTATATGGATGTAGGTGCAAGTCCAAATGCAAAATTCGCCACAATGATGTGTTTGACAAGCCCAATTGCTGAGCACGCCGTGGAATCGAAACATTCGGGTCATCCTCCACACTGGCAGCAGCAGCAGCAATATTTTCGGCCGAACGCACATTACGATGATGCACAGGTTTCACAATATCCGCTACGGATCCAGTTTGTTCAAATTTACGCACTACATTAGCGATTGTGTGCTCTGTAGGCCCTCCATGACAACCAAAATCCGTCCGTAATGCTCGAAAAACATTTGCCGGTTTTTCATCATTTTTATAGTATAATTTAACAAAATTAACACGTTGTGCGATGCTAGAACGATCCTTATTGTAAAATGGCAGACATTCAACTAACGATATGACGCTTTGGTTGACAGCTATGTCAAACGGTTGTCAGCGCAGGGCTGTATACTTTCGGAAGCCCGAAATGGAAAACCCTGTACCTTTGAAATACAACGAATTTTGTGACGCACATGTCAAGAAATTGGGTTTTCTCAATTCATTCGCGTTTCTTGTGTTATAACTGTGAAAGTCACTTCCTCTTTCAACTCGATCACACAAATGTCGACGCAGCAAACCTTTAACTACTTTGAAAATGAACACCATAGTTAAATAAACAATGCTTTGCTTCACGGATAACCATTGCAGAGCGTCCAACATTAAAGATGAGGAAGTGAATCTGCTACATTTTAGTATCGATCGCATTATTTTATTTTGCAAACGCTGTAATCTCGATATTTGTGTTTCATTGGCCAGAAATAAAATGGAAGAGCAAAAGTCTAAATGAGGAGAGATGATTGATTTGTATAGTTATATTTTGCTGCAAATAGTTAAATCGTTTTTCAATCGGCATAAGATTCCATACTTCTTGGCAATTTTCTTGATGACATTGTCAATGTGAGTGTTGAACTTGAGTTTGCCATCAATAATCACGCCAAGATATTTAATTTCCCGAACGCGATCAATAGTCTCATCATCAATAACAATAGAGACGTTTTCTTTTGAACGATTTCGCGAGATTACCATATATTTCGTTTTACTTATGTTCAATTTTAATTGCTTATACTTCAACCATCTACTTAAAGAATGCAAATCTCCATTTAAATGTGACGCGACCTGATTTAAATCATTAGCTCCAATGAATAATACAGTATCATCTGCAAAAAGATTGATATCACAAAATCGTAAAACTCGTCGCACGTCATTAATGTACATAATAAAAAAAACCTTACACTTCATGTTTCCCAGAAACAAAACTCAACAATTTTTTGATTGTGTATTTCGGAACCTTTTGATTGTTATAAAATGTTTGAAGAAACTTATCACAATGGATTTTGATCGGGTCTGCATGAAGAAAAAAAAACCATATACACAGGCGTCCATCTGATGGAACACGCAAGTCATTCAAGCTGGGATTGATCCGGTGGGAGACAAAGTTCGCATCCATTTCCTCGTTTATTCTTCAATTCCATCATCATTATCCCGCTGGGGATGTTTGCTGCCGAATTATGAAGAGATGGAGCGAGAAAAAACAACACTTCACCCCTTGGAATCGGGGTTGGAGCAGATGGGAAAACCTGGGAAACTATATCCAAAAGTTATGTTCGTTCGGCATTCTAATGAGCATCATTTCTTTGTTTGCGATTGCTGCCGAGCTGTGTGATAAGTTCTGTCTTGAGACGCTATAGAAGATTGAAGGTTTATTCTTACCGAACGATATTTCAACGTAATAGTTCACAGTTTAATGCTTTCCCATGAACATAACGGAGGTCACTATTTATGCTTTCAACCTCAGAAACACCGAGTCTTTATGCACCTTTGGAAAGCTTTTCATTGTTTTATTGAAACGCGATTTGTATAGTCACACTGACTCGAAAATTGTGTCTCGTCGAAAAATCTATATATATATATATATATATATATATATATATATATATATATATATATATATATATATATATATATATATATATATATATATATATATATATATATATATATATATATATATATATATATATATATATATATATATATATATATAATTACATTACCCGGGCCGTGATCGCCTTTTTAAAAACGGGAAATGCTTATTTAAAATCACTTTTATTCACAATTATTCACTTTACAACTACCGGTTACGCTCTGTACTTCTTACTAACTAACTCGGTCTAGCACGATCGGTCTTATTTATTGACTAAAACTGCTGATCGTACACATCTGTAGCCGCGTGCGGTGTCCGTTTCTGGGCTGACTTGGCTGATATGCTAACGTGAGTATATATATATATATATATATATATATAAATATATATATATATATATAAATATATATATATATATATATATATATATATATATATATATATATATATATATATTTATATATATATAAAGGGATTTCTGTCTGTCTGTCTGATTCTTATGGACTCAGAAACTACTGAACCGATCAACATGAAAATTGGTACATAGGGGTTATTGGGCCCGGGGAAGGTTTTCGTGATAGTTTGAGACCTCTACCCCTCTCTAAGGGGGGGCTGTCATACAAATGAAACACAAATTTCTGCATAACTCCAAAGCTAATCAAGCACAATTTGGGACGTGAGGGTTTTTGGGTATAAGAATTGTTTCTATAATGGTATGACACCCCTCCCTCTTCTGGAATGGAGAGGGGGTCCCATAAAATATATATAACATATTTCAACCAAGAATATTCCAACCAAACGTGACAATTGAAATTTTTCGGAAAACTCTGAAGGAAAAAGGGAAAATTCGGAAAATTAAATTCCCATATGTTCTACAATTACACTGTGACAAGTGCTGTTAGTCCATTTGATGTTTGCACTAGCGAAATTGATCTTTGTTCGAAACTGGAAATGGATTTTAATGTGATGAAACGCATACCTATATCTTCTTCTATCTATACAAAAAAAGGATCGCCGGATGTGTTGATAAGAGCAGAACTCGAGGAAGGAATTTCCCGATTTAGAGCTGTCTTTATTCTATCATATATTCTGTACAAACCATTTATTCCATGTTACGAAGAATCTAGATTTTTCAACCACTTGTAAGGTTGAAAAATCTTGAACGAGAATTGTGTCTGAACATAATCTAATATTATAATGATGAGTTTTGTTAGAAATACTAGGAATTTTATAGTAAAAAGTAAATTCAACGGAGATGAATAGAAGCTCAATCAATGAACAGTTCTGCAATTGTACCCATGAGCTTGCTCATAGTAAGAAAACGTATTGATAACAAAAAAACAATTTTTTGGCGGGACGAAGTTTGCGGGGTTCGCTAGTATGTAATAAATTTGGGAAATTTTTAGTGTAATGTTTATTGCATGATTGCATCAATGTATCCATTTTCGGTACAGAAGTGGTACCATCTGTGACTAAGAAGCTATTACCAACATATAACTTCTGCTAAATACGAAGGCAGTCCGATAAGTTCGTAGCCTACAATAAAAAAAAACAAAATTTTTGGAAAAGTGAATTGATTCATTTCTCAACATATTCTCCTTTCAGCTCGATACACTTGACCAAGCGATGGTCCAACTTCTTTAATCCATCTGAAAAATACAGGGTGGGCCATTTAAAGTGGAAGCATCTGGCAACCCCATAACATTTGACAGAGATGTCAGATTAACAAATGTCATACCGCGTTGGAAGCGTCATTTCAGTACAATTTTAACCATGGAACAATACACACCTAAACAACGCGCTGAAATTGTTCAGCTGTACATTCAAAATAACTTCTCAATTGTGTTAACTAAAATGTCTGATGAGGGGCATTTCAACTTGAATGGAGGAGTGAATAAACAAAATTGTCGGTTTTATGCTATTGAAAACCCTCAATTCATCGAAACGCAACCTCTTTACGACCAAAAAGTTACTGTGTGGTGTGGCATTTATGCCGATAAAGTCATCGGCCCGCACTTCTTTGAAAACGAAAATGGAGCAACGGTAACCGTGAATGGGGAGCGTTATCGGACAATGATAACCGTTCGTGAAAATGAATTGGACAATTACTGGTTCCAACAGGACGGCGCTACATGCCATACAGCGGCTGCCACGACCAAATTATTGCGCGAAATGTTCCCCGTAAGATTAATATCGAAAAACGGCGATTATGACTGGCCACCGAGATCACCTGATTTGACGCCTCCTGACTTTTTTTTATGGGGATATTCAAAATCCAAGGTATACACTGGTAAACCAAGGACCCTGGCTGCGCTGAAAGACAATATCCGACAAGAAATTGCTGCCATATCGGCCGAAACATTGGGCAAAGTGATGGAAAATGCCGAAAAAAGGGCACATTTTGCGGTCAAGGCCAGAGGCGGTCATTTACGAGATATCATAATCAAAAAGTAGTTAGAACAAATCTCCTTGGACCAAAATAAATGAATTTCAAAAAAAAAAAAAAAAAATTAAATTCCACTTCTTTATTTTGCTATTGCAAAAATAAATCCTTCCACTTTAAATGGCCCACCCTGTACTAGAATTTTTAGCATTTATTTTTTCTCAACATTTATTTTTATCAACTAACAATTTTGTTGTATTTTTAGTTATTTTTTCATTATTTTCTTTTATTTCTATATACACTATATTTCTACATACACTTGCTGCATTGTCGTTAGAGTACAACTTTGCTGCTACTTCATTCTCGGATACAGGTCCAAAAGAATGATACTTTTGGGTACCTGGAATTTGTTTGGTGTTATCATTCATGCTACTCAATGATCGACTGATATCGTCGTCATAATAAAATTCGGAAACCTTTTTCATTTGCCAGTTTTTTGGCTCGAATTGCCATATATTTATTAACGCCAAATTCTTCTTCCATTTTTTGTACGGACCAAGACTTAGGCAAAACTGTTAAAATTCTAACTTTTTCAGATCTTGTTGTCTCTGTGCGGTCAAATTTTGCTTTGAGCTGATTGATAATCTCATCAAACTCTTTTGCCTTTTGTTTAAAGTTCGACTCTTCGTCTTCTCCATGTGAAAAGGAAAATAGATTTCTTTTAATACCTTTAGAAATTTCTTTGAATTTTTGTTCGGGGTAACTAGCCTGTCCAAGTCTTTTCGTCATTATTGGTGAAACGTTAATACCGGCGATTCCCTTGTTGAATAGCTCAATGTTGTACGCTCGGGAATACTCTGGTATTTTGCTGTTTTGGGAATCTTGCGAAGATGCTGAAACGACGGAAACTATTGGTGGTACTTCTTCTAAAGTATTTCCTATTGCTGTACTGATCTTCTCCTCAGTATTACACTGCTTTGGTTTGCAAGAGTAAACAGTTAAACGACATGATTCGTAAATTTTTAAAGATGTATCTAAATGGATATTGCATCCCATTGACTTAAGTTTCTCAATCATTGACACGGTTAAGAAACGTTTTTCAGATGAACATTTCTTACCGTTTTTCGGAAACGGTTTACAACACGAAAAAAAAAATTTGTAGTCCATTGTGGTATACTGTTATTCACTCTATAAGGAAGATTGTTCGACTGATGAACGATGTTTGAATATGAATAACTTTATATACATTATAGGTTGAATCAACAAGGTGTATTTGTTGTTGGGATTTCAATTCTACTGTTCATTTTTTGATTGTGTAACACGAATAACATGTTAAAAGTTTGTATTAAGATAATAAAAGATTTTTTAATATCGCTACGTTTTGTGTTAACCCACATGTCTTCAAATGTATTTAAACGTAACTCCTGAACATATATTTTTACTATAATGATGTATTTGGAAAAGTTGTTAGAAACTATAAGCAAATTCATAAAATTTCATGAACATGACGGTATAACACGACAAACATATTAAAAGGGAATATTTACTATAAAAAAAACAATAAATTAAAATTATTTTTTTAAATATCTCGAGAATGACTACATTTAGAAGGAGATTTATAATGAGCATTTTTGTTTTAAATCACATCAGAAATCATAATTTGTGGTAAAAAATGATGGTTAACATACAAAAATTCGAAGTTCCGAAAATTCATAAAAATTCGATGTTCCACAAAGTTCGCCAAAAATAGTTTTACCATCTTGGACCCATTTTATAAATTTTTTACATGACTTATATTTTATATGAAAAAAAAAAAATATGTATTTTGGATATTGCAAATTAATGTTTTTGTTGTAAATATAAAAAAGAGTACTAATTTTTTTTCTCAGTGTATATTTTTTCATGTTTAGACATCAATACGCTATAGCTCTCTCTAAGACACTATTTCGGTACGACTTATAGTTTTTTAGATATAAATTATCAAAGATTTCTCCTACTAAAATCGACACGCCCTATTCAAAAGTTACGCTCGAGTCAAAAAATTCCCAATTGCTGTGGAAAACTCATATTTCCTCCAACCCAAATGGAATACAAACTTTCATTCGAATCAAAAATACATGTTTTTGAAATCTGCATTTTTTGGACGATTTCATTTGGAATTGCACTTTTATGCATTTCCATCCTTCAAATGAAAATGATGCCCAAACCCGCCTCAAGGCGGATTTCTAGTTTTAGGATATAAATAAAAAAAATCCGTGCATTTAAAACATTGCCGTTATGTTAATAATATTAAGCTGTCAAAAAAGTACCGCAGGACTTTTTCCGCGAGGTGTCGTTGTAAGCGCTTAGTTCTAGTTGTATTCATTGTATTCATTGTATTCATCGAGTCATACTATAGCTAGTTGGAAAGGTATTTTTGCGCGCTATAATATAGTCCTTGACAGTGTTTTGTTTGGTTGAGTCGTTCGTGAGTTATAGTGTCGCAAATATGGAGCAAAATAAAGAGAAAATCCGACATATTTTACAGTACTACTAAGACAAAGGCAAAAATGCATCTCAAGCTGCCAATAAAATTTGTGCAGTTTATGGACCCGATACAGTTTCCATTTCCACCGCACAACGATGGTTTCAACGTTTTCGTTCTGGTGTAGAGGTCGTCGAAGATGCGCCACGCTCCGGAAGGCCTGTCGTCGAAAATTGCGACAAAATCGCTGAATTAGCCGAGAAAGACCGGCATAGTAGCAGCCGTAGCATCGGCCAAGAGCTGGGGATAAGTCATCAAACCGTTATTAACCATTTGAAAAAGCTTGGATTCACAAAGCAGCTCGATGTATGGGTGCCACACACGTTGACGCAAAACAACATCTTTGACCGTATCGACGCATGTGAATCGCTGCTGAATCGCAACAAAATCGACCCGTTTCTGAAGCGGATGGTGACTGGCGATGAAAAGTGGGTCACTTACGACAACGTGAAGCGCAAACGGTCATGGTCGAAGCCCACTGAAGCGGCTCAGACGGTGGCCAAGCCCTCATTAACGGCCAGGAAGGTTCTGCTGTGTGTTTGGTGGGATTGTCAAGGAATAATCTATTATGAGCTGCTTCCCTATGGCCAAACGCTCAATTCGGACCTGTACTGCCAACAACTGGACCGCTTGAAGGTAGCACTGATGAAGAAGAGGCCATCTTTGATAAACAGAGGCCGCATTGTCTTCCATCAGGACAACGCCAGGCCACACACTTCTTTGGTGACGCGCCAGAAGCTCCGGGAGCTCGGATGGGAGGTTCTTTTGTATCCGCCGTATAGTCCGGACCTTGCCCCAAGTGACTACCACCTGTTTTTGTCCATAGCGAACGAGCTAGGTAGTCAGAAGTTAGACAAAAAAAGGCCTGTGAAAATTGGCTATCCGAGTTTTTTGCCAATAAGGAAGCGAGCTTCTATAACAGGGGTATTATGAAGTTGGCATCTCGTTGGGAACAAGTCATCGAACAAAACGGCGCATATTTGACTTAAAACAGATGATTGTAACTAATTTCATGAACAAATGAAAATTCAAAAAAAAAATACCGCAGGACTTTTTTGACAGCCTAATATATAATATTAAAAATATGATCTACTATAGTTTTTTCACGCAAATTAAAAATTTGGGTTTTAGAGTTTTTCACTAGTGCAAGCCATATTCCAAAATCCTGAGCTATCATCCAGGCCTCCATCAAGGATCCGCCTTTTCCTCATTGGTGTGATCCACCATTTGGTTTTACGAATTATAATAAATGTTCATTCAATTCCATTCTTTGTTTTTAAGAGGCTTTAAACTTTGCAGTTCATTCGCCTCTAAATAAATGTTCATGAGGAACCAGTTCTTATGATGAGTCCAATGACATCAAAAAACATTACAAAGATATATGTGACATCTAGCAAAATGTTCTTGGAAATCATTCAGAAAATTCAAAATACATCTTTGGTTAATTCGATGGCTGTTACCATATCCTCGATTTGTGCTGCATTTAAACTCTCGTTTCATATCTTTTATTTTTCACTCTTATCTGCGCTATCCGCCCATATTACTGTGACCTCAAATTTCACCAGTTTTCGTCACCCGAATTGGTTAATCCACCAGAAAATCCACCTGATGTTGATACCCATCGTTTACCTACGTGAGTGAGTAAAACGGACAAATCCCGGATTATTCGGTTCATCGGTTTCGCCCACCACTCGGAGCGAACCCGGTATCAAATATTCGCATAAATTATTCAAACCTTATCATTTCCTTCGCCAAAGGCACAAAGTACTTACTTCATTTTGGCCACCGCCACATTCATTTTGTAGCATACCCTTCCCCTTCCTTCCGCACAACTATCTCTCTCACTCTCTAGCTCTTCCGTCACGTGGACACAAACACTCACCACGCACACACTTGGCCAGTAGGTGTGTGAAACTTTCATAATACGGTCTCCATTTCTATAATCTGTTTACCAGCTTTTAGGATCAGCTTCCTGTGTGCTTTTTGTGTAGGGTCCTTTCGGTCCGGTGTGTGTGTTTGCCGATTGCGGCGGATGGAGTGCCGGTGGTGGGCAACCGATAACGGTTCGCTTTTCCACTTTACTCTCTCCCTCGATCGAATTACTTCGAAAGTGGTGTGCGCGGGGCAAAGGTGGTACCCAGTCGGGATCGCAGGATGCATGGCGGGGGCGTAATAGCACAGGGGTCAACCGGATGGTGTGGCACTCATTAAAATTTGCATCGTTTCACGGGTTCATCCCATTACGATGGGAATCGTTCTGCGGGGAGCATTTTTCCGCTTTTAAAATGGACACTTGCTTTTCATCCGTCGAGCGAGCGTTTATTGGATTGGGTTTGGCCGAATGGTGGGGGGAGTTCAAGTGGATAGGGTGTGATAAAATCAGCAGATGTTGGTGGATTCATTGAGTGTGGTCGTCAGGTATCGTGTGGATAGCCCGAAATGCTGCTATCGGAGCTTAGCGCCGATGTTTGAACGGTCCATCAATACTGGATGATGATCGTCTATGAATAAAAAAAGATAATCGGAAAAGTTTTTAGCGCACACAGGAGGGAGTGTTTATTTGTAACATTATCCTCGTCCCAACAGTGGGACCGAGCGAAATCGCGATGTTATAATGCCACTTCGAATCGATTTTAATGCTTGGTTGAAACCAAACATTTGAGAGAATTTGACGAAAATGTACATAAACCGAAAGCGCTAAAAATTATGGAAGCGCAATTTACTCTAATGAACGGTCAATAAAAAGATGACCAAATGAATTGATAACCATCGCTCGTCCCCCTTCCCGGAATCCGGTCTTCCTCAGCGTATCCCTTAACTACTCAATTTAAATTCATTCACCAGTTCCGGCATAAATATACCCCTCCAGGGTTCAGAGAGACAGAGAAAAAAAATCAAATCCCACTGGACAGCAGAGTCCCGCTCTAGAATTATCGCAAACGGCCATCTCGTTTGTTTTCTTGGCGACCTTATCACATAATAATAATTTTACGGATCAGTACCATTACTTTCGCATTTTTGTTCCTTTCGCAGCACGTTTTCTTGTGCTTCATCGCTGTGACTATTTCGTGCAGTCATCACCACGCTTTACGACAGGGACAAAGCCTCCACATCCCTTGTTTTCGCCACTAGCAGGATACAGAGCAAAGAAAAAAAACATACACCCACAAAACAGAACATTCCGACTGATTCCTTCGACGGCCACACGGCGGAAAAAAATCCCGAGAATAACAACTGACCCAAAGCGATAAAAAATCTCAACGTACGACTCGACGATTTTGCTGTCGGGATTAGGTTTTGGTGAGAAATGGGAACGGAAATCGAGAAGGTTCTTCCCCTGATCCACTCGACAATTTTTCCAGGGAAAATAAATTTGGATAATTTATCGGAAGGTTCGCTTCTTCGTTCTACAGATGGCCAGAATCTTTCATTAGGAAGATTAAATTTTTGTCTACTTTGGTCCGTTTAGACCCCTCCCCATAGGCTGTCGACTGTTACTGTAGCCATTTTCGGACCGTCCCTCCGTCGTCTTCAAAGCGGTGCGAAAATCAATATAAAAAAGAGCAGCCAAAGTTCATGTCGCCCTCATAAGCAAAAGAGATGACCAGGGGACCTTCCTCTGCGCCCATCCCGAGGACAGAATACAGTGCTAACCAGCCAAACTGAAATAATTAAATAAACCTCTTATAAACTTAAATTTGGTTTATGAAACCGATATCCTTTCGCAGTCGTGTTTTCTCCTTTTAGTTCGATTGGGACTGAATGGTTGTTTTTCTTCTTGTTTCTCTGCGAGGCAAAAGTCCGACAAATTCGATACTGTCCGTCCCCGACCGGGGACACACACACACATTCTCTCGGATGAAGGTTATTGAGGCGAAAATATTCAAAAGTGGACCACTTTCTTGTCAACCTTCCGTGCTCTGCTAGGTGGGAGGTGGGCGGCGAAACCAAAAATCGGATAAACGGATGTGTTACCAACAGATGCAGCAGCAGCAGCAGCAGCAGCAACAACAGAAACAGTAAGCTCTTCTCTGAGTGACACCGAACATGAACAGACAGTAAAATTGGTCCTTCAAAGTTTAAAGTCCCAGTCTGTCCTGCGGACAGGGAGTAAGTAGGGGGCGTATCATTCGCCCACAATCACTGGGCGAATCTAGCAGACGTTACTAATCGTTTTGTGGCATACAATCGAATCGAAACTATTCCATTACATACATTTCCAGGGGCTACACTTTTCGTCCCCGTAACCCTGCATGTGTGTGTGTATGTGTAGAAATTGATTCGAGATTTTCACTAATCCATTACGGATTGAATAACGTCATGCATGAATTGTTCGGAATAAAAATGGATCTCTTATCTCGAGCACCGGTGTGTTTGTGTGTATGTGTGTGTGTGTGTTTACTCGCACTCTGAAAGGAGAACAAATTACTTGAGACGTGTTGGGATTACCGGAAAGTAAACATTTATCGGATAACTTTCCCGTAAGTCGAGCTTATGTGCGTTCCATTTAACAGATAAATGTTTTCTGATTTCTGGTTGTTTATACAAATATTTTTCAAATATTTGGGTTTGGGTTTGTGTTACACTTAATTTGAATCCCGAGCAAACTGTAGGTATGGGGATGATTTTTCGTACAGTCAACTTCACACTTGAGCCGCATTGTTTTTGATTCATTTTATCAGGTGGACTCCATTAACTTCCACCTATCACTAGGAACGTGTGATTATACAATTTATGTCGAGTGTAGATTACTTCTCGCAGCTCAAAGTCTACCGATCTTGGAAAAAGAAATATCGATTTAACTGGTTTCCAATATTATGGTGACAAAACTCGTTCATATTCTCAAAAAAATCTAAAATTTGTAAATTCGAACTTATCATCATTTGTATTCGTACTCATTTTTGAGTGGCAAGTGGTGCGAGTCATGGAAAACTCATGGAAATTAAACCCGAAGCTAGCAATAGGTGTGACGCTAACCCAAGTGGCCAAGGAAATCACCAATCCGTATCAGCAATATTCATTGATTGAGTTTCTAAATCTGTATCTCTGTTCATGAAAGGCATATGTCCAAGAGCAATTGTACTGATTTTTTGGACAATTTACTGGGAAAATATTTGTAAAAAAAACGCAAAATTCAACGCGAAACGAATGTGTATTCTTTAATGTAAATCTGCCGAAGGTAAACTTTTTAATGCTTCTGTTTTTTAAAATTTTAAATCAAAATCACAGGCATTTGCAACGAAAAAAATGTAAGGGGTTGTATCTAGGACACGACCGCATATTTTCGACGTAGAACCACGCAAATATATTTGCAATCCACTTGTTTACCTCTTCGAATATTATTTCAGAATGCATCACAATTTTTGTAATAGATTATTTTCTTCGTTATAAATAAATTTGAGGAACGTCCTTTTACGTTTGATATGATGCCTAGGACTACCAAAATATGCGAATGGAAGAGTTGTCAAACAATCATTGTATTTTACATTTCCCTCTGAATTATTGCACATCTCATGTTTACGTAGTTCTCGAACCGCTAAAGTTCATTCGCCTCTAGTATACGATTTTCCCAGGCTTCTCAGTTTAAAAGTACGTTTTAGGGAAACATATTCCGGTCTGCACAACGACAAGCGAGTACAAAAGTACTCGACACCAAAAAATACTATTTCTATACCGGGGTGTAAAACCAAAGTTTCGAGAACGAAAGCGTTACGCTGGAGACCGAGATTATGAGCGTTAATAGCTCTTAAACAACTGAACGAAATGGTATGATAAACACTTCATTTGAAAGATAAAATGTCTACGCGTCATATACTTGTTACTTTTTCATCCAAAAACTTGTTTCAATAGTCTTAAAATTGCTTTCAAAACAGGCTATTGAAATCACCAATCGGTATATAAGCGAGCGCCGCTCGTAAACCCACTCAGTTATGATTGAACAGCGATTGGAGCATGTTGTCGCTGTTGTTGTGAAGCTAATTTCGTTTATCATGAAAACGCTGATGAACGGTGTCACCAAGAGCCTGTTTGTGCACCTAAGGCCAAAAGGGAATCCATCAGGAGGAGAGTGATGCCACGGTTCCTCGGGAAGACATAGAAGCAGCCACCACACACACACATACACGCGCGCAACTCTTTTCGTTTGCTGGTTATCGAGAGGAAACCTGGAAAGAAATGATCGTTGCTGAAAAATAATCTGCCAGTTCCCCTGGGAATTGAAAAATACATTCATGCGAAAGAGTTTATTTTAATGTTTTCTATCCATATAACACTGCAACCAAATACATTTGGTTTTGTTATTTTTCAATCAATCGCAATTAACAGGAAAGCTTCTGAATATTTTTTTCCCCATCAGTGGAAATTTTCGTATCCAATATTGGATGCATAACATGAAAAACGGAAAATGTTTCACATCGCGAAAATCAAGTCATTTTCGAGCGATTATTTGCTTTCTACTCATATAATGCTGCGACCAAATACATTTCGTTTTGGATTTTTTTAATCAAGTGCGATCAACGTAAGACCACGTCTTTCGGCAATTTATTAGAGGTGCAATGAATCTTTAGGAATTCCCGCTCTACGCGCACTGGCAAACAATGTTTACTCAACAATTTCTCAAACGAGAAATGGGTGTTGTGAGAAAGGATTAGCGAACGCGAAAACGACAAACGGGAGAAAGATACGTTTGGAGGTTGAAGGAAATTGGCAGAAAACTTCTTCATTCTATCATTCAAATAATGTGATTCATACCACATCGTTTTGCCAGAAAGAGATTATTAATGTTCAAAGGAGGAATCGAGTCCTCCGAGGAAATTACCCAGCGCAAATTAGAGTCGACTATCGATTGCGGCATTCGTACACAAATAATTTTATAATGCAGTTTCACCAAAGTGATTTCTTCGGATATATTCACTACATCATGTCATGTATTTCATATTCTTCATTAAGAAATCCATATCCATGGCACCTATCGGTAACGAATTATTATCGAAACCACGATTTTCGCTAAATGCTCCTTTCAGTTCGGCCTGTAAAAAACTTTTCTGTACTCTAATCCATCAAATTTGGAGCCCTGAAAAGGGCCGTTGATTATATGCTAAGCTAATATAGCACGCTCTCCTCGGATACGATGGGCCAGCTTGATGTCCTTGGGCATGATGTGACGCGTTTTGCATGGATTGCACACAAATTGGTATCTTCGAATAAGCCTCCTGCAGCGTCATAGCCGCGGAACTTTGGAAGCGCAAGTCGGTTTTGAAGTCCTGAGCAATTCCACGATCCAAATGCTGCAAAGGTAGCTGCGGATCAGCAATTCGGTCGACTTCTGATAGCGATGAATTTCACGCAAAGTTCCCGGTCGATAGCGATGTGGCTTCTTCACGCTTCCTGCGGCTGGTGCGCTTATCCGAGCTGCTTTCGTGGTGCCTTACC
This sequence comes from Toxorhynchites rutilus septentrionalis, assembly GCF_029784135.1. Classification (NCBI taxonomy): domain Eukaryota; kingdom Metazoa; phylum Arthropoda; class Insecta; order Diptera; family Culicidae; genus Toxorhynchites; species Toxorhynchites rutilus. The sequence continues at coordinate 329,927,040 of NC_073745.1, read as the reverse complement.
ACCGAATGACTAACGAGCTGTCTGCGAAAGACTAACGAGCTCGAGTCCTCACGGTGCGAGAGTAGAGTAAGAAATGAACGAAAGCAAAGGAAGCGTCATTTTATAAACCATAAAAGTATAGAATCTAAATCCCACCCTTATTATATTCGTGAGTATACAGTAAGCTTATATAATAAAGAGGGTGGGGTTTACATTCGATTCTTTTATGTTTTATAAAATGACACTTCCCTTGCTTTCGTTCATTTCTTACTCTACTCTCGCACCGTGAGGACTCGTTTCATCGGGACTAAGCAGACAGCTCGTTAGTCCTTCGGTGGTAAGGCACCACGAAAGCAGCTCGGATAAGCGCACCAGCCGCAGGAAGCGTGAAGAAGCCACATCGGTATCGACCGGGAACTTCGCATGAAATTCGTCGCTATCAGAAGTCGACCGAATTGCTGATCCGCAGCTACCTTTGCAGCATTTGGATCGTGGAATTGTTCAGGACTTCAAAACCGACTTGCGCTTCCAAAGTTCCGCGGTTATGATGCTGCAGGAGGCCTATTCGAAGATACCAATTTGTGTGCTATCCATGCAAAACGCGTCACATCATGCCCAAGGACATCCAGCTGGCCCATCGTATCCGAGGAGAGCGTGCTATATTAGCTTAGCATATAATCAACGGCCCTTTTCAGGGCTCCAAATTTGATGGATTAGAGTTCAGAAAAGTTTTTTGCAGGCCAAACTGAAACGAGAATTTTCGTTTGGATGCCATACAGCATCGAGAAAATTCCGGAAAGATCTAATCGTTGCTGAAAAATAATCTGCCAGTTCCCTGGGAATTGAAGAATACATCCATGCGAAAGAGTTTATTTTAATGTTTTCTAATTATATGGCGAACACAGCGACCAAATACATTTGATTTCGTAATTTTTCAATCAAGTGTAATTAGCTGGAAAGCTTCTGAAGATTATTCTTTCCCATCAGTAGGATATTTTCCTATCCAATAATGGATGCATAACAAGAAAAACGGAAAATGTTTCGTATCGCCAAAATTATATAATTTTCAATCGATTATTGCTCAGTCGCCGAAATTTTCATACTCAGAGAGTTCATTCTCCTCTAGTTTGCCTTCCAAATTGCCATCGTAAACCACACCTTCTCTCGATTCAATCACGCACGAAAAGCATACTGAAATGATATTCTGGTGGTGAAACCCATTCATTTTTCGTGAGGCGTCGTGCACAAATTACGTAACGCGATAAGGGGGGAGGGGTTAGATGTTGCGTTACTTTCTGTTTATTAGAGATAGGAAATTGCGTTACGAAAGGTGGGGGAGGTTCAAAATCCGGATTTTTGCGTTACGTAATTTGTGCACGACGCCTGAGGACATCGACAACACAACATCGTTACTGAACGAGCTGAACGGCGAGGGATCGAGGTATTCATTACCTGCTTGACCTGACCTGAAATGCAATCAGTTTGTTTTAACTGTGAGGGAGCGCAGAAAAGCCGATCGATCAGAAGGAGAAGAGAAGGTGACCAAGAGAGTATCAGCATCGAAATACGGTTCCTCGGGAAGACATAGAAGCAGCCACCACACACACACATACACGCGCGCAACTCTTTTCGTTTGCTGGTTATCGAGAGGAAACCTGGAAAGAAATGATCGTTGCTGAAAAATAATCTGCCAGTTCCCCTTGCAATTGAAAATTACATTCAAGCGAGTTTATTTTAATGATTTCTATCCATATAATACTGCGACCACATACATTTGGTTTTGTGATTTGTCAATCAAGTGCAGTTAACAGGAAAGCTTCTGAAGATTATTCTTCAGAATAAGGTTTTTTGTATCCAATATTGGATGCATAAAACCTTGAGTCTTCAAAGTAACACTCTCGTTTTTGAAGTCACCCAAATATTTATTTATTCATTCATTCAGGATGAATTTAGATTCAACTTCAAACAAATGATCTCTAAATCAACGATAGTCCTACGTCACCCTTGCGGTTATACCATAGATATAACCCACTTCCTGTTTTTGCAAAGCGGATTCCCCCAGGTACATTATTTAGAAGTCCATGTTAGGGAATGCATGTTTTGACAAAGCGGATTCCCCCAGGCACATTGATTTTGAAGTCCATGTTAGGGAAACACAGCTAGGTGCGAACAAAAACACCCCCAACTTGCATGTATATTTGCAAAGCGGGTTTCCACAGGATGTACTGACGTCTCGACGATTCGACGTCTGTGTCAAATCAAAACTTCGTAGTTAGGGCGTTTAGATAACGCTTGACATTTTACAGTTATTCAACTGTTCATCTCATGAAAAATAACATTTTATTAATTGTGATAGACGCGTAGAAATATTTGTTATTAATTGATGCAAACATCTTTCCGATCTGTTAAGAAATGTTCGAGTTATAAGCCTTCGAAATACGGGTAGGATTAGCACACAAATTGGTAGAACGAATGTGTGGGAAAAAGGGAAGTTCTTCCAGTTTTCATGAATTCAAACCGTTTAGAGATTAGCGAATTGTAATGTATAGCAAATCTTAGAGAATTTCCGATTCGATAGGTATGTAAATCACGAGAATTCGTCGACAATTTCGACAACTGATTACGCCTGCTAGCATACTGAACATTCTTTCACATCGTCAATTTCCTTAGTTTCAGTGAATATGGTTCGAGCTCCAACGAAATTTTCATTCCAAATAGGACACTTTCACTGATATAGAGACCTTTCCTTTTCATTTGACGGTTTGATAATTTCGTTTCAGTATGAAGAATGAAAGAAATGAACGTGAAATGAAACGAGATTGTAAGAATGTGTGCTGATATTCTCTGTATTGAGCGTGAAAAGAGAGTAGTAGGGTAACACGGGGTGACTTGGACAACCCCTTTACCTCAAAAAGTACGGCTCAACTTGAATTTTTTATAATGTCATTTTCTTTTATTATTGAACCATATGTAACTAACGTAAAAAAAAACTTTGGTAAAATTCGACAGGTGGAAGGAAACGGTAGCATGAACACAGCAAGCACTTTGATTGTCCAAATATGTGCGTTTTCCGATCGTGGTTTTAAGGTTTTTCCCACTGATTAAACAAACTTTTCATGTATTGTGCAGTAAAGTTCTGTTCGCCCACAGAAGAGGAACAATTTGATGCAGCGAAACTGTAAGTTTGATAACAATAAATGAAATTAATTGCATTTTAATTTTTGCATGTTGTGTGGGGTGACATGGACACGTTTCTGTGGGGTGAATTGGTCCTACAGGTTTGAGGCTTTTCTTTGATCTAATTGATTCCAGATGTCACGGAATTACAAAAAGAGAATGGGCAGAGAACGTTGGAAGAAGGAGGAGCTTGAAAGAGCAACTCAGGCCATCAAGAACGTATTTTCTTTGACCAACAACGAAAGTGTTTGAAAATGCTCGAACAATAGTGAAAAGATTCATGCAGAATTCGAGATTGTGTCAATCCAATTTTTCTGGTCTGGAATCTGGCCAAGACACCTGGTATCGATCCTGAAACACTGTGATAATATAATATGATTATAATAATGATTGTAACATTATCCCAATATACATTACATAAACATAAGCATGTTTTTTTCGAGGAAACACACACTGGACCAAATTACCCCACAGATGGTCCAAATCACCCCGCATCAAATTTTAATATCTAAAAATCATCTCTTTTATTTTATGATATATTTGGTAGTTTGAAGCTTGATATAATGATTAAACATTATTGATTGAGAGAAAACAAGTGTAGATCAGTATACAATGTGTCATTTTTGATGTAGACCGTATTGGTTTGGAGATATTAGGCGATTTGCTTAGGTGGTCCAAATTCCCCCCTTTTCCCCTACTATTTTCAGCCCGCATGATTTGCATGAAATTGAAAGGCGATAGGCTCATTATTGAATGACCATGTGTCAAATGAAGTGGAATTGTTAGGCCCTGATCAGGATAGCTCACTCGGTTGCGTAGCATCAAATAGTGAGAGCCATTGAATATCACTGTTCGTGTTGGGTGATTCCTCGTTTCAGGAGCCACACATTTTGGAGATCCTGTCAGACTGCTGATTGCTTAGCACCTGGATGTTCTTATCCTCTAGTGAGGAATCACCCACACGTATTTATTATAAATTGTGCAGTTTCTTTAAGAAAACGAAAAACATCACTCAAAGTGTGGAAATATGCTCAACGCCCAATCGCCTTTTGATAGTTTATGTGTTTTGTGCGGAATGATTATTCGGGAATTGGAAAAAAGAATGTTGTCGATCAATCGCAATTTGGTAATTGTAATTGGTAATGTTCAAGTGCCGGAAGGAGACAGTTCTGTACAGCAGTTTTGAGAATCTTTCGGAACAAGTGAGAGTAATATGCTGCATCGAATGGAGCTTTTTTTTTTCGAACGGAGTGATTACGTTGGATTCTTCTTCGCCGCACCGAATGGGTGGATAAATTGGTGGAGTGAAATGTTTAATGTGAAAAGTATCCATTTTTCCTGTGAATGTAACAACATTGGCGGGCGGAGTAGAGAAAATACCAACACAATTTAGCTCAGTCGCATATTTTCGTGACTGTGGGATAAATCTAACGAATGACATTGATAAAGGGAACCGAATTGAGGAAACATGTAATATTCTATCATTATGTACATCACTTAAGCATTAGAAGCGATTCGGGAGATCACAACAAACTAGTCCAAACAGATCTTTGCGAAATATATATTTATTATTCTGAATCGTCCACGGGCTACGCAGGATTGTTTTGGTAGCGGCTCTGGATGACCGCGCGGGATTTAATCGACAGCGGCTCGGGTTAACAGTGTGATGTGTGATGTCCGCCTCATTGTATACAAACACACACACACACACACACACACACACACACATTAAATTCCAGCGTCCCTTTTGTCTTCGCTTGTTTCCTAGCTAAGCATAAAAACAACAGCGCGCCTCCATACCAATCGTATACGCTTGTGTGAAGAAAAATAACTCAACAGAGAAAGCAAAGCAGACAAATCAGATACGAGCGCGGTTTAAAACTGGGTAGGGGTAGTGGGGGCAAAGTGGTCACCTGCTTGTTTGTTAGTATAACTATTGAATATTAACACCGTATTGATAGTCACCTTATGTTTGAAGAATTTAATGACTTTTGAGTCACCCTGTACTTCAGTAGTACTGTCACATGTCAAACTATAAATAAAAACAGAAACTGGTATTTAAGGAATTTCTCGTGAAATTCAGTTTATGCAATCTCATATGTCGGACAAATCATCAGTTTGGACGACTGTTCACATATTCGAGGAGAGGTGAACAGATATTTTGTTCAATCTCAGTGATTAATTAGCATAGAAATTACTTTGAGATTTGGGGGCAAAGTGGTCATAGGTGCATAACGACTTACAATGTTCTGTTTACTAAAGCTTATATACATCATCACATTCTGCTCTTGAAGAGGTTCTTTTTGTGGCTTTGACCCTGGGAAAATATACCACTCCAACTAAACCAAGCCTCATTTTGCGGAACGTTATATGTTTCTTACAACGTTTTTGTATGCATCAAAAAATTTAAATTGAGACTCTACGTGGATAGAACAAGCTTATTTCATACATGTACCTACTATATCGAATAAGATTTGAACAAATTTGGACGAAAAAAACGCATAAATCTATCACATTTAGCTTGTTATGTACGAGTGACCACTTTGCCCCCCCAAAGTGACCACTTTACCTCCCAGCAAAAAAACGATCGATTTTTCACATTTTTTTATAATGATGAAAAATGTACTATTTCGAATTTTTATAGTAAAAGCCGTATGCTATCTTGAACAACAATGAGTTGAACTATAATATTCTAAGAAAAATGGGAATTGTAGCGGGATGTGGACGCCGGAAATGGGCATATTCCTTAGGGTGACCACTATGTCCCCACTTCCCCTATATAAACCGGTGTAAGGATACGGTGCAGTAAAGATGTTCGAACCTTAAAGCGTTGACAACAAAAGCTATGTTTCGGCGCGTGTTGAGCGTTCAACTGAGCGCAAAAATGTAAGGGGTTGAATCTAGGATACGACCGCATATTTTCGACGTAGAACTACGCAGTAATATTATGCAATCCACTTGTTTACCACTTCGAATATTATTTTAGAATGCATCGAATTTTTTGTAACGGATTATGTTCTTCGTTACAAATAAATTTGAAATATGTGAACGGAAGAATTGTCAAACGATCATTGTATTTGATATTTCCTTCCGAAATTATTGCACATCTCATGTTTACACAGTTCTCGAACCGCGAAAGTTCATTTAGCTCTAGTACCTGAAATGGCGATTTTCCCATGCTTCTAAGTTTAAAAGTATGTTTTAGAGAAACATATTCCGATCTGCACAACGACAAGCGAGTACAAAAGTACTCATCACCAGAAAATACCCCCGACTTGCATGTATTTGCAAAGCGGATACCCCCAGGCACATTAATTCTGAATTTTTGTTAGGGAAACACAGCTCGGTGGGAACAAAAACACCCCCGACTTGCATGTATATTTGCAGAGCGGATTTCCACAGGTACATCGATCCTGAAGTTTGTGTCGGAGAAACCGTAAATCGGGACAATCAAAACTTAGCAGTTAGGGCGTTTAAATAACGCTTGACATTTTACAGTTATTCAATTGTTCATCTCATGAAAAATAATATTTTATTAATTGTGATAGACGCGTAAAAATATGTCCTATCAATTTATGCAAAAATCCTTCCGATCTGTTAAGAAATGTTCGAGTTATAAGCATTCGAAATACGGGTAAGGTTAGCACACAAATCGGCAGAAAAAATGTATGGGAAAAAAGGAAGTTCTTCCAGTTTTCATGAATTTAAACCGTCCAGAGATTATTGAATTGTAATGTATAGTATATCAAACAAATCTTAGAGAATTTCCGATTCGATTGGTATAAAAATCATGAGAATTCGTTCACAGTGAAAATAGTTATAAACGTTAACTTTATTTCATAAAAACATGACCTGTTTTCTGATTTGGTACCCTTCCTGAAAGACGTAGTTCTACGTCAAAAAAGTTGCACATCAGCACCGCGTTGCATTCCGAAGACTGGCCAGTAGCGACTTGGGATGACCGCGCTGAATTTAATCGACAGCGGCTCGGGATGACCACGCAAAAGTTGTCGATGGCGGCTTGGGATGACCGAGCAGGATTTTGTCAGTAGCGGCTCGGGATGACCGTGCAAAATTTGTCGGCAGAGACTCGTGATGACCGCACAAAATTCAATCGACAGCAGTTCAGGATTTGACGATAGAGGCTCGGGATGACCGTGCAGGATTTTCTCAGTAGCGGGTCGGGACGACCGCATAAAAATTGTCGGTAGCGCCTAGAGAAGACCGTGCTGGATTTTGTCGGTAGCGACTTAGGTCAGCCGTGAATTTCTCGATAGAAGCGTTCATGACCTGAACTGGTCATGAACGGCTCTATCGATAGCGGATTAAGATGACCGTATTGTTTCAAGTTGGCGACGGATTTTACTAACCATATAGGAATAAGTCTGGAGGCGTTCTGGCGTAGTGGTATCATCCATGCCTCTCACGCTAAAGGTCACGAATTCAATTCTCACTCCCGGCATTCTTCCAAAAAATGGAAGTAAAAGTGACGAACCAGCCAAATGAGTTGAAAATTACTATAATATAGATTAAAAAAAAGAATAAGTCTGCAGCGAATAAAACTGTGTTCAAATATTTTTTTAAAATATCAATTATTGATTTCCACAGCATCCCAAGCAACATAGTTTGCGAATAATTTGGAAGTAAATAGCTACGAGCACCGTAATGAATTGGAGGATCTATTAGAGAATAACAGTGGATATAACGTAGAAAAAAAACTGTGGAACAGTGTGGACAAAAAGTACTGTTTTTTCACGAATGAGATCATCGTAAGTGATGCTGAGGAGCAGTGATCTTTTAACGATGCGAAATGCAAACTGAGATTATGTTCGAATGATCCTCGTGCCACGTCCAGTTCAGTGTAGCATCATAATCTTAGTTGGAATACCATTGGCGTCGTACTTATAGTGTACGGGCCATTGACAAACACTAAATGTGTCGAAAAAAACTAAATAGACGATAACTTCGTCAAATATGCTTCTTTTCACGAAAAAATGCACGAAAAAAATAGCACAAAAAACTGTACAAGAAGCGAAAGTCGCACAAAAAAAATTCACAAAAGATACCGCACAAAAATAGGTTTGCCTGTATTCTATTTCACGTTCTGGCCATGTGAACAAGTTGCCTTCGCGCTTGAGTTGCAATATTCCCCTTATTGCTCAAAGTTTTATCATACATCAGGAGCATGTGTACCAACATAATAAAAATATTAATAGGAGTACCGGTAAGTTTCTTCGTTTTATCAAAAATTAATGCAGTTGTTCGCAAGTGAAAAAACGGCGTCTCGTGGCTTCAATTCATAAGACACCCAATGTCCTATCTTTCGGATCATTCCCATTACTTTTAAACGATCGGATATGGAGCTACTCCAAGTGTATCTGCAAGTTTATGTTGCGTTTGTGACGGATCTTGATCGAGTGAAGCCTCAAATTCTTCACCTTCAAACTTTTTTGGCGGTCCGGAACGTTCTTCGTCTTTCAAGTCAAAATTACCACTTTTAAACCGTGCAAACCACGTCTGACACGTTCGCTTAGTTGGATCATGTTCACTATAAACTTACCCTAAAGAGCGATGACTTTCCGCAGGTTTTTTCTTCATATTTATGTAATGAAGTAACACTCCCCGCAAAAACACTTTCGTTGGTACGAAATTCGACATATTCGAAGTGGCATAGAACTATGTTGTTTACGCTTCAACTTTTTGACATATACTGAAAAAGACGCGCAATGACAGTAGGTTTCCAACGAATGTCGGGAAATTTTATTCATCTGTTGTAAAACCGAAGAAACATACCGGTACACCTAATAAAAATGGAATTCTTCGAATCTGCGAAATTGAAAAAATGCCGTTGTTTCTGAACAAACTTCGTACTATTGTTTTTTTATTCTCTCAAGCATGACTGTAAATCTAGGACCGCAAACTCAACGAAACTGCTACCTTTTGAGAGGACTGGGCGTCTCCCTTCAGTAACAACCACTGATCCATTAGAGGTTATGTTTGCTGCGTGGTGACACCGCACAAATGCTTGTTCCGAATCGCGAACGTTTCGGTCGGTGCTAGTCCCACTCGAATCTGCTGCACCCTTCACCGAGTACAACGGGTACAAATGTTCGGTGCACACAGTTTAATGAATTATTTAATTCATTCATTCATGTGAACGGAGCCATTTCTTCATTTCACATAATATTTCAAACAGCATCAAACGGTAACACGACATCGGATGGAAGGGAACCTCTAACCTATGGGTGTCACCAGCATCGGCACCACCCGTAGGAAGCAGGCCTGATGCAGGTTGATCCGGGAGCATTACCACATCAACTTCATCACAATCAGCGCGTGCTTTCATGAGCCGCCCGTTCTGACTCCGATTGGCACACGGATTTCCAAGGCCAAGAGTTTCTCTGGACTGGGCTGGTTATTCGGTGCGCATTCGTCAGTGCTGCATCGGTTGTCATGTTCAACGAGAACATTGAATCAGCATCCATACCTTTGACCGTTTGAGGAAGGGTTGTCAATTTTTTTAGTCACCTGAAAATTGTGCTAGAGTTGTTGTAGGAAGCACAATATTCTATTGACACGGGAAAAACTCCGAGACAAGTCAGCAGCACTGCCCCTGTGAAATGTTGACCTGTCCGCAAACACTGAACACTGGAACGAAACTATTTGCCTTGTGGTCGACGAGAGTTTCAATAGCCTGCCATCGCACGGTGGAACACCCACTGCAAACAGGGACACTGCTTTCGGAGAGGGCCTGGGAAAAAAGATTTGGACATGTTGAAAAATTCTTCCCACTGCAGAATGTCCGTTGCGCAGCACATGCATTTAAACGCCATTTAGTGCGGCCTGGACCTGTTCTGGCACAGCTCAGCTTCGATAGAACTACATTTGGCGCTTAGCACATTTTGTTGCCAGCTGTCAGAAGTGTGGAGCGATGCTTTGGAGGGGGAGGTGTTTTGGTTAGCCTGGTGTGAGTCGGCCCGGACGTTTGAGGCCAATTTGTCTAATGCCACTCGCTATGCGCTCGTTGCCTCTGTCTCTTCATTAGGTTTTCAGGGAACCGGGAGAATGTTAGAAACGAGGAACGTTTGCCGTGTGGAACGATTTCGAGCAACATTCCGCAGCACCAAAACGCGACAGTGCAACTAAATTGCTGCTCGACTTTTTTGGACGGTCCGGTCGGCTGGCCAGGGCTTTATAAATGAGCGTGTAATTTGAAACAATCCAACATTTAAATATGCTTAATTGCATGCTGCAACATCTGGTTCGGTTCACATGTGTGCCGTTCGACGACGAAGGTGCGAGTGTCACGGACTTGTTTCGTGTGTCAAGAGGAGACTGCTCTCCGAAACGGAAGAAATCCTTTTTGTTCGCAAACGTTATTTTTTCCTGGTTTTCAGGTGGGTTTAGACCGGAATTTATAATTCAAATTGAAATCATACTCACCACTGTGTCACACCGCTCTTCTTTAATTAAGTACGATGAAGTCAACAAACAGCGTTTGAATTATTAGCACTCGCCCAAAAGAGTACAAACAGAAACAGGTTAAACATTGCCACCTAGCCTCGGTTACTGTAGCCATTAGCAGCAGCTTGCATATTCAAACTAGAGTCCGGGTGGGTGTGGGGATCTGTTCGCATAGAATCGACTCTTCTCGTCAGAAAATCTTACCGTTCCGTCAGCTCCGGTCTCATTTCCCGGGAGGGGGCACAAAACTGAAGGGAAACATTCGTTTATCCTGATAAGGTATTTTTAATTAATCCTTTTTTTTACATCCCACGTGCGCTCCGACTTTTCCCATCACCGCACAACAGGTTAAACCCCACATCCCCTCTCCATTCTGCGGCATACCATTCGCTGTATATTCACACACACTTTGGAAACACCCACCCCACCTTCGCCAGGATACGTTGTGCGGAAAGGTGTTTCTTGGCGAGAGTGAAAGCAAAAAGTATCAGTATCAAAATCCCGAGTAAAATCCAATTATTTTTGCAAAAATGAAATTACATAGTAAACGACGCTTCTGATGCTGGGGCTAAGCCTCAGACGAGCTTGAGTTCCCCCACCCTTCGGGCTTCAAAGAACACACTGCTGCTCGTCAAGATCCCACACCCATCACACCCATCAGCGTTCGTGCGGGGCGTTGATTGAAGTCATTCTATGCACTCGAGAGTCGGTCGGTCGGCGGTGGTTGGTGTGGTGTGGGAACTCCCGAAGTGGGCTTGTTTCAAAACGAGCGGTGAAAAATAATTCCCACAAAATATCTTCAAATTAAAATGGATATGGATATCCTGACCCGTCCTCTCGTTTGGGCTCTTTCGTCGTTGAAGACAAAGAACGACCGAGACCCGGCTATTATGTAGAACCATGAAAAATCCACTGTTCTCTCGCTGATGATGCTGAAGGGGTCGAGGGATTCTGCATTCTAATTATTTTCATTTCGGGTCTCGAACGTTTTCCACCTGTAGCACAAATAATGCAGAGCGAACGTTCGCTTCGCAGAAACCAGCTAAGGGTACTGGGCGCTCACAGCATGTTGTTTAGAACCGCATTGGTGAAGGGGTGAGGATTGCAATCAATTTTAAATCGAGGAAATGGCAAACATTTCCTTTAATGCGATAAATAAATATGATTTGTGTATTTGTGTAAACAACGGGAAAGTACAGATTGTAATGTGGATGGACGGATGGAAGGATTGTGACATTCAGATGTTTCACATTCAGAGAAGCTTTTGTTTGTTGTTATTAGATGTTGATGTTTCATTGCACACCGCTATTCTAGTCTAGATATGTTCTTAGACTACATATGGAAATAAGCATGCTTTCTCATCAAATAATTAGAAAAGATCGAATGATTCTTATCTTCACACTAAATTCACAAATGAATCATTAAAACTATTGAGATATTTTTTTTTTGACGTAGGACTACGTCTAACCGGAAGATATAGGGGGTGAAATGGAAATCTAGGCACTGAACAAGTAGGAAAAAATGCAAGATTTGGAACGCTTATAACTCGAGCATTTCTCAATAGATCGCAAAGGTTTTTGCATCAATTGATAGGAAATATATCTACGCATCTATCATAACGAATAACATTTCATTTTTCTCGAGATAAATAATTGAATAATTGTGAAATATCAAGCATTGTCAAAATGCACTATGTGCCCATTTTTGATTGGTCCATTTTGTGCTCCTCAAATCGTACCGACCAAAACGGGCAACCGGAGCAGCAGCGAAATAGAATGAAGCACGATTGGAAAGGAAAAAGAAAAAAATGAACGAAACATTGGTCGCAGTCTCACACATGCGTAATTGTCGAGTCAACCAGTCAGCTTAAAAATCCCCGCTCCGCTGCCGAAAGGATCATTCTCATTCAAACCGTACACCACATCGGTTCGCATCACAACACATCAACAAACTAACACAAGCAGCCATGTCTGGACATGGCAAAGGAGGAGAAGTGAAGGTAAAGGCAAAATTCCGCTCGAACCATTTTGGACTGCAGTTTCCCGTAGGTGTATTCGCCAATTGCTCCGCAAGGGTAGCTAGGCCGAGCGCGTTATTACCAGTGCACCAGTCCACCTAGCCGCCGTTATAGAGTTCTTCGCCGGCTGCCGAAGTGATCGAGTTGGCTGGCAAAACTGCTTGCGCTTTGGTTCGGTGGGCATCAAGACAACAACAGGCGGACGCAAACGCAATCGCAAAACGGCAGCAGGTAGCAGAAGAAAAACGTTTGTTCTTCGTACAAACTGCTTTGGTGGCAAATCCAGAACAAGGCGGCATCGAGGGCGTTCGAAATGGTTTTTTTCAAAACCACGAGTACTAAGTTTTCTAAAATGGAACCATTCCATAAAACAAGGCGCTTTTCAGGGCCATTAAACCTTCCAAAAAAGAGTTTAGGAAATACAGTTCAATGCTTTCTAAAACAATATCCAAAATAATAATAAAACACAAATTGATTTTTTCATAATTTGTTTGCCAGGATATAATGAGTATGTGAATTTGGCAGTTGTTCTGAGCTTATTAATTTTCACCAATTCTTAAATTGCTTCTAGATTGAAAGTACAGTAATTTACACTTATCTCGACATTTAGCTAATTGGACGGACCTGCAATGCGACATATTTAGTTGGACATTTTTGTAAACATAGAGTTCGGGGTCCAAATTATGACCCCACATTGAAAGTCGACACTGTACCACTGTCATCGCAAATGTTCAATTACAGGTTGAAATTACCTCCAATCCGATACTGAGTGGTGGTAATGCGACGTGCCATTGAATGTAATTTACTGTAAAATATGTCACAAGCTGGATGGGAAGAAATTTTCCAACTGTGAAAGCTGTGGCGAGTGGCAAATGCAATAGCTAAACAGAAAGGTTTAGCCGAACAAGATGGGGATATCGAGTGATAACAAAACAATAAACTCTTCAGATTGAAGATAATTTTGTGATCCTGAAAAGGGCCCTTTTTAGCCTGCATGTGAATCCAACGAGCGAACAAATCGTAATGAATGTATTTTTTTGCCATCGCTCCCTTTTAACGCTCATTCGTTCGTCTCGTTGGACTCGCCCCTCTGGCTGAGTCTGCCGATATGTCTCTATCCTGTGAGTGTGTACCGCTAGAGTATAAAACACGCGGACCCCAAAAAAATATCTTATTTTCTTTCAAACCGTAAACCCGTGTGGTGGTACGGCATCGGCATCGTGGACGTAACAAAGGAGGACAAGTTAAGGGAAAGGCAAAGTCTCACTCGAACCGTGCAGGTCTCCAGTTCCCTGTTGGTCGCATTCACTGATTGCTCCGCAAGGGTAACTAGGCCGAACGGATTGGTGCCGGAGCACCAGTATACCTAACAGCGATTATAGAGTTTCGGCCCTCGGAGTGCTCGAGTTCGCTTGTAAAGCTGCTCACGACAATCAGAAAACCCGCATTAAGAACAGAGCAGCTTCGGTTCGGCGCTCATCAAGACAACAATTAGTTTCAGTGAGTGGCAAAGTGTTTCTCCGGCACGTCGCATTAAATGTAATTTACTGAACAATATGTCACAAGCTGGATGGGAAGAAATTTTCCAACTGTGAAAGCTGTGGCGAGTGGTAAACGCAACAGCTAAACAGGAATGTTTAACCGAACAAGATGGGAATATCGAGTGATAACAAAAACACAACACCAAAGGTTCTTTTCAGAACCATCAACATATTCATAAAGAGTAAATAGTAAACTAATCCATTTTTCAGGTAGATAGGTAGGTATTCACGTAGGAGAAGAAAATAAAACAATATATTTAAAATATATATTCAACAAAAGCTGTCCCCTTTGTATAGTCCTACGTCACTCCGGTTATGTCCCCGACATTACCCACCCGTCTTTTTTTTTTCATTTTTGTCATCGACTAGGCGCTCTATACCTCGGTATGTCAAACACAAGTATGAAAGAAAGAGTAACGAACGTTTCAATTATGTGTAGATCTTTAAAACATTTAAACACACTTACAATACATTAGATATTTTTTATTTTACAATCAACATATTCACTAGAAATAATTTTTATGGCAGAACAACGTTTGCCGGGTTAGCTATTTTTTCTATAGAATGTGACGAAAAACATGATTACGCCTGCTTTGCCATGACTCGGATCGATGTGTTGATTGCGATGCCAGATGCACAGCGAGTGAAATATTCGCACGCGTTCACATCTCGAGGGAAAACGAAGAAGACACAAAACGAGCATAATAGGCGATGTTCGTTATTTTGAATATAGAAAGAGACTGAAAACTCAGAGGAGATGTAATATTTATACGCTAGCGACAGTGTACTTACTGTGCAAGGTTGGAGTTTATGTCGCAAATATTCTCTTTCTGTTATCTCTCTTCGTTGTTCTATTCCCGCGACTGCATAAGTTGTCCGTTATAGACAACACGGTAAGGTAAGTATGCAAATGGACAGAACAAATGTGTGGGGAAATGTGAATGCTTCCAATTTATGCAATCAATTGAAACCATTTACAGACTGTGGAATGGTAATGTATAGCAAATCAAACAAATCTTAGAGAATTTCCAATTTGATTAAATAGTATGCAAATCGTCAAAATCGGTTCGCATCAAGAATAGTTATTAACATTAACTTTATTTCATTAAAACGTGACCTGTTTTCTGATTCGGCACCCTTCATAAAGACGTTGTCCTACGTCAAAATTCTGACTCAAAAATTTTACGATCTACAAAATTTAGGTTAGAGAAAAAAATTTTCGTGATTACAGTTTTTTTTGAAACCTCGATTTCATGTACAAAAAACTCAAACTTTGACGACTGTGCGATACTAGTAACTGAAGTCCGATAAAGCTGATATTTTGCATAGGGTATTTTTTCGAAATCAACATTTTTAAGAACGTCCCGTATGAAAACTCGAAGGTTACTATTTTGCCATACGTCCATTGGCACTCTACTGACTTAATTTGTGTATTTGAAACCAAAATCCATCAATTAATTGAAGAGATATTCAAAACGTTCAAAATCTTTCACTTTTTTCCACCCGGAACATTGACGTGGGTTCCTATATTGGAAGGTTAGACGTAGTCATACGTCAACATTACAGTTTGCAGTAGATGAAGATGATTTATTACATTTCGAATAAATTAAGTCGAAGCACATTTGATTCCGGCCTGATATTTTTACGTTGATATTTTCATTACTTAATAAAAGATAAAATGTTATGAAAATCACCCCGTCATAGCGCGTTGCTAATTGTAGAATTACCACACTATCGCGCACATTTTTAGCCATTACTCCACGATAACAACGATAACTCTCGAATTCGGAATGTATTGATAGATTGAGACAGGTTTTTAGAATTTGACAAAAAGTGGCGAAACGATCGTATAAAAGTCACAAGAAAAAGAATCTTTTCAAACCGAGCATGTTACTATGAATTGCAATTGTTAACGTTTTGGAAAAGCAGGAAACCTAGAATATGTTGGGCTTCATTGGACAGCGAATCGCAAGTGGGTATTGTTTACCTCGGAAGCAATGCTCGAGAAACTGCAATTGAACCGAGGCGGAATCCACATTCCTGTAATTGGAATTTTAGGGGTAATTCTAGTGTAGAGACACGAATTTCTAACTTTTTTTGAGCTCCGGAAAAATAATACAAATAAAATTTTTACTATTTATTATATCATCATTTGTTTCTCTATTTTTCAGAATGAAAACAAAAATTGAACGGAAAAAATATGTTCATAATTAGAATAGTAACAATCCTATGAAGTGAGAAGGTTGAAAAAAAATTGTAGTATGGTGTAGACGATTCAAGCCCTTCATCTTATCTTCTTTGTTTTTAAGAGGCTTTAAACTTTGCAGTTCATTCGCCTCTAAGCCCTTCATGAAGCACGGACAAGTTAAAAACATGTTTTTTGCCAAAAAGCCAATTGTTTGAAGAAAAAACGTTTAAAACGTTTTTCCCAAGTTTCGCTATTTAAAAAAAAAAAACTATTTAATTTTATGGGTTCATGCGATAGAGAGATGCATACAGAGAGTATTCATATAAATATAAATCGGTTCAGAAGAATTTGAGATTTCGTGTACTACAGTTTGAAAAAACTAGTTGTGAAAAAAAAGGGTGGGTTATATATATGATATAACCGCAAGGTTGACGTGGGACTATCTTAGTTTAGCAACCATTTGTTTGTATTGATTAATTTTTTGATTGAATGAAACAATTTCCGAATTCAGTTGAATTCAATATATTTGCTTTGTGAGTAAAAAAGATTGTATAATGCCATGTAAGGTCAATTCATGCATTGTGATAGATTATGTTATGTCCACATTTCATTCGGAACAAAAATGCACTCAACTTACATGTATTTGCAATGTCAATTTCCCCACGCTCCTTGGATTTAAAGTCTGTGTTGGGGAAACACATTTCAGTCGGAACAAAAATTAGCCCCGACTTTCATGTATTTGCAATGCCAATTTTCTCCAGGCCCCTTGGTTTTGATATCTCTGTTAGGGAACGCATTTCGATGGGAACAAAAGCTCTCCTACTTACGTGTGTTTGAAATGCTGATTTCTCCAACGCTGCTTGGTTTTGAAGTCTGTGTTAGGGAACACCTTTCGGTGAGAACAAAAGTCCCCATACATTCATGTATTTGCAATGCCGATTTCCCCAAGGGTGCTTGGTTTTGCTGGCTGTGTTGGGGAAACCGTAAATCGGGCCAATCGAAACGAGGTAGTTAGGGCGTTTGGATAACGCTTAACATTTTACAGTTATTCAATTGTTTATCTAATGAAAAATAACATTCTATTAATTCCGATAGAAACGTAGAAATATTCCCCATCAACTGTTGCAAACATCTTTCCGATCCATGTTCGAGCATTCGGAATTTTTCATTTTTTACTGCATGTTCTGTGTTTTACCCTCCCCCCCCATATACTTCGGTTAAACGTAGTCCCACGTCAAAACGCGCTTGAAGTTAATTGTTATGGCTGTATAAAGTTAGATACCGCATCACTAAAATGGTTATAACTCGTTGAATAATGCGATTTTCGAAAAGTGCTTACTAGGGTATATTCTTGAATGCCTATGTTTCAGAAATATGAAGAAAAACAAATTTGTTTTTTTTTCAAATTTCTGACTAGAATACTGCCTTAACAATGTTTATCAAGCATACGACCTAAAGCATATATCTTAAGCACTCACATTTTATGCTTGCACTGGACTGCTGCTAGGTTTATAAGTTGGCTTTAGTTGTCAATCCAAGCTAAAAACAGCCCTAATGGTCACGTATGGAGCTTGGGTACTATCAATTAATCTTATTTCCAACATATAAGAGTAGGAAAATTCAACCAACAGGTTCGTATAGCTTGTAACTTTTCATAATGAGTCGATCCAAGAAATTTGAAATGAAAAAAAATTGTGATATTGGAAGCAAATTCATATCATGGATAACTTCCATCATGTTCGAGCGAAAAATAAGACCCTATCATCAACCGGAGACACCTTTCCGCCGGAGAAATGAAACCCACCCAGATGCCGGTTGACAGACCGAGATTGTTTAATTTAGCACCCCATCATCAACACGGTATAATAACAACAACAACAACAACGCGATAAGAAATGCCACACCGCTGTCGGTTTGCCAATAACGTAAAGATGAAAATCTCATAAAAATATTTCTTTCTTCTCCGATATCGTCGCTGCGTTGATGGGTTTTCGCTTTTCAATTTCCTCGTCCTGTCGAAAAAGCAACTTGGTCCGAGAGTTATTGACGAAATGGGTTGACCACGAGGAGGCATCAAGATGCTTTCTTCCGATCGGAGTACAATGGAAATAAATACACACTTCTTCCACTAGGGGAAATGGGATCTTTTGGGTTCGGTAATCTGATCACAAAATTTTATCACAACTATGAACACGGTCGGAACAATAAAACGCAGCACAACACACCGGAATACATCTCTGTTCGAGACAGTATCATGATGATTGCCATAATTTCCAATGTCATGTAATGTTGTGATAAGGTCCTACGCATTGACTGAAATTTTCTATTGAAAAATACTCAAAATATAATCTGTTTCAAGTCTTTTAATCCAGAGGAAAGGTTCGAGCGACAAGCTGTGAACAAAAAGCCCATATTTACCTTTCCATACAGTAACCGATTCAGGGAGAGAACGGATCCATCAAAAAAAAAAAAAAAACAACAATTGATGAACGAATCAGAAAGCACTCATTCAAGATAATTAATTCTATTTAACGCTACAATAACTCAATTCCACATTCGGAAAAAGCCCTCCACCTCCTCGCCCCCACTAAACCAATAGAGTTCAACGAACAAAACTAGGAGCCGTAGCAGCGGCGGAAGCAAATAAAAATCTTCGTCGCGCTCGGAATTAGTCCGATGCTAATGGCGTGCTGCAAAAATACACGGAAAATTAATTTCCATACTTTTTCCTAGCCATTGTTTGATGACTGTGTGTGTTAGGCTGTGTGTGTATAGGGATTTACATAAAATGCACGATTTCATCAGGACAAAACCTATCGATGGTGGTGCGGGGAAAAGGACGCGAGAGGGGTGTGGATGTGAATGCAATCATTCTTCAGCTGACTGCATTGAAAACGACGAAAAGCTGCTCGTGGAAACTAAAATCATGAACTGGCGAAAAAAAATTACCCCATTTACTCTCCCCACCCCAGGGTTGCCAATAATACTTTTCAAAAAACTGGAAGATTGCTCTTAAAAAAACTGGAAGAAAACTGGATCCGGTAAAACCTTTTTATTTTAAGGGGGTAGTACACTATGAACATCATAAAAGTATGTGATTTTCGCGATTTTTTGATATCACAGTTTTCACAGTTTTAATAGGTATATATCACTTAACAAACAAAAAATAAAATGGTGTCAATTGGACTGTCTCCTGAATAGCCGCAACCGGTTTGTTGAACCCTTGCGTCCAAAGCTTTGTAAAATAGTGGGAGTTCTACAAGTTTTTCTAGTGGACCCATTTCAACCAATGATTTTTTTACGCAATCTTGAATATATTTCTGTCATCGTAGGATTTTTTCAAAATATTGATTTTTGACGAAATGGCAACATTTTTTGTTAAAAAAAAATTGCGTTTTTGCCTCAAAAATCGAGACAAAAACATTCACCAAAGTTATATTTTTCAAAATATCAAAAAATCCTACGTACGATGACAGGAAATTTAGTGGAGAATCTTGGAAAATCTATTTCATTAAAATCGGATGGAGTTTGCAAAACATAATTTCGAGAAAAACAGGCTTTAAATTTTGAATCCGCGCTCCTTACGCAAAGACTTAGGTCCACTAATTGGCTTGTAACTTAACTACAGTAAAGTAGACATCTAAGAGAACATTTTAAGCCAGAAATATTTTATATTTTATTTTATTCAAGTTTCCATAGTGTACTACCCCCTTGAGATGATCGGCTGTGATCTATCTTAAATGATTTTTTTTACCTATTCCAATGCTTGAGAAATAGAATTTTCTTTCAAGCTTCACGTAGTATTTATATGTAGCTCATAAAACTGTAACTGTAATTACTGTGAAACAATATTTGAGGGATGGTTTTCTTTGGGCAAAACTTGAAGAGTCTCGGAGTCTCGGTGCGGATTAGCATGAGATATAATCATGAGAAAATACCATAAACAACTTTCCACATTATTGTTTCAATACTACAATGCCAAAACAACACTGCTCAAGTATTGCCAATATCAAAATACCAAAAATGATCAAATTTCGGAATTGAGAAGCTATTTCTCTCAATTTTTGTTGGTATTATCCATTGCTAATTTACATCTTATATTAGGCGTGTCCAAACCAATTTTCGGTATCAAGATCAAGATAAGGTTTCCTTAGATATTTATTCTTGCTCGAGAAAGTATTTTTGAAAAAATATGCATAGTATGCTTTTTATGAAATATACACTATGGTTCATATGCATTTTATGCAACGTATGCATTAGCTCTTTAGCGGAGTTTATATTATGCAATAAATTAATGATATTAAGAACTAAAACTTCTTTGAGTGACCATGAGAAACTAATATACATTTAACGTAAACGATTGGATTTTATACTCATATCAATTAAAGTCAATGGAGACCATTTACTCTATGACCTTCTGAACTTTAGAATAATTTGAAAGATCTGTAACATCTGATGTTTATATAAACTAAAAGCCAGCATAGCACGCGGGCTCTATGAACTATTTTGGGTAAGTTTTCTTGCTATGAGCATTGTACCAGTCGTGGATGAAATGGCAGATCAAATAGTCTGAAATTCAGAATGGTTTAGAGGACCTAGAAATATGATATTTTTTTAAATTGAAACACAGTGTTGCACGTTGATTCTTGGGTAGGCTGTTTAATAAGACAAAAATTGAGTAATACCCTGTTTTTGAAGTAGTTTTTTGAGTTTCCAGCATTCGGAAAATGTCTTTGTTTTGGCATTTTCAACAAAACACCGACGAATTGAACGAAATCGATCGAACGATAAATGTCAAAAATAGGAAGGTAGGGGGAGAGATAATATTTATCATCGTAAATTTATTTTACATAAAATGGGTAACCACACATATAAAAAAACTGGATAAAACTGGACGATATTCCAAAAAACTGGATGATTTTAGGGTTCAACTGAATGATCGAGAAAAAAAAACTGGAAGAATCCAGTTTAAACTGGAACATTGGCAACGCTGCCCCACCCTCACAGGAATGAAGGCGGCTAACTGTGGAGACGCGAAAATGAATTACATTTGGTTGGTCCCCTCTGCTTCTGCCTCTAGCTCTATCTATAGTTGAAATGTCACACTAGGGCTTTTTTCTTCGTCCACCCACCCTTGAAAGCAAAAGCAAATGCACTCGGACTGTGTCATCATTATCAAAACTCTCCCTTTCCGTTCCCGACTTGGAATGAATTTGAAAGCGCAGATGGATTAATTGAAAATTTCACAAACAGACCCATTGTTGGTAAATTGGCTCGCAGGAACGAGGCGGAATAGTTCCAATCTTCCGTTAATTATTTTTGAGTTTCAATCTAGATTTCAATGGAAAATATTGTAGCTTTATCATAATGGTATAGGATATGTTAATTATATGGCCGATTGTGTTAACACGTTTAAATTTAAATTGTTCTTATTAATTTGAAACACAATAGGTGAACGTAACACTTATGATACTTCGAACTCCCTCGAACGGTTAATTTTTTTTCTCATCAACACGAAATCAAACCCAATCATATGAGCATCAGAGGAAAACTATTCGCATGAAAATATGTTTTTAATTAAAACTTTTGATGAAGGCTACATCTTGTGCTGTCTTCCTCAACGTTTTTTTTTCTCATGTTCCGTTCAATTTCCGACAGAACAATGTCATAGAATCACCCTTTTTGGAAACATTGGGGGAAAAAATATCTCCCTGAACAACCAATTTTCTTCTTCGGCCCATTGATTCACCTGGGCAGAAGAGCCAAACAAACATCACCGAAAACCACAATGGGAGCTGCCGATGGGAGGAAAAACTTTTCCCATTTGCACCTCGGAACCACTCCGTAGTTCGGGTAGTCCGTGCGTTCGCCCTTTTCATCAGTCAGCCAGTCAGTCAACCAACCAACCAACCAACGAAGTCTTTTATGCTGGACCATTCTGGGCTTTTGTTTGGCCACCATTCAAGCCGTTAAATCAGGTAGAAACACTGATTACATTGTTGAAGTCACAGAAAAGCGCTTCTCGTATTGTACGATTTATGAAAATTCAACGTCATTGTGTGTGTGTGTGTGTGAGTATGTGTATACGGCAGTGATTTGCGGTGGCCAGCCACTGACTGCCAGGCCAGGAAAGTTTGTGGGTTCGTTTTCAGGAAACCACAAAATGCGATCTTTTTTGTTGTTGATGCTGTCTGAATGACGAAGCCATGAGTCGCTTTTGTTGTGGTCCCATCTAAACTATAGGCACCCGGCTGAGAGTGGAAATGGAATAGTAGCTAATATTGTGGATGGAAATACTAACCGTTTCGATTGAAACAAGGACTGTTCATTTTTAAGGCGTATTTCCCATTTTACAAGTTATTCAAAGCGTTAGCCTATGGGGGATTTCATGCTGCTGCATCTATGGTATTGGTAGCATCCTCTCAAATTTTATTGAAACCTCTTGGTTGCGAACATTAAGCTGACTTAAAATATTCTTTGGGATGTCTACTCTACTGTAACATTTATCCCAAGCCCTTACGAAGACCAGATACGGATATAGATGTGAATTAGTAAAGACGACATACTGGAAAAATGCCTGAGGGGATACTGTAAAATGCAAACGAAACCTTTAATGCTCGTATTTGGTCGATGTCCCCAAAAACCATTAACACCGGGGAGAAAATTGCGAGAATCGCAACCAACATAGATGCATACAACTTCATTGACAGTCTACAGGGCATCATGAAGCTAATGAATGTACTTTAGCCACAAATTTACAAATGCTATATTTGTTGCGAACAATCTGACGAGGGTTGAAGCAGCCGAGATGCGGATGTCGGAAGCGACAAAAGAGGTCCGAAAGTTCAACATGGCTATCAAGAAACGGTTATGTAACAGTTACCCGAATACAATACACCCCAAACACATTCATCTGAATGTAACAAATATCCGAAATTTCCACAAAAAAAAATCACTATTGAATTATATCTCTTGTTGCAAGATTAAACTGCCTTTAATACGATCGCATCGGAATATTTTGTAGAAAACCTGGAGATGCTCCCTCATGAAAATTCTGAACATTAATGTATTGTAAATTTGATAAGATTTTTTTTCTAAAATTTTTTTAGGAATGTTTCCTACTTCAAGCAAGAGCTGTTTTTTGCGTTTATTTGTTTCGTTCCAAATATTTCTTTCTCATTGGGAATTGTTTTACATTCGAGCAAATGTTTCCATCTGTCAAATGGTATTCAACTCACCCTGTTTTTGGTAAAACTAGAGCCTTGCTATGTCATTTTTTTTTATCTTCGATTGATTGAATTCAAAGTGTTGGAATTGTAGAGGAGTTTACTCTGCCTTTCTATAATGCATTTTCAACACTGAATTCTAAGCAAATCTCGTTTGTTTGGCTTCTGGTTTGGTGCTTGTGATGATCGGAAGCCCTGCCTAGATGGGTGTTTGTGTGGACCGCCGCTGGTAGTATCTGGTGTATATGAGTCTTCTTCTTCTTGGATGGTTCTAACGTTCCAATGGAACTTTTGCCTTCTCAACGTAGCATTACTTGCGTCATTTTTATTAGTAATACTTGGTTGAGATTTCTATGCCGAATAACACGCCTTAAATGTACTCTGGAGTGGCAAGCTCTAGAACACGCGTGACCACAGTGCAAGCCGGAAGAATTTTCTTTGACGAAAAATCCCCCGACCAGAACGGGAATCGAACCCGAACTCTCGGCATGATAGTGTGGGACGCTAACCACTCGGCCACGGGAGCACTTGGTGTATATGAGTACACGCGCTAATTTTGTAGATATTTTCTATCAACAACAGTTGATGTTTTGAATGGATGAACTCCGTTAACGTTCTTCAGGAATACCCGAGGAGATTTTTAATGGCTTCATTCTGAATTACTTGAAGAGATTTCATCATCAATTTATGTACCCTAAACCAATATTCCATTGACTAAATGACTATGGAACAGTGAGAATGCAGGTTTCGTTTCGTACTAGTTGGAAGCAAATCGCAGATTCTCCTGAACATGCCAGCTACATGTGCCAATTTGGCACCTAGTCTCCGGATATGCTTAGACCAGTTGAGTTCACTATCAAGCCATGCCCCTAAATACTTGAAAACATCCACTCGACTAATAAGGTTACCGTCGTAGGAAATAATCAAATTACTGTCGTCGAATAATCGGACATGAATCCGACCTTATAATTTCCCACAATGGGCCTGGCCGGGAAGGGAGTAAAAAGTATCACCAGCTGTATGGCAAATATTGTATAGTATATTAAATAAGAAATTTTGGCGGCTTATTTGAACCCCTATGTGGTTTAACATAGGATCTATAGTGAAAAACGTACTTTTTCGTTTATTTCATGCCATTCTCAGAAGCTTCGAGCTAAAAATTTGAAAAAAATACTGAATGTGCATCTTACTACGGTGTAGGGGTGAGGGAGGCAAGATGACGAATCGGTAATTTGACCGGTTGTACTGGCAGTTCGGTGTGCCAGAACCAACTTTGAGACGCTATCGACGAAAATATCCAGACATGGAGGTTAGATTTTCAATTCAGCATTTGCGTTTCCATGTTCTTTATGCAAGAAATATAAAATCTGTATCAATTTCAGGATACATCGTCCAATAAAGGCCGCTTTAAAGCCACATTCAGCGAGCGGCCGCTTTAAAGCCACATTCAGGTCCAGCTACGAAGAATTGCCTTTTCGTTTGCGGTTTAAAATTGCATAGAGCACCCTTTCAAAGGAACATGCGCTGGACGGACATGGGTTGAAATGTTTATGAAGGCTATGCTATCTTTGAGAAAATCAGAAAATACCTCAGTGGCTCGATTAATGGCGTTCAATAAAGAAAATTGTGACTTATTTCTTCGAACTTTGGGAGATATATGTGCTCAGTATCGTTTTCCTGCGTGTGACATTTACAGTGTTGATGAAAATGGCATTTCCACTGTTCCAACCAAGGATAAATAAATAATTGTTATTACATTTTGTTGATTTTTAGGTGACCAAACCATATTCACCAACTTGCCTCCACGTGAAGGCAAAGCTTTTGGGTGGACATTTTTTTTTGTTTTTTTGCCCATCCAATAGAAAATATGATAGAAAACACTTCAGGCTACATGAATCAGCATCAACATTAAAAAAAAATAATAATTCCAAGATCCAAGGCTCGCCAAAGCCTTAAGAAAAATTAACAAAAAAAAATTCATCAAAAATTTAAGTACTAAAAAATATTGAAATTTTTAATTTTTTTTGTGATTTAGAGCACTACTCTAATTCATATTTAGATATGTTCCCACGACTTTTCTAGATATGTGTGATTTTTTTCAGTGTTGCGCGGTACAAAATTATTTTTTTTCATTTCCACACAGTCTGGCTGGGTAAGGGAGTAAAATGTTCCCCAAACTAAATCACCAGTTGTACGGAAAATATTGTATAGGGTACTAAATAAAACATTTTAGCAGTAGTACCATATATTTGAGTTCTTATATGATACACCATAGGATCTATGGTGAAAAATGCACCTTTGCGTTTTTTTCACGCCATTCTCAATAGATTTGATACAAAAATATGATAAAATACTGAAAGTACATTTTACTAAAGTGTATCGAAAAATATCTTTTTCATAAAAAATACTAATGATAAAAAAAATTTAAATACGCAGTACAAAATTTTTTATATATTTTTTTTTTCTAGATAATTACCAAATTATAAAGGTTCTGGAATATAAAGTTTTTATATTTCTAGTATTCTTTGTCTCTGTCAACTAAAAATTAATGCCTTGTTTTAGATGGGGCATAAGAAGATGATATAAAAGGATTTCCAGGAACTTCCTTTTCTTTTTCTTGTCGATATTATAAAAAAAATATCCCCGAAGCTGTAACTGTTAAAAATTACCATGAGCCACAGATTAGTTTATAGTTTACTGTTTACAATTCTTCCACAAGTGTGTATATGTATGACCATTATATTTAGCGAATAACTATACAAAAGTCAAACATTTATATTTTGCTTTTGAACTAATGGATCTAACGACGAATATATCGACGAATAGTTAATATATGGATCCTTTCAATCCAGTTACAAAAGAACTGAAATCAAATAATAATAGCCCGGTAATGATCTGATGAATTATATTCAATAAATATGCCACACCACTAACATTAATTTATACATTTCATTCAACAATATTCTAGAATATGAAAAAGTCACTCATCCAAAAAAGTTACTCCTATGCTCGCGGGTGTCTCAGACCGAAAATGTTAAAAAAGTGACACACGTACCCTTTGTACCAACACATGCGATACGCTCAACGAAGACGAACGACGAACAACAAAGCTAGAGAGAATCGCAAAGTTGTGGTGTTGATATTTTCTGTGAATTGAACGAAATATTAATTTCTCGGTCTGACAGACCAATGCGAGAATATAGGAGTGTTAAGTGTTCTTCTCATTAATTCCACCAGGACTTTATTTTTTCTCACAGAGCTCTATCGTACTGCTGACTCCTATGAATTTGGTAAACCATCTAAATCCAATGCAATGATAATCTGATATATTTTAAGATACGAGAAAAAAAATCTTTGTACAGCGCAATGCTCTAAATATACCGACAAAATTTAGACATGTGAAAAACAAAATTTAAAAAATATTAGAGCAGTCTCTAAATTGAAAATAAATAAAAAATGCCCAAAGACCAAAAAACAATTTTTTTTCGCGAAATCCTCTTAGAAATTCAAGAAAAAATTACGCTACATGTGAAAAAAACAACACATACGAACACATTTAAATATAAAGTAGAGTAAAAGTGAGTCTCAAAGTAATTTTTTTTCTCTAAATTTCGAAATGCCTGAAAATATATTTTTTTTTGTGCCGCTGAAAACACTCTACGAATTCTGAAAAAAATCACATGTATAAAAATTGCATGATTCGACGAGATCTACAGTTATCTCGAAATTTTTTTTTCAAAAAAAATGTTTTTTTGGTACTTGGTCGTCTGTCCGCGTGCAAAAATCGATTTTTGACAATTTTTTTTTGAGATAACTGTAATTCTTGACGTGTCATGCAATTTTAAAACTTTTGGCATAATTTTTTCTAATCCCGATTTCCGGTGGTTTTTCGGTTTTTAGAAAACTCTAATATTAACGTCTGTGACACCAATAAATGAAGTCCGAATGAGCTAATATTTTGCATAGGGTATATTATCGTGCAAATCAACATTTCGAGATAACTATTTTTATTGGCACCCGAAACCATACTTTCGTATTCCGAAAAAACTAAGTCCGATTTTTGACAAGATTTTTTTTCGAGATGACACTAGATCTCGACGTTTAATGCAATTTCTAGACATCTGGCATCAACAAACATTTAGAGAACCCCGATTTCCTTTAGTCCTTTCCATTTCCTTCAAGTTTCCCGGTTTAATGTATTCTTTCTACGCTGAAAGGGTTGGAAAATCTTCATTTTACATTATTTCATTCATAACACATGAAGAATGAGTGCTGTAATTTATTTTTCTACTAAGTAAATAATGTGTCGCACTTCAAATACTGCAGATCCTTCTCGCATCAGCCGAACGGCATCCCCTGCATAATCAATGATATCATCCAACTTAATGTGATACCGATTGCATCGCCATTATCCACAGCATGAGCTACTGTCCAGAAGTAAGTACTCTTATACTATATGCATTATCAAACTTAAAAATTTTGAAGATTATCTATGACTTTGGTCAAATCGCGTGGTGAAACCATTTTAAATATACATAAATCTAACATTCTAACCATTTACTGACGACATTTCATGGTCAAAATGAATTTAAATAGAAATTTATACAAATAATCATGACTGAATATCGTTTTTAGGCGAGTAGAAATACAAACATCATCACTTTTGTAGTTCTGAGCTCTAATGTTGGTTGCGCATGAATTGACGCAGTTATGCTTAAATTCGTCAATAAAATCAAAATATTTTAACCATTAAACAGTATTTTATTCCATGATAATGAAACTTTGTTGCTAATTTTGTTTATCAATAATGCGAACTAAACGGGAACAATACTTTGCAAAAACATCGTGTAACAGCAAAATTATCCATTTTTACTATACACCCAAGCGAGACAACCAAAGACAAAGGTTGGATTGGATCTGTGAAATCATAGTGGGAGCAGAACTGGAGTGAATCGTGAAAAAAAGAAAATATTAATTTACGTCGTTAATTCATGAGCGAAAGCTGTGTTTGTGGGATGCAATACATTTTGATCGTTGCTCCTATAGCAACAGCTAATTGTAGATTTCATTTATGTCTATTTTCAATTTCTGAATCAAAGTTAAAAATATGTGAATAAAGGATCGGTTTTTTCTTAACAATTACCTATTCACCGTAGACAGGCTGTCAAAAATTGTGAAATTAGATCTTCGAGCCTCCACAAAGGAACATTCGGTCGAAGCAATTATATTTTCACGAGCATTCTGAATTTTGATGTTGATTTTTATTGCTTAATACAGGTCGTACTCTGAAGTCCGTGATTAGAGAGCTTCAGTTTGGTTGATAGAAACAATTACACATTAAAAATTACTACCTTTAAAAATTTTCATTTCCATAATGTTATTTAAATCCACTAATTTAAATGTTTCACTACTATGTCCTGTACTAAATTTTCTCATCTTTCAGATGAAAGCAAGAGAATTGGCTTACGTAGCGTACTTTTTAATGTAAAGCCAGTTTGAGGGAATAGTGTCAGAAACAAACAAAAAGTTCTATAACTCTGTCATTGTTGAAATTAGAACATATGCGTGGAAGGATTTTTTTCCATCAAATACCTCTTC
This sequence comes from Toxorhynchites rutilus septentrionalis, assembly GCF_029784135.1. Lineage (NCBI taxonomy): Eukaryota > Metazoa > Arthropoda > Insecta > Diptera > Culicidae > Toxorhynchites > Toxorhynchites rutilus. The sequence continues at coordinate 329,897,850 of NC_073745.1, read as the reverse complement.
CTGAGAGATTCTGGAGGAAAATATTTTTTCATGTGAGTAAGGTGTTTTCTGACTTTACCATGTTGAGTGCTATGGTTTCTAGTGACTATAGCGAAATTTTTAAACGCATTAGGGCCAACGTTTCTTATCGTAGTGGAAGGCATTTTTGTTCGAAAGGGAATGCTTATAATCTTATATGTTTATATTAGTTAACTTTATTATCGTTACCAGTTACCAGTTACCAGTGACAGACGTAGCCTGAGCGAAAACTCGGTGTCAGTCTCCGGTGATTGACGTGGCAGTCAATGTGTTGAGGAGATGAATCAAAAATTAAATGTTTCATTTATTTTCAATAAACGAAAAATATATGCATAAAAAATGATTACATTTGTTTATGACTCGATTACATACAGGATTCGATTATGTACAATGAAAAGAGATCCTCCGAGACTGTATATTAGAGTGCCAATGGATGTATGGGAAAAAAGTGACCCTCGAATTTTCAAAACGAACTTGATTAAAAATGTTGACTCCCACGAAAAACTACTCTGTACAAAATATCAGCTCATTCGGACTTCATTTACTAGTGTCGCACAGCGATCAAAGTTTGAGCTTTTGAAAACCGAAAAATCACCGAAATCGGGGTCTTCGAAAAAACAATTTTGATGTCAAATGTCTGACTTGTCTTGCATGAAACGTCGAGATCTACTGTCATCTCGATTTTTTGTTTGTTAAAAATCGACACATTGGGACTTCGTTTTTTTCGGAATGCGAAGCAAAACGTATGGTTTAGGGTGCTAATGAAAATCATCATATCGATCTATCATACGAGACTCCCTGTCAAATGTTGATTTGCATGATAAAATACCCTCTGCAAAATATTAGTTCATACGGACTTCATTTACTATTGTCGCAGATCTCAAAATGTAAGTTTTTTGAAAATCGAAAAATTACCCAAGTTAAGGAAATCGGGGTCCTCAAAAAAAAAAATTGATGCCAAATGTCTTAGAATTGCATAAAACGTCGAGACTTACTGTTAACTCGAAAAAAAAAAATTTTCGGCACTTGTTCGTTTTTGTCTAAAAAGTCGATTTATTTTAAAACCCCGATTTTATTTTAAAACCCCGATTTTATTTTAAAACCCCGATTTTATGTACTCTTTTTCCATTTGATTGGGTGATTGGGTGATTTTTCCATTTTCAAAAAACTAAAATGTTGACCACTGTGCGTCACTTGTAAATGAAGTCCGATCGAACTTATATTTTGCAGAGGGTATTTTATCGTGCAAATCAACATTTCACAGGGAGTCCCGTATGAAAAATCGATATGACGATTTTCATTGGCACCCTAAACCATATCTATTACTTCGCATTCGCAGTCCCAGAATGTCGATTTCCGACAAAAAAAAAATTCTTTCGAGCTGAGTAGATCTCGACGCTTCATGCAATTTGAAGATATTTGGCATCAAAAATTTTTTTTGTCCCCCCTTGGGTGATTTTTCGGTTTTCCAAAAAACTCAAACTTTGACCGCTGTGCGACACTAGTAAATGAAGTCCGATTGAGCTGATATTTTGCACAGGGTAGTTTTCCGTGGGAATCAACATTTTTAATCAAGTTCGCTTTGAAAATTCCAGATGGCTATTTTCATTGGTACTCTGCTGTATATAATCGAGTCCGCCCTGTAATAGTAAATAAACCGATCTAATGAAAAACGTGGGTTAGAATTATTTAATTTATTTTTCAACAGGAGCCGAAGTTGGAGTCGGAGTGGGAGTCGGAGTCGGAGTCGGTACTTATTATTGTGGAGAGTCGGAGACAGAGTCGGAGTTGGGAAATTTTTCTTCGACTGCACAGCCTTGTATACGGTTTGTTCCGGATGTTTTACAAAGTGTGAATACTTTCTAGTCGAATTTCTGACTATTTTCTATTTATGCAATAAGTATCTTTGGGAGCTGGGACCGACACTGATATTGTGCAAACGCTCTTGATGCGGGATGAATGGAAAGCATAACAAGAAAGATTCGGGGCTCAACGTGTTAAGGATAGTATTGAGATACCATCCGGGCAATGTTACATTTCATGTCACTTTGCCAACACGAAACATTAATTTAGAGTCTAGCCGTGAGGTTTTATCCCACCAACCGGAACTAACCGGATATTGCACCATCAGATTATCACAGGTTCAGATCCCAAGTCTTTAGTGTCCTTAGTGCTCCCGTGGCCGAGTGGTTAGCATCACAATTAACATGCCGAGTGTTTGGGTTCGATTCCCGTTCTGGTCGGGGGAATTTTTGTCAAAGAAATTGCCTCCGACTTGCACTGTGGTCACGCGTATTCTAGAGCTTGCCACTTAGAATGCATTCAAGGCGTGTTATTTGACATAGAAATCTCAACTAAGTACTAATAAAAATGACGCAAGTAATACTACTTTGAGACGACGAAGTTCCTCTAGGAACGTTACTGCCATTGAAGAAGAAAGAATAAGGTCCCTGCAAAGTTCATCCAAGGGAAAAGAAACTTCGACTTTATGAACAGCATAAAATATATCTTGAATAATTTTTGATCAGGAAGCAAAGATGTTCTGGAAGGGTAACGAAAGATTGTGGAATTAAACTGTGCATGCAAAAAGGATATTTGTCTGCCTTCAAAAATGATGCTTTTGTATTCCCAAAAATCGGCAAGAACTTTCTGGACAACCCAATATAAACTATCCTGATTTTTTCGTGATTTTTATTTTTATTTTTCATAAATTTGCATTTCAGTTATCCAACGACATTCTCCACAGTGCTTCCAGATGACATTTACTATTTTATAGCTTCGCTCTATTCTAACGCCTCTAGTGGTAACTTACGTACTGGATTCTTTTTTACGTATTTTTTACGCGTTATTTTTTGCGCACACACATCAATCGCGTAAAAAGGAATTCAGTGTATTGTGTAAACGCTCTGATAAAGAATACATATATTTTAATTTTTCCGGAATATGAAAGAGAAATTGATTTGTTTGATTTTCCATTTAATTATTTTATTTTTTATAGAAGTATGGGATTATAAGAACTTATGTTGTTCTTATAGAAGATTCAATCGAATGGTTTTTGTCCTACATCACAATGTGTATTCTTTTATCAGAGTAATACTGTAAAGAGGTTCACACATTTTTGTGTTTTATTAGCTTTTTATTATTGAATTCGAAAACAAGTTCTGCACATCGTTACGTTAAAACGAATTTATTGCCCATAAAGTTATATTAAATTGAATTAAATTGATGGTACGAACCTCATCATAACTATGGGTAAACGCCCGAATATTATCTTCCACTAATCAAGCTATGAATGAACAAAAAACCTTCATTAAAGAACTCTCGCCGGTCGATCTTCAAAACAAATTCAACGGAATTTTTTGGGATACGTTTGAGCAGTTCATTCGGTTGGTACTTCTGTTGTACACATTAACATAAAGGATTCAGGAGGAATCATTACCAATGTACCTATAACTATGCTGGGAATTGGTAGAACTCATTAGCGATGCAATTTATCAAAGCACTACAAAATCGACAAGGAATGTGGTTTGATAGTCCGGCGTTTATTGCTGCCCTACTTGTCGACCCACGTATGCACGAAATTGACCCTTCTGTGTTGTCTGATGATCAGAAAATGATAGCAATCGTAAGTATAATTAGTGGAAAACTAACTCTATTAACTCATTTTGGAATTCACATTCCACATCACAAACTGACAATGGGCTGATATCTGGAAAGGGTGTATTGTGAAATATGTGGCAAATGCGGCATCTCTACAGAAATGTGTTCTATGAATGACTTGTAGAAAATTGTTTGAATGATAAAAAAAATAGAAAATATATTTCAAGCTATATTGCGCTGAGAATTATTTTTTTCAAAAACTAAAGTTCGATTCAAAACTCAATCTGAAATAGTGCTGCCAACTCCTAAGACGAGTTGGCGAGTTCGTGTTTTGTTCAAAGTCAAGAGAATTAGTGTATTCGACAAAGTTTTAAATCTTATTAAAATATGAAATTTGCAACTGCAACGATGAGCAACTTTCTATATTTTATAATTTCTGGAATATATGGCATTTTCGACTCCTGAAAAAAAAAATTACTCGTAACATTTTTGTTTGCAAATTCTCGCGTTTGACATGTCAAACTTGTCAATGTTTCTAAAAAGAAAGAAGTTTGTGGAACATGTCAATCGTGATAGTTTACACATATAAATGTTGCAAGTTAAACATACATAGTAATTTTTCAAAGAAAACAATGAAATGAAAACATGTTGCTGCTAAAACTCTTTTCCTATAGCAGTGACCTTCTTCCGATGTATGGATGTCTTATTGGTAATTGTATGAGCTATTTAAGTATGTTTTATTCAGAAGTTTGAAAATTATATTTTTGAGAAAAATGAATATATTCATATATTATATTCAATTCAATTTTTTTCAATACTTAAAAAAAAGTTTGTTGTTTTTCAATGAACAAATAAATAATTTCCTACATTTCATTCTCCAACTAACATTTTGTTTTTTTTTATAGAATAGAAAGAAATAGAAAGTTGACGTCTTCGACAAAAAATACAAATTTTGATCTAGAATTTTGTCGAATACACTATATCTCTTAACTTTAAACAAAATTAAAATTAGTTGTAATTTTTTCAAAGAAAAGATGAAATAGTTGGTGTTAGAAAAACTTTTTTTTCCTGTAAAAGTGTCCATCTTCCAATGTATGACTTGTTGGAAAGGGCTATTCATACATATATATATATATATATATATATATATATATATATATATATATATATATATATATATATATATATATATATATATATATATATATATATATATATATATATATATATATATATATATATATATTGAGAATTTTGAGTTATAAATTGAAAAAATTAAGAAAAGACATTGGCTATTTTCAAAAAGTAGTCTAATTCTTTTTTGAACATTTCAAGTATGCAAAGTTTCTTAAATGTGAAGCGCCCAAGCGGTCCAAGGCACTTTCTTAAAAAAAATCAAAACAACTTTATATTTCATGCTGTGTATTCAGACTCTCGTATATTTCTTCAATTTCTCTTAATGCAATATTCTTAACCTTAATTTCTACCGACTGGCGGTGTTCACATTTTTCGCTACCTACTTTCTGTTTATGTATCTACTGCTACCTATCGTATGATTTATGGGATTTTCCATGCGAATGGAAAAATGTCCTTATTTGAGGATCCTTATTGTATTCTTCCCTATATTCTAGTTAGATTATAATCTTATAAATTCTATTTAAAAAGGGGCGCTACAAATGCTATCGCTGCCACGGTTACCATACTACAGAATAATCTGTATTTTTACAGATTTTTCAGCTTTTTGAGGCTAAGGATCTGTAGTTACAGATCAAAGATTTTTGGAGTTTTATACAGAATATACAGATTTTTCAATATAGGAAAAGCGTAACTTAACCTAGAGAGGTTCAACGAAATGAAATTGTGCGTCGATATCCGAATAGACCACGACCGAGACCAAATAGCGAAACTAATCATTAATCGATTGAACAACTCGATTTCAAAACCTATTTTACTGTTTTTAACTACGTTTTGCCACTGATTATTAGGTTGAATAAAACATTCCATACTGAAACACCCGAATTCCTTCAGATTTATTTGGAAAATCTAAAAGCTGTTCTGAAGATGATGTTCTGTAAACTGCTCTATTGCTGGGCGTTGTAAGGATTCAAGGATTTTCGTCTTTACAGGAAGTTTTATAGAAGCTTCTTATCTTTAAAAAATGAAATCATCAGGAGTTGGAAAACGAGAAATCAACTTTTAGAATTTCTAGCGGAGACATTGATATAAATTCCACACAAAAAAAAAAACAAAACAAAACAAAAAAGACATGCAAACTGGTGCCAAGCTTTTCCTAGTTTGAAGAGTTTCACCGATTTCTTCATTAACTCACATTTTTCGGAAACTGTTTGAAGATGTTTTTTCTACATTGAATGCGAACGAAACAAAAGGGCGAAAAAGACTGAATTCACTAACTATTGATATATTTCTGAAACCAAACCGTACATTTCAAATCGTGGAGGGTTGAATCATACTGTCCAGAATGCTTACTTAAATTTTCGTATACCATTTTTCGAAAGTAATGCTCAGTACAAAAAAAAAACACTCTAAAATAAGTCGTAAAATGGTTCCACGACGAAGATTCAATTGAAGAATATAAATTTCTATGAAAAACACACCCAATTAATTTATTTTGAACGAAAAATTTCTTTCAGGAACTATCCGTATCGTAAGCACATGACAACTTTATGTCCCTTTTTCATACGTGATAGTCTCGTTCTTGAATTACACTACCTATTAAATTATTGCATCGATTATGCCACAACGCCAATCTCAAAAACCCCAAGTGTTAGTCCTAATATTCTCCTTTTCACAAACCTAATCAAGGTCCTAAAATAAAACAAAAGATCGGTCAGACGAAAAACATGTTCTCAGTGGAACTTTCGCCGTGTTCACAAGGGTTTTAACTTGTGTCATTTTTATTAGTAATACTTGGTTGAGATTTCTTATGCCGAATGACATACTTTGAATGTATTCTGAGGTGCAAGCTATGAAATATGTATAGCAGCAAGCCTTGGGAATAAGGTGACGTATATTTCAAATCATCACGAATAAAAACGTATTTTCCGTTCCTTTTTTTTCTGTGATTTTCAGTTATATTCAAGACTATTTCTGACGGTATTTCGAAAGAAGCCGGGACGATATACTGAGAAGAAAGGAATTTTCTTGAAGTCGGAATTATTTTTCAAGTTTTTTTTTTTGAGTGTGAAGTTGCCATTGGACCCGCTTCAAGGATTTTAGAAGTTCTCTATCATCCATCTAGATACATTTAAGATAAGTTTTCGTTTTATTTTTCTTTCACGCATACGTATACATATACATATACTTACACATATTTCATTTTATGAATTTTTTTTTTATTTTATCATTTAATATTTACGTGTTCTAAAGAATCTTCTCTCTCATTTTTACGACTCTTTCGACTCTTTTTTTTCTTGAAAATGGAGGGTAATGAACCCTCCGATGCTGAAATGAGGGTCTTAGACCCTCCTCCAGATGATTTTACGGTTTCTTCAGGAAAAAACAAAAACAATCGCAGTCAAACTCTTCGTCTGTACCAAATAGTGACTCTGTTCCTCACTCTTCGACACAATCTCTGCCTAATTCTGCTCAACTTCCACGTATTAGACAATACCAGAACGCCCCGGCATCATCGAAAAACCGTTGGGTGGTATTTTTCCGTCCGAAAGGGAAACCTCTAAGAGTATCTCAAATTTGCAAAGACCTGACGTCTAACTACTCAGGAGTCTTAGAAATGACGAAAGTCAATAAAGATAAACTTCGTGTTGTGCTCTCAAATTACAAAGACGCTAACGCGATAGTGAAAAACTCTTTGTTCACTAATGAATATAGAGTTTATATTCCGGCTCACATTGTTGAAATCGATGGTGTAGTTACGGAAAAATCTCTTCAACTTCAAGATTTTGTAAAAGCTAAGGGTATCTTCCACAATGCAAATATTCCACATGCTAAAGTTTTGGAGGTGAGATCTCTGAACTCTTTGAAATCTGAGGGTACAGAAAAAAAGTATTATCCTTCTGGCTCTTTTAGAATTTACTTCGAAGGCACAGCACTTCCAAATTATGTGCTTATTGACAAACTTCGTCTTCCAGTTCGGTTATATATTCCTAAAATAATGACTTGCTTAAATTACAATCAGTTAGGTCACACTAAAACCTACTGTTGTAATAAAACGAAATGCTCAAAATGTGGAGACGACCATGACGAAGTCACTTATAACAAAGATGTTGATAAATGTATTTTTTGTGGAGATGTTCCTCATACAATTAAGGATTGTCCGAAATACAAATTACGTTCGATGAAACTCAAGCAATCACTTAAGGATCGTTCTAATCGATCCTTCGCTGATATGCTCAAGGCAGCTTCACCTCAGGTACCCGAGGCTTCAGAAAATCCTTTCTCTGTTTTATCAGAGGATGATGATTCGGATTCTCAATTTGATCCAGTAATCACAGGAAGAGTCAGGAAGAGAAAAATTGCTTCTTCATCTAAGCCATCTAAAAAAGAGGATTGATCTCTAATAATCCAGAATCTTCTAATTATTCTGCTCCACCCAAGAATAACCCTCCTGGTTGGAGATCTTCAAATTATGACGTTCATTTCCCTGAATTGTCAAGCCATTCTCAATTTACTTCTCAATCGGTTCCTGAATCCTCATCTTTTTCAGGAGGTATATCCTTTTCATCAATTGTTCAATGGATTCTTGATTTTTTCGGAATATCAGATTCAATGAAAGGTTTAATTTTTGCTTGGCTTCCTTCTATCAGCCAGATAGCTAAACAAATGACTTCAAAATGGCCCCTCCTCTCGATCATTAATTTCGATGTCTAATTTATTGGATGAGCCAGGAAAATCCTCTATTTTGCAGTGGAATTGTAGAAGTATTCTTCCTAAACTTGATTCTTTCAAGCAAATGCTCCATTTTTTGAATTGTGATGCGTTTGCTCTTTCTGAGACATGGCTTCGTTCGGAAAATGTGTTAAACATCCATGATTTCAATATTATCCGTTTAGACCGCAATGATTCCTATGGAGGAGTTCTCATAGGTATTAGAAAATGCTACCCATTTTACAGGATTCCCCTGCCTTTAGTCACAGGAATTGAAATTCTTGCGTGTCAGGCACGTATCAAGGGTAAATATTTATGCATTGCTTCTATTTATATTCCTCCAAGAACTATGCTTAATTATAGAAATCTTGTGAATATTGTTGAACTTTTACCGCAACCTAATCTTATTTTGGAAGATTTCAACTCTCATGGAATTGGATGGGGTGAGTCTTTTGATGATCGAAGGGCCAATTTGATTTATGATCTTTGTGAGGACTTCAACGTGGCAATTTTGAATACAGGTGATGTAACAAGAATTGCTCCATCTTCAGGCCGCACTAGTTGCTTAGATTTATCCCTGTGTTCTTTCTCTTTTTCTTTAGATTGTTATTGGAATGTCATCCAAGATCCACATGGAAGTGATCATTTGCCAATCACTATTTCCATTTCAAATAATTCAAAATCGTCTGAAACAACAAATATTCAGCATGATTTATCTAGGAACATTGATTGGAAGAGATTTTCTTCAATTATTTCAGAATCGGTGGCATTAGTTCATGAGTTACCCCCGCTGGAAGAATATAATTTTCTAACTGGTTTAATTCTTGACAGTGCTATTGATGCTCAGACGAAGCGCTTTCCTGGTAATTCGTTTCGTAGACGTCCTCCTAATCTATGGTGGGACCAAGAATGTACAAATCTCTATAAAGATAAATCGAATGCGTTCAAGGATTGGCGAAAATTGGGCACCCGTGAACGTTATGATAACTACATTTATCTGGAGCGTTAATTCAAAAGCTTCATTAAAGCTAAAAAGAGAGGCTATTGGCGTCATTTTGTAAATGGGCTTTCACGAGAGACTTCCTTGAGCACTCTTTGGAGAGTTGCCAGACAAATGAGAAATTCATCTCATTCAAATGAAGAAGTTGAATATTCAGAAAGGTGGATTTTTGACTTTGCCAAGAAGATATGTCCAGACTCAGCCCCCGCACCTTCTCCCTTCTTAGAGACATCTGATGATGTTGAGCCTCCGTTCAGTATGACTGATTTTTCTCTTGCTCTTCTTTCTTGCAACAACACGGCTCCAGGGTCAGATAGGATCAAATTTAATTTGTTGAAAAATCTACCTGATAATGCGAAGAGACGTTTGTTGAAACTGTTCAATGCTTTCCTTGAGCAGAATATTGTTCCGCATGAGTGGCGACAAATTAAAGTTATAGCTATTCTGAAACCTGGTAAACCTGCGTCTGATTATAATTCTTATAGACCAATTGCAATGCTATCTTGCATTCGCAAATTACTAGAAAAAATGATTCTCCATCGTTTAGACAGCTGGGTTGAATCTAATAATCTTCTCTCGCCTTCGCAGTTCGGGTTTCGTAGAGGCAATGGAACCAATGATTGTCTTGCGCTTCTTTCATCAGAGGTTGACTTTGCCTTGTGTAGTAAGCAACAAATGGCATCAGTGTTCCTAGATATCAAAGGTGCGTTTGATTCTGTTTCCATCGAAGTTTTTTTTCAAAAACTTCGTCGAAATGGGTTTTCCCAGAAATTAAATAGTTTTCTGTTTAACCTAATGCGTGAAAAACATATGAGTTTTTCTCATGGTTCTTCGTCAGTTTTACGCATTAGCTACATGGGTCTTCCTCAAGGCTCATGTCTTAGCCCAATCCTTTACAACTTCTATGTAAATGATATTGATGTTTGTTTATCGGGAAATTGTACTTTGAGACAGTTTGCAGATGATTGTGTAGTATCGGTAATGGGCAAAGACAGCACCGATCTTCATAATCCTTTGCAAGATTCTCTTAACAATTTGGTTGATTGGGCCTGTAGATTGGGTATTGAATTTTCTACTGAGAAGACAGAGATGGTTGTATTCTCAAGAAAACATAATACTGCACAAATACAGCTTAAACTTTTGGGTAGACCTATTCGTCGCTCGATGTCATTCAAGTATTTAGGTGTTGTGTTTGACTCCAAAGGAACATGGGGTAAACACATAGGCTACTTGAAACAAAAATGTCAGAAAAGAATAAATTTTCTTCGATCCATAACAGGAACTTGGTGGGGAGCTCATCCTGAGGATTTGATTAGGTTGTATAAAACAACCATTTTATCTGTTATGGAGTATGGTAGTTTTTGCTTCAGGTCCGCTGCCTGTTCCCATATTTTGCATCTGGAAAGGATTCAATATCGCTGTTTGCGTATTGCTCTAGGTTGTATGCAGTCAACACATACAATGAGCCTAGAAATTCTAGCTGGCATACTTCCTCTTTCCGTACGTTTTTTCGAGTTATCTTTCCGTTTTTTAATACGGTGTGAAACACTTAATCCGAAGGTGATAGCAAACTTTGAAAAAATGTTGAACTCAGGCTTTAGATCTAGGCGAATGTTTCTATATCATGAATTTATGACTTTGGAAAGTCCATCTACTTTATCTGGTTTCCAGATCATTCCTTCAATTTTGTTCCTCTATTACTATTGACCTGTCAATGAAGGATTATGTGCATAATATTTCAGATGATCTCCGCCATTTAGTTATACGTGCGATATTCCTGTCAAGGTATAAACATATTGACCCAACCAAATCTTTTTTTACTGATGGATCTTGTCTTAATGGATCCACAGGCTTTGGTATATTCAATGTCAACTTCTTCACTTTCCGTAGGCTTAGTTTACCTTGTTCGGTGTTTGTTGCAGAATTGGCTGCAATATACATGGCCTTACTCCATATTCAGACCTTGACCCCAGATCACTATGAAAAAAAAAAAGCTATGAAATACGGGTGACCACAGTGCAAGTTGGAGGAAATTTCTTTGATGAAAAATCCCCCTGCCTGAACGGGAATTGAACCCGAACCCACGGTATGATCATGTATGACGCTAACCACTTGGCCACGGGAACATAAATCCATAATCTAGGGCATTCTAATTGTTCGTAATTTCAATTTCAATAATTATAGAATTGGGCGGATGATCACGCGGCTAAACGAGTATTTTAGTTGTGTTGCGGTCGAGAAATAAATTAGAAAGTTTTTCTACACTGAGAATGACTCGAATCAGAATCTCCCACTGCAATGTGAGCGATCGATCAATAGAGCCAAGTTTTGAGTCTAGGATTTTGCAAAATGGTATCAGTCTTCAGAGTCAAAAATCTAGATCGGAAGTGTGATCAAAGAAGGATTCATGTTTCATATGTAAGACGGAGAAATTCTTCAACCTTCACCGGGAATGGAATCCTCTAGTCCACTCGATCGCGTGAGTCACATGCATAAATACTTAATGACTCGAGATTTTATTCTGGGTTGGCTCCAAGTTTCTTTGCGTAAAAGATATATTTCTATCCGATAGCAATATTTTCCAAAGAGTTTATTTTTCCAATCAAACAAAATGTATTGGCTGAGTTGAAAGACGTTCAATCGTAGAAAAGAGACTCAATACAATTAATCTGAATTCACCCGAAGGAGCTGGAAATACCGGTTAGATGACCCTCTCCGATTAGTTGTGGTGAAACGCGGCAAATCCGCTTAGAGCTAATCAAAGGATATATGAAAATATATTGAAGTTGGTGTCAATTATATGCGGCTGCATTACTCTATAGTTTATGTTTATTCTCTACACCACCGACAGAAAGTGGACAACAGAGGTACCCATAGTTGTAATTCTCCTTATCCGCTATGGACTCTGATAAAACAATCTAAATTAAAAGAACGAGTGGGGATGCCGCACAATCAATTCATCGAGAAACGAAGTTCAACGCACGGCAATTTCAAACGATGAACATAACCTTCAATGCAATTCAATGGGAGTATGAAACAGCTCTCTAACGAAACCCGATAAAACTAAACAAATGAGAATTATTTTTTCTGCTCAACCCATCGCAATTTTCCCGCTTCGGGAAACGTGTGGAGAATTGCTTCGACTATATATTTTTATTTCCTTCTGACTTCCCGTTCCTATTCGGTAGTCGGTTACGAGAACTGGGTTTCTCAGCGCTGTACATCCCATTCACAGGACTACTGGTGTTACTAGTTTGTTGTTGTTATTTTTTTACTTCTGTTGGTTACTTCTTCTCCCGAGCAATATGATTGCATAAATCCATTGCTGGTTATTATTCCTACCATTGCTGATAATATTCTCAACCCCCACAACCCCCCACATCCGCCGTCAGTCGATCGGCAAATGTGTGTTTGTTTGCCATGTTTGCTCTAGTTAGAGCCAGAAGACTCCACAAGTCCACATCGCCACCCGGAGGAGGAAGTGAGCGTTTGATAGAGAGAAGACCCCAAACGGCACACCGCACGGCGCCAATGGTTGGCCAATTTGAGACAAACACCGCCGTTTTGTTTTTATTTATGGCGCCGATTGGATGCTCCCCTCGAGCGAGGGCGGGGGTGGATGGAGTGGAAAAAAGACACAGAGGAAGCTAGCGACAAAAACAGCGGAAAGATAAACAACTATACATGAGGTAACAGTGCTGTAGGATTTATAGGACGCTTCTGGAAGCGAACGGAAGAAAAATAATCACTGAGCTGTTCCCATTGATGGTTTTATGGGAACCATCACACCGTAACTGTGCCGATAGTGTGGCCACTTGGGTAGGGCTAGGAACGGATTTGACCTATTATTTCATTCGTACGAATAATGAGGTGTCAACGAAGGATATCCCGATGACGGTATGACGTGAGGGTAACCTTGCGAAATATGACTGTCATTGGATTAAGGTTACCTAGGATCACTTTTTTGTTTGTCGAAACAAACAAGTTGTTCCAATAAAGAGCAGGTATTTTGACGTAGTCATTCTAGTAATAGTGTTGTTTGCCTCCCCTATAGCAGCATTCGTTCTTTGGACGATATCGAAAAGCACGTTGAACAGAGATGAGAGATTTGATACAAGTTCTGGGGAATGAAATTTTTAATTTGTGAGAAAGATTGGAGTTCAATAAATGTTTATGTTTTTATTAACTCAATCAGCTGAGACGAAAACATTACTCTGCCATATAAATTATTTATAATTAATTTATATGGCAGAATATAATTTATTTTGGTTGTGAAAAAATAACCAATTTATTGTAAGTGTGTAAGAATACATTAATAATCTAATCGAATGTTATTGATAAAATAGAACAAATAAATCGATTTGGACGAAAGAGTTGTTTGATATAAAGTGTTAAAAGTGATATATTATCTGTCGTAAGGCAGAAAAATGAAATAAGGCAAAATAATATTAGTTTCGTTCAATTACTTCTCGTTGGTGAAAAAAACGCACTTGCCGTTTTAAAAATGGACGGCTAAATTTATAACTAAATTCAATAATCATAGATATGCCAGACAAGTACATTGAAACTGATATGCTGGTCGATTTGGTGGGGTATTATTTCATCGTTGCCATTTAATCGAGGAGTATTTTTTATTTATTACTTATTTTTATTTACAATTATGCTACTTCTCATAAAGAGATTGGATATTTTCAACGATCTATACAGTGATAGACATTCGTTTAGCCGCACTTGAAAAAAAAAACTTGAAACACTTACAAAACAACTAGGAATGTTATTTTTATCGGGATACTTATTTGCTGTAGTGATAGTATATTTGAGTCACTTTTATTGGTGGATATGAACATTCAAACGTCGTTTTTTTCCGAGACATCTAAACGTTGGCCGCAGGTCATAAAAATCGAGTTTTCGCATTTAAAGAATTTAAAGGAATGGCGAAAGGTATTCTATTGACGGATGAGGGGCGGAAAATAATAAAGATATTCAGTGAACAAAATTTTTCTAATCGCTCTATCGTAACAAAAATTGGTCTATCTGAGAAAATGATACTGAATTTCTTTAAATAGTGCCAGAAATATGGGATATAACGACCAACAAATGGGAACACCAAAGTTACTTTGCGTCCTAAAGGTCGAATAAGACAGAAGTTTCCAAGCAATCGAAGGCATGGTTTGCCGAGAAGGACATTCCGCTTCTTGAATGACCTGCTGGCAGTCGATTGCAATCCCATAGAGAACCTATGGAGAATCTTGGCTGAGATGGTCTATGCAAACGGATGACAATTTGACCACATTTCCAGTCTCAAGGCAGTAATTCAGGAATGTTGGGCTATAATCAATATGGCAACACTTTAAAAGCTGTCTGACTCGATGCCAAATCGAGTTTTCAAAGTGATCCGAAATGGAGGTGGACATACTAAATATTAGCTACCGATTGGACTCGAAATTTGCCGCACAAATTTTCTTTACTTGAAATTTTACGATGCGGCTAAACGAATGTCCACCCTGATTCCACATATTTGAATTACTTAGAAAACAAAAAGTGAATTTATACTTTTTTTTAGAATGAATTGGATGAAAATAAACAATAATCGTCTTTTATGAGCAAAACTGTACAAAGAATTGATTATTTTTAAAAATACTGAGGAAAAATAGGGTGCGGCTAAACGAATGTCTACCACTGTAGCTGCAGTCCTCCTCCTCCATTGTGCTCCCGTGGCCGAGTGGTTAGCGTCTCACATTATTATGCCGGGGCTCGAGTCCGATTCCCGTTCTGGCCGGGAGAATTCTCGTCAAATAAATTTCTTTCGACTTGCACTCTGATCACGCGTATTCTAAAGCGTGCCACTTCAAAATACAATCAAAGCTTGTTTTTCCACATAAGAATTCCAACTAAGTACTACTAATAAACAAAAGACGCTAGTAATACCTACGTTGAGAAGGCAAAACTTCCACTGAGAACGTTAGTGCCATCCACAGCTGCACTGCCCATGTTTGTATAGGAGACGTAAACGACAAAATGAACAAAATTGACTTTTCGCTGTTTCGTATTCTACACAATGTAATACGTATGGTCAACATGCGAACAAACATTTTTTAGTTTGAAGACATTTGAACGATTTTGAAAAAAAAAACGTTTTAGAAAAAAATCACTATTTGTACGCATAACAGACGTAGTTCCATACAGCGTTCATACATCGTTCGAAAATCTACAATTACCAGTATTATGTGCTAGAAGCTAAATCTACATTTGAATCACATTCTTCGAAGAGTCCAAACATGCCTTCCATGATAGTATCTTATCACTTAGCATTTCTTATAAATGAATATAAGAAACGGTATCGGTATTGAATTAAAGAGACTTTAAACTCAGAGAGTTCATTCGTCTCTTGCCCTTGAGGGCGGGAAATTTAACTGGAAAGAAAACTAAGAAAACTATTGCAAAATTCGTTATTCTCGCTCGACCCAGTCCTAGTAACCGCTATGGATGTATGTCGTATCGCCGCACCCTACACGGCCCTGGGGCCAAAAACACAACCAAACAACTGGAGCAGGGAAAAAAGCCCCTTTTAGTGTGCTTGAGGAGCTCGCTTCTAAAAGGGGCGTAAAAAACCTGCTCATCTTTTGCTGAAATTAGAAGAGAAAACAAACGAAATTTTATCAGTATAGGTAAATTTAGTAACTAGACATTACATCTGATCGAATAAACCTGTATCCTTTAGGAAATCGATGGTCCTTTTTTCCTCGACGGCGTCGTCCGATAGTGCTGTCCTTATGGTGTCTGCAACCTGAAACTTTATTCTTGAAGCATTAAATTTAGGGCATGTGATTAATATGTGTTCCACCGTGAGTCTTACATTGCACGACTCACATAGTGTTGGTTCCAATCTACGCATGATAAATTTGTGTGTTAAAAATGTATGCCCGATACGTAAACGTGTCAGACATACTTGAGTAGATCGAAGAATACTATCCTTCCAGGGAAGGGTAGTATTCTTGATCCTTCTTAAGAAGAGGTCGCGGGAGAAATACCAACTGTTCTCCCAGCTCAATCTGAGGGATTGCATGACCCATTTGATGGTGTCATTTGCTGGGTGGGAGGTGGTCCATAGTTCGGAGAGCCTACCCTCCTTGGCGAGACGATCAGCCTGTTTATTACCCTGGATTCCGCAGTGCCCTGGGACCCAGCAGAAAGTGATGTCCTTCCCTGTAATTTTTTCCTCAATGCTTTGTATCCAAGGGTGTTTACTATCGTCACTTTGTAGCGCCCGTAATGCACTATAGGAATCCGAGAAGATCACCACTTTACTGTCGTTATCACAGAGTGATGTCGCGACAAGGAGAGCGGCAATTTCGGCGGAGTATACCGAACATTTGGAAGGCAGTTGGAATTTTAGCTCCGTGTTATTGGCAAAAACTCCAAACCCTTTTAGGTTTCCATCAAAAGACCCATCTGTGAAGATTTTGTGGTGGGTGTGATACTTGTTATGAAGGTGGTTATTAAAACAGGCCGTAACAATGCTGCTGGCTTCCCCAGCCCTGACAGCATTTTTGATTGACCAGTCTATCTTTAGCGGATGTGCATGCCATGGGCGTTGACCGACTCTGCTTAATGGGGCAATAGTCGGGAGGGTGACTTGGCTAATATTTTGCAGCCAAATGTTGGCTCTGGAGTAAATGGATAGAAGATCCGGGTATTTCTCGGACGTCCGGATGGCTTTAGTGGCTAGGATATTTGTGAGGAAGTGTTCGAAAGGAACTACGCCAGCCTCCACAAGCAGAGCGTTTATTGGGCTGGTCTGAAGGGCTCCTGATGCATATCTAATCACATTATGGTAGACCGGCTTTAAGTAATTCAAGTGAGCCCAAGAGGCATGGCTGAAAAGTTCGATGCCGTAACGAATTTTTCGAGAAGATAATGCTTTTGCCTATGTTGCAGATGGTTTTACGAGAACTCAAGCGGCATCGGCCACCTAGAGCTTTCACCAGCCGCAGGCGGCACTTCATACTAGCTTTAGCATTTCTGAGGTGTTGTCCGAAGGATAGTTTACTGTCAACTAGCACTCCAAGAATTCGGGTTGAGCTGACTCTCTTAATAGGCCTGCCATTGATTAGACATGTTCTAAACCTTTTCCTATGACCTTTACATTTGCAGCAGTGCATTATATTAGACTTTTCTGCCGAAAACTTAAACCCGATGGAATTTGCCCAGTTACTAACAGCCGAGATTCCTTCCTGCAGTCTTCTGCGGGCCATTTCTGGGAAAGGATTTCTTGCCATCAGCAGTAGATCGGCTGCATAGGCCAGTACCTCGGTGTTTTTAGGGATAACCTCTAGAACCGACTGCATAGCAACGAGGAAGAGGGAAACTGATATAACCGAACCTTGTGGTACTCCGTTTTCTAGGCAACGGTGATCCGAAAGTACTCCTCCGAAGTAAACTTGAAAGCCTCGATTGGTGAGGAAACAGCGAAGAATGTTGAAGAGGGAGCCTTCAAAACCCCATCGGTGGAGTTGATCGATAATGTTATGGCGCCATGTGGTATCGTAGGCTTTGGCTAGATCGAGTGAAGCGATTTCGCTGTGTTGGCCCTTTTCGATAGTTTCTTGAAGGAAATGATCGAGTTGACTGAAGTAGGTGCCCGTACCTTTACCTCGGCGGAAGCCATGCTGTCTTGGGTCTAATAGTTGGCATTCTTCAAGGGCCGTCCTAAGTCTTCGATTGATCATTCTTTCGAAGACTTTCCCTAAGCAGCTGAGGAGGGTTATGGGACGGAAGTTATTCGCGGCCCGTTTACTCTCCTTTACCTTTGGGATAGGTATTACCAAGCCCGTTTTCCATGCGTCAGGGAAATAGCTGTTAGCCCAACATTCGTTGTATATCTTAAGGAGTAGAATTTTTGCATGAAGAGGTAGATGCTTGATCATCGGATATTCGATTCCGTCTGGGCCAGCTGATTTGCTTTTGGATATTTTTATTGCCCATAACAACTCGTCCAAAGAGAACTTATCGTTGTATTTGTGGACCTGTTCCGAAGCAGGAGGAAAAACTTTAAGTTCCGCATTCGCCTTAATAGCCTTGAATTCGTTGGTGTAGTTGGAGGTGGCTGAAATAGTGGCAAAGTGGTCGGCTAGGTGGTCGGCTATGATGCCTGGATCTTCGGTGAAGGTGCCATTAATCTCGAAGGAATAGCAGTTTGAAGCTTTCTTGCCACTAAGTAAGTTGACCTTGTTCCAAAGTTCAGATGTCGAAGTATTAGGGTTGATGCAATCAAGAAATTTCATCCAACTGTTTTGCTTGGCTTCGGTTATTACCTTCCTGGCTAGAGCTCTAGCCGTTTGGAAGTTGGTTAGGGCAATCATTTTGCAAGCGCTTCCATCAGGAAGGCGTCGTAGGATACGGAGGGATTTTCTTCTCCTTTTGATGGCCTGTGCAACTGCATCGTTCCACCATGGTACCGCCTTTCGGCCGGGTTTCCCACTGGTACGGTGGATATTTTGCTCAGCCGCTAAAATAATGGCGTGAGTAAATTCTTCCACAGAGCAGCTTTCATATTCGGAAAGCAAGCTGTTGATTATGGATTCGAAGCCTTCCCAGTCGGCCGACTGGTATATCCATTTCCTGCGCAAACGAATGTTTGGGTTCCTAGACAGGGTTCGGATGTGGATGGGGAAATGATCACTACCTCTGAGGTCACTATCAACGGTCCAGCTCAACCTGGGGGCGAGGTCCCAGGAAGCAATCGTGATGTCAATGGCCGATGATGATCCGCGATGGATATCTATCCTGGTATGACGGTGATCGTTAAGTATGATGAGGTTTAGTTTTTGGACGATTCCCAAAATTGTTTTACCTCTTTTGTCACATTTGTTTCCTCCTCATGAAGAGTGGGAGGCGTTAAAGTCACCCATCAGGACGAATGGGTGCGGTAACTGTTTGATGGCATCCGTAAGTTGAGTTTCAATGTCATTACTGTGCAATGGGGGAATATAAATGGAAGCAAGGGTTACCTGTAGAGGTCCCTTCAGTTGTATCGCACATATTTGTAATGATGATGTTATGGGGATGACGGTATGAGGAAGGTCACTCAGGACAGCGAGGCAGGCTCCAAAAAGCCCCGAGGATGGCCCTTCCTTAAAATACCATGAAAATTTGCCGCTAAATGCCCGCTATCCGGACAACTGTTGCTGTAAGAAACGCTTTATTTAGGACCGAAAATAGCTTTGAAAAAAGCTTTGCTTCCGGTAGTAGTAGAAAACTTGTATTTCTATTGTTCTCTTTTAGAATGGCGCTAAAAACATAACCGTTGCGGTCGAGTGTCAGTAGCACCTTGTATATAAGAAAGCATTGATATGCTGCTTATATAGTTTCTATTCTCTGTCCACTGCACTGCGATGAACGTTTATTATAAACGTAATTTCTGGATTGGTATTTCATTATAGATAATGAAACAATCAAATCAGTAGTAAAAAATATATAATATTGGTTAGCATTATCACTCATAAAATTCGATATTGAATAATTCAACCTACTCAACATTTATACATTTACACATGTGTGCCCGTGGCCTGGTGGTTGGCGTCTCACATTGTCATGCCGGGTGTTCGGGTTCGATTCCCGTTCTGGCCGGGGATTTTTCGTCAAAGAAATTTCTTTCGACTTGCACTGTGGTCACGCGTATTTTAGAGCTTGCCCCTCGGAATACATTCAAGGTGTGTTATTTGGCTTAAGAAATCATAACTAAGTACAGGGCGGACTCGATTATATACTGTTTCCGGTTTATCTTCACTGTATATAATCAAATATTATGACATCCTGGACCACAAATACACAAATTGTTAGTAGTGAGACCTACACGATAAAAGCATGAATTGAGCACAAATTGATTGGACAACATACAATGTAATATGAAATTAATGCCTATTATCGGTAAATAGAGAATAATTCATTTTACGCATTAACTCACATTATGAGCTAACGCCCGAATTTAGGCGAAAAGATTGCTCGTCGCGTCGGGAAGGAAGCGAGTAGATAGTGCAATCGAATGAAAACATACCCAATTAAATCGTCAAAATGTTAACTTTTTTACTATATTCACTGTTCATGTTTCCAGCAAAAAATAATCTGGATAAATTTCCTGTCTAATGATATATAACACAACATATGTCGCAAGAACCATTTTGAGTAATTTGCGTTGGAAAACTCTTAATAAATCGTTACATTTTTCGTGGAGTGACCCCCATATAGAAATCAAAGACATAGTCCTATGTAACAAACACTCAAAAAATAAATTCATTTCTTCCTACCTAATTTCATTAAAATCAGTCAAGCCGTTCGGAGGTGTTTGACCACAAACACCGTGACACGATATTTTTATATGTATAAATCAAATATCTGTAGATTATTTTGAATATAAGGTTTAATAATATGATCCAACAAGCATTCATTGATAACACAAGATAAATACGATAAATTTCGTGATGAAAACGACTGAGAATATCATCAATGCATAAACGAAAGGCTCGTGCACATTGTAATACAAATTCACGTCAATGTGAAGATTCGCACAATCCGATAAGATGAAAACCATCCGTTATCATTTACTTCGCTCATCTCTTTGACTCTTGCGAAAATCTATGCGCTTGTATTGTGCCTCGCATTAGACTGTGATGCTCCAATAAAAACTTCATCCTCTGGCAGGCACTTCGAATCTATTCCCAAATTAACACTTGAAACGCTTTTCTACAGAAACAAAAGCAATTATTTTGTACTTTGGATCCCATCCTACCCATCCCCGGGTAGACTTCGTTCCGTGTCTTCTCCACTCCCTCCGGTTCCGCCCTACCAAAACCGGGCCACAAATAAAATTTGCATCAGCTCATTTATCATCATCATCGTCGCTTCGGTGAGTCGTCTCATCGTCATAATTTTCTCATTTGAAGACTCTGTCGGATCGTTTGTTGCCTGGCCTGGAGTCTGGCGTGGCCACTACTACTGCATGAGAACGCGACCGCAAACTTATGCCTACTAGTACTTCTTGGGACCGGGTACCCTTCCGGAGCAGTAAATCTCCAATCTCTGCTGCTGATATTTGCTGTCTCTCACTAGAGATATCGGCTTGCATGCCACAACATAGACACATCATATTTAGCTGTTCGCTCACATGACAACGGCAATAATACCAATCTGATTTCAATGAATGCGAGCTTAGGAGCAGGGACCAGCTTCCGAGGGGGAATGAGGGAGTAAGAAAGTGGATGACTCACGATGACGATGATGATGATGAGACGGCCTGATTCTGCGCCAGTGGTTAGTTGCGAATCATTCACAGCGTAGAAAATAAGGATTCATGCACATTTATCAAGCACAATTTGCAAGTTTAATGAGTTGAAATTATTCTGGCCGTTGGAGAGCTGCCGGGGGTTACCGGTGGGAAGAGTCAGTCGGGGGCATCTTTCAGGGGCAGGTCACGGCGGTGGTGCGCACACATTTCCCGAACCACAATGCGACGAACTGAGTGAGAGTCGAATGATTCAATTTATAGTTTAGTGTTCGAGGGAGAGGAAACGCCTGCTGTTTTGTTGGAGTTGGAGGTTGCATTAGTGACAGATTCTCTGGGATCAAAGCTAGTTCGGGGTTTGACCAAAGTTGCTGAAGTGTGCGTTTGGGGTCGACTAGATGATATTTACCGGCGAAAGCCACCACCAGATCGAGTTTAGGGTAGAAGATATCATCGGAAAGATGGCTCGAAATCAGGGTTGCAGTTCAGTCTGTCATTCATGTGTAACAATTTGAGCAATCACAACTGATATACAATTGTTGTACAACATTATGTAATTCAGTTTAGATGAGATATTCCTACATTGTTGGACAAAAGTTAACCAATTGGACTGAGGGATATGAAAACGTGCTACAAAATTGTGTGTTCGGTTACATTTTTGGTTTTCGGAACTGAATAACATAAAGATCATAGATTTACGTTTGACCATAACTTTAGCTGTTTATTTATACTAAAATATTATGTACACGTAATCATATTTTAAAATACTCATTTTCGAAGAGATTGAATTGAATTTGACGGAGACTAACTGAATTTGGATTCGTCGCTTAGAAAACCGTTTTCCATTTCGAAACATTACATATTTTGACGTAGGACTACGTCTTTCATTTCTATACCGGGGTGTAAAATCAAAGTTTCGAAAACGAAAGCTTTACGCCGGAGACCGAGATTTTGAGTGTTAATAGCTCCTCAACAACTGAACGAAATGGTCTGATAAACACTTCATTCGAAAGATAAAATTTTCTGGCATCACTGATACCAGCAGGATGTAAGTTGTTCGATAAAGTCGCGATTCGATGAAGTTTTTTGGCTTGTTCTACGTACTCAAGTAACACCTTCGTTCGATTATTTGACTCGTTCCGTTAAGACTCACCTGAGCAGTGTGGAGTTTACGAACATTGTTGACGCAAGTAAAAATAAAAACAATTTTAAAGTGCGACTCTCTAATAAAAAGTGTTCATCCGCATTGTTATACACAAACACCGTATCAACCATTCACTGGATGAACACCAACAAAGCATTGACTCGTGCTGTGGCTGCGAAGATGGGTAAAACTGCTATTGCTTTGTCTACTGTTACCAACAGTGAGAACCAAAACAAAAAACGATCAAAGGAAGACCTGGATAAGACCGAGGAACAATTTGAAACCTTCGACAGCTTACTGCTGCAAATAAAACAAATGATCGATGAGGGGAACGCGAAGATCGAGCAGAAGATCGAATCTAGTAATAATGCAGTGGTTTGTGAGATTGCGACTTTACGTTACGAGGTGAATCATGTAAAAACCGATTATGCACGTGATCTAAACAAGTTGAATGATTCTCACGCACAACTGGAATCGGATGTTCACAAGAATAGGAATGCTGTTAACAAGCTATCAAAATCGAACGATCTTATCCTTACCGGTGTTCCATACAGTTCTACGGAAAACACTGATATTGTGGTGCAGAAAGTTTCCCTTGCACTTGGATATTGCGATACAAAAGTTCCACTGATGTACACCAAACGTTTGGCCAGAGCACCTATCGTTGCAGGCGCAACTCCACCCATTCTAATCCAATTTGCCTTCAGGGCATCCCGGGATGAATTCTTTCATCGTTACCTCGCCAAAAGGAATCTGAGTTTGGCCCAGCTTGGATATGATGTCAACAGGCGCATTTACATAAATGAAAATCTCACCGAATCGGCTCGTCGTATCAAAGGGATTGCTCTTAAGCTGAAGCAACGTGGGATAATTCAACTTGTTTACTCCAAGGATGGAACTATTTTCGTGAAGCAGACTTAGGATACACCAGCGCTGCCGATTTATAATGTGGATCAGTTAGCGAAGTTTCAACCGGAGAACACCAACAACTGTTGACATTAAACCCCTTCCTTACAAGTTATTGTTTATTCCTTCATTTCTTTTTTCTTCCCGTCATTCCACTCCTTTAGTTATCCTTGTTATCTTCCCTCCTGAAAGTCAAACATCAATAGACATCGAATATGTTGCTGCTGTTGCTGTTGTTCTTGCTGTTTTTGTTGTTCCTCTCCGCCACCGTAGCGGAAGATATCATTGTTGCATTGTATCGACTTCAATGATATTAGCGATTGAAAACCACATTATTGAATGAGTAGAATATTGATGAATTCTTTTGAAATGTATATTGTTTTGAACTTTACTTCACTGCTTATTCCGTTCCTGCCGCCTATTCTGCCTCTTCAGTCCATACTATTGATCATGTTTATGCTTTTCGATGTCGGTTAATCAGATGAACGTTGTACGAGCGGGACAAGGTGTTGCTGATATTCCACGAGCTGTTATGAATGTGGCATTACTTGACGATTGTATAAATGTGTGTCATATGAACGTACAAAGCTTATGTGCTCGTCAATTAACCAAGTTCAATGAATTAAAGCAATGCTTTACCGACAGTAAAATTGATATAACTTGCTTGTCTGAAACCTGGTTAAATGAGAGTATCTGCGATAGCATAATTGCTATGGATGGTTATCAACTTTTAAGAAATGATCGACGGTACTGTCGAGGTGGAGGCGTTTGTATTTACCACAAACTAGATCTCAATTGTAATGTAATCGATGTTTCTGAGGTGGTAGCGGAGATGGAAGACCGTAATCGAACTGAATATATGTTCATTGAAGTTCGGGTGAACAATAACACATTTCTTCTCGGTGTTATTTATTCTCCCCCTCGGATAGACTGTTCAATCTTCTTGGACCAAAAGCTTTCAGAATTGTCTCTTAATTACTCTAATGTAATCTTGACGGGAGATTTCAATACTAATTTACGAGATCCTGGCGGTAGAACTTCAAGTTTTTGTAGCGTTTTAGAAAATTATGGATTTACCGTCGTCAACAATGAGCCAACACACTTTTATTCGAGTGGAAGTTCATTAATTGATTTATTGATAACAAATGACACTGATTTCGTACTAAATTTCAATCAAGTTGCTGCTCCTGGTTTCTCTCAACACGATATTATTTTCTCATCCCTCAACATAATTCGTAGTGATGAAGGTCATCAGAAGTTTTTTAGAGATTATAATCGCATTGATTATTCTTTGTTACAAACCACGCTGGTAAATTTTGATTGGTCCCGACTATATAGTATTACTGATTCCGACATAGCTCTTGACTTTTTTAATACGAATATGGTAAGTTTCTTTGAATTTTTTGTCCCTCTACGACCAGTGAGGATCAACTCAAGAGCAAAGTGGTTTAATTGAACACATAATTGGACATATTGAACGCAATGATTGAGAGAGATGTTGCGTACATACTTTGGGTCACTTCAAAAAATGAACAAGATCACATGCAGTTTAGAAGGTTACGTAATCGTGTAACTCATTTGATAAACAAGGCTAAACGTAACTACTTAAGTACTTTCATGGAATCTGCTAACTCTAGCAAAGAGATGTGGAAAAAAGTAAAGCATTTGAATGTTGTTAGTAGCTCTAATTACAGCATAAAGTTTAATAATTCTCCCGATGAAGTAAATGCATTTTTTGGGGAAAACTTCACTATAGACTGCGAATTACCAGCGATACCATATGAGAACGCTGATGATTTAATTTTTCTCCTTTTAGTAACTCGGAAATTGTGGCGGCTATCTCATCTATAACTTCCAATGCAATTGGCTTAGATGGAATTCCCTTAAAATTTATTAAGCTAATCCTGCCCTTCGTTATAGCTCCAATTTCCTATCTGTTTAATTTGATTATATCAAGTGGTAAATTTCCACGGGCGTGGAAGATCGCGAAAGTAATTCCAATTAAGAAAAAAGCAACAGGCACAAATTTGAATAATCTTCGTCCCATTAGCATCCTTTGCTCTTTGTGTAAGGCTTTCGAAAAGATCCTTAAAAACCAGGTTCAAGAGTATATAAATCGATTTGACCTGCTCAGTCCCTACCAATCAGGTTTCCGATCAGGGCACAGTACAACTTCTTCATTGCTCAAAGTTCACGATGATATACACAAATTTATTGATAGAAGGGGAGTTGCCTTCTTAATAATTATTGACTTTGCCAAAGCATTTGACAGGGTTTCTCACGTCAAACTACTGGAAAAATTATCCCACCAGTTCGGATTCTCTCGTAAGGCTGTATATTTGGTTAATTCTTATTTAAGTGCTCGTTCTCAGGTGGTTGATATAGATGGTAAACTCTCTGCACCCATCAGTATACTATCAGGTGTTCCTGAAGGATCAGTGTTGGGTTCAATTTTATTTTCTCTATTCATCAATGACCTTCCCTCAGTGCTACAAACCTGCAGGATTCACATGTTTGCAGATGATGTTCAATTATCTCATTGCTCAATTGATGCATCTGTCGACGAAATGATCTGTTCAATCAACAATGATTTGAGAAATGTTTCGCTATGGTCATTAAGGAATCTTCTTCCAATAAATTCATCCAAAACGAAAGCCATGTTCTTTTCCAGACGGCATCTACGTATTGAATTACCAAGCCTAGTAATTAATAATGATATTATTGAATATGTTAATAAAGTTTCTAATGTCGGTATAATTTTTCAGCGTGATTTAGAATGGGATTCCCAAGCTAACTCCCAGTGCGCGAAAATCTATGCCGGATTGAGACATTTAAGGCTTACGGCTCGTATGTTATCCATTTCAACAAAAGTGAAGCTTTTCAGTTCACTTTTGAGGCCGCACTTTTTTTACGGATTAGAGTTGATTTTGAATGCCTCTGCTAGTGCTCTAAATCGTTTAAGAGTTGCCTTGAATCATTGCGTGCGTTGGGTTTTTAACTTATCAATATATGACAGTGTAAGCCACCTACAACAGCAGCTTCTGGGCTGTTCATTTTTTGATTTCATTAAAGTTAGAAGTTGTGTTACCTTATTCAAAATTATCCATCAAGGTCCAAACTACCTCTCTGAAATATTGCAACCATTCAGAAGCTCTCGAGTAAGATACTACATCGTACCGCAACATAACTCCTCTCACTACAGTAGTACCTTCTTCGTTCGTGCAATTACTTTGTGGAATCAGCTTCCAACCTACATTAGAACTATACAATCAGCTGCAAAATTCTATCGTGAATGTATGGAATGGATAGGCAGAAGGAATTAGGCAGAATGGAACGGGCATATATGATATATTTAGTTGTTTAATTGTTTATATGTATATTTAATTGTAATCAGTTAAGAGTTTTTTTTTATTTGAAATAATGTGGTTAGAACAACATATACACCGATTGTAGAAATTTACAAGATAAAAAATCTTACTCTACAAGTATAGCAATGAATAAAATGAAATGAATAAAAAAAAAATGTCTACGCGTTCTATACTTGTTACTTTCTGATCCAAAAACTTGTTTCAATAGTCTTAAATTTGCTTTCAAAACAGGCTATTGAAATCACCAATCGGTATATAAGCGAGCGCCGCTTGGAAATCCACTCAGTTCTAATTGAACAGCGATTGGAACATGTTGTCGCTGTTGTGGTGAAGCTCTTCATTTATCATGAAAGCGCGGATGAAAGGTGTCACCAAGAGATTGTTTGTGCACCTGGCCAGAAGGGAATCCATCAGGAGGAGAGTGATGCCACAAACGGTTCCCCGGGAAGATCTCGAAGCAGCCGCTACACACACACACATACACGCGCGGAATTCTTTCCGTTTGGATGCCGTTCAGCATCGAGAAAGATCTGGAAAATAATCTGCCAGTTCCTCTGGGAATTTAAAAATACATTCATGTGAAAGAGTTTATTTCGATGTTTTCTATCCATAGAACACTGTGACCAAATATTTTTCAATCAAGTGCCATTAACAGATGGTTATCGAGTTAGCATTAACCACTGGTGGGCTTCCAGTATCGAGGAAAATGTGGAAATATCTAATCGTTACTGAAAATAATCTGCCAGTTCCTCTGGGAATTTAAAAAAAACATTCATGTGAAAGAGTTCATTTTAATGTTTTCTATCCATGTAACACTGTGACCAAATACATTTAGTTTTGTGATTTTTCAATCAATCGCAATTAACAGGATAGCTTCTGGAGATTATTCTTCCCCATCAGTAGGATATTTCCGTATCCAATATTGGATGCATAAAAACTTGTGCCTCCAACGTAACGCTCTCGTTTTCGAAGTTCTCCATATATTCATTCATTCAGAATGAATTTAGATTCAACTTCAAACAAATGATCTCTAAATCAACGATAGTCGTACGTCACCCTTGCGGTTATACCATAGATATAACCCACATCCGGTTTTTTTACATGTGGTTTCAAGAGTACTGTTACTGTAGTCTTCTTCGGAAAAATATTATATTTCGAAAAAATTGAATTTTGTTTTCATAGTTATTGATTGCATTTGTTTTTTATAGTTCACATGATTGAGTTTATATC
The DNA here is from genome assembly GCF_029784135.1 of Toxorhynchites rutilus septentrionalis. NCBI lineage: Eukaryota > Metazoa > Arthropoda > Insecta > Diptera > Culicidae > Toxorhynchites > Toxorhynchites rutilus. The sequence continues at coordinate 329,869,459 of NC_073745.1, read as the reverse complement.
ATCAAAGTTGATTCAAGTCTCAGCGTATATTATGATAGTCTAGGATTAGAAATTATATTGGGTGATCTTGGATCGATATTTAGAAGTTCGATCGTTTCCATTCCGATAACCGATTTTTTGAATCGATTCTTTTAACTCGAAAAAAATGTAAGGGGTTATGCCTGGGCACGACCGCATTTTCGACGTAGATCTTTGGAATCGTATTATTCAATCTGCTCGTTTATCACTTCGAATATTATTTTAGAATGCATCGAAATTTTTGAAATAACATTCTAGTAGAATATAATTTAGTGGTGTGGAAAGAGTCGTAGTTTTATAGAATCAGCTGCAGATGGGTGAGTCCTCGTCTTTTCCTCACGAGCGTTATTTCAGCAGCCTGGCGATGCTTGCGTTATTTCAGAAAAGTTTAAAGTGTTCCGAATTGTCTCTTTGTTGACCTCCATTGTTAAAACCCTGTAACTCACAGCTGAATGGAACAAACAAAAGACAATTTGTTCTGTGAAATTGTATGATCGATATTACGCGAGATATCGATCACTACAGTCAGCTATCGATAAAATAATGGATTACTTTTTCCCCAACCTAATATTATACGGAAACTGTGCTTGATGATGTATTGTAATAGATACGAAGTAACATTTCCTGTCGGTTTATGTAAATATCTCTGCGAACAATCGATAATGGCGGAATTACAGCTTAAACCGAAATATTTCCCCTCTCTCTCTCTCTCTCTCTCTCTCTCTCTCCTCTCTCATTGCCCGTTAAATGATCGCTGCATTTGATTCGTGTATCAGCCAACTCCACACACAAACTATAAACACTTCTGCTCATATAATACGCTTGAGGTGGGAGTGAACCCCAGCACAAATAGGCCGTGGTCGTTGTATCGAAATGAATGCAGGGTATGGCCATATTCCAAAATTCTGGATAGTCTTCCGTATCCGCACTGGCACGGAAATTCCTCGTGCGCTGTAGCCACCATCTTGGTCGTTGCATACTTTAATACAACGGGCTTCCTCTTTTTCGACGTTGTTGTAGTGAATATGAGCGAAACTGCACTGGTATTTTGCAATATCTTCCATATTGACGTAGAACTACGTCTTTAATTAAGGGTGCCAAATCAGAAAACAGGTCATGTTTTTATGACATAAAGTTAACGTTAATAGCTAGCTATAATAGTTTTGCCGCGAACGGATTTAGACGATTTACATGCTAAACGAATCAGAAATTTCCTAAGATTTGTTTTTTACGCTATGTATTACAAACCCCTTATGTGTAAACGGTTTAAATTGATGAAAGCTAGAAGCATTCTTATTGACCCATACATTTGTTCTGTTCATTTGTGAGCTTCCCTACCCATGCCGTCAATAACGAGCAACTTATCGGTAATCAACGAAGGTGATGTTTTATAGTCACCGTGAACAAAGAGAATAAGAAGAATAAGGAAGGGAAAAATTTTCGTTCCCATCAAAGTATGTCAAAATCAATGTGCCTGGGCAAATCCGCTTTATGATGATGATGATGGTCCCACCTCATACCCCTACAATGGTTTGAGCAGGACGATTTATCATTAAGATAATTTTTAAAGTTTAACAAAGCACATCTGGAACCAGTATGCAAAATAAAACGAACTGGTTCTTTTGCAGACATAAATTGATATCATAAGAACATTAAACAAAAGACGGAAACCGAAAAGTAAAGATATAATCCCAAGGCATGTCGAGCAAATTTCCAACCCGGGAAGATCCTTGACTGATCGGGAATCGAACCCGATATCCTCAAGTTTCCACTAGATACTTACACTGAGATCTGCCGCGGTACAGAAAAAAACTCGATATAACCATCTGCTAATACGATAGTTTACAAGTATTCCGTCTGGGCTATCCCTGGTTCGAATCCGGTTTCCACTGAAGACCCTAGAACATTTCATTGTATAACGATTTTCGCCAGTGTTCAAAATCAAGTTATCTATGTCTACCGAAACGCGCGCGTGGCTCAAGCTTTTGTAGACTACTCATTTATTTTTTTTTTCAAATCTAACTTACAACAACAATAATGTAACAAAAATCCATCATCATCAATACGAACATGATAGCTTATGCAAACATAGAAACATTGAAACATTTTTACAAGTTCATAACACAGATTTCACATGTGACAGACACAATTCTTTGAACTCAGCTATTGTTGCCGCTCGTTTGATATTTCTGGGCATCGAATTGAAGAATTTTAATCCTTTATACAATAGTGAATTTTGGGACCTGCTAAATAAAAAGTTAGGTGTTCTTGCATTAATCGCGTTTCTTGTATTATATCTATGCAAATCACTTCCTCGTTCAATTCGATCACACAAGTATCGAGGCAGCATATCATTCAAAATTTTAAAGATGAACACCATTGTCAAGTAATAAATCCTTTGCTTCACAGATAACCACTGTAGCGCGTCCAACATTATGACAGAGGAAGTGTACCTATGACATCTTAAAATTAATCGCATGATTTTATTTTGTAACCGCTGCAATCGCAATAGTTGTTTATTATTTGCAAGAAACAGGATGGATGAGCAGAAATCTATGTGTGGTGAGACGAGTGATTTATATAGTTTGACTTTACTAATTGCGTTTAACTCATTCTTCAAACGACAAATGACGCCGTACTTTTTAGCAACCTTTTTGATGACATTATCAATGTGAGACTTAAAAGTTAGTCTGTCATCAATAACTACTCCCAGATATTTTATTTCTTTAACCCGTTCAATAGTCTCACCATCGATTTCAAAATTACCGTTATATCTGGAGTTTGCTGAAGAAATGAGCATGTATTTTGTTTTATTAACATTCAACTTTAATTGTTTGAATTTCAACCACCGAGCGAGAGAATGAAGATCTTCGTTCAAGTGCTCCGCGATTACATTCAACTCCTTAGCTGTGATGAACAGAACAGTGTCATCCGCGAACAAGTTGATATCACAAAAACGTAAAACCCGCCGCATATCATTAATATATAAAATGAATAAAATGGGCCCTAACACACTTCCCTGTAGTACACCAAGTGTGTTATCGATGGGAGTAGAAATAAAATCGTTGAAACGAGTCTTTTGAGTTCTATCACACAAGTAGCTTTCAAATCATTTGTATGATGTCCCTACAATTCCAAAGCGTTTCAATGTTTGCAACAATAAGGCCCTAGAAATTGTTTCAAAAGCGCGTTTCAAATCCAAGAACACCGCAAAAATAGTTTCTTTAGCCTCGATATTCTCTTTCCATTTTGCCAACACCAGATTTAGTGCGGTCTCACAAGAGTGTCCCTCTCGATATCCCGACTGTTCCGGTATCAGCAAACTGTTATTGTCAATAAATTTCAACAGCTGGCCTTTCACAACAAGTTCTAAAATTTTTTCTAATGTGTGCAACATGTTAATGGGGCGGAACTCTTCGGCTTTATCCGTCCCATTAACTTTGGGGATGGGAACCACAAGAGATTCCTTCCAAACTTCAGGCACGTGCCCAGTTTGCAATGATTCATTTATCAGGCCTAGCAATTCGTGTCCAATAACATGAAAGCAATCTTGTATCACTTTTGCGTTGACATTGTCGATACCAGCCGATTTATGCAAAGAAAAACAAATATCTCTCAACTCTGCAAATGTGATGGGTAGAAAACATTCTAATCTGCAATTGCTGCTTATCGGCTGTATTATTTCGTATGGCTCACTGACCAATTCAATACTTTGATTGATCAATTGAACACTATTCACGAAATAACTGTTGAATTTTTCCGCAATGATTTGTTCCGAATGTTCTTCTGAACCTTCAAAAGTTATGGACCGCGATAAACTATTTTTAGTGTTAAGTAAACTTTTTAGTATTTTCCATAACTCCTTGCTGTTATTCTGATGTTGATCGATTTTCCTCTGTATATATTCACATCTTGTCTTTTTCAAGGCTTGTGAATATATATTCCGCGCGCAGGTGTACCTTTTCCAATCGTTTTCTATATTACTTCTACAAAATTTTGAGTACATTTTATCTCGTTTACGTTTGAGACGCAAGAGTGATAAAGTGTACCAGCTGTTCGAATTTTTCAAATTGATTTGTTTCTCAAAAACTAGGCTATTGGTACACACTTTCAAGATATTAGTGAGAACAGCTGCTTTCAAATCCAGATTGTCCGTTATTGCAGTAAAATCCAGGTTTCTAGCAACAAGATGAGACAGTGCTTCCTTTGAATACTTGTTACAGCACTTGATTTTAACTCTATTTTCTTCACGTTCACTCTGTTCGTTCTCAATATAAATAAAAATTGTCTCATGATCCGTTATTTTCAATTTGGCCTCTATCAAAGAATGAACTGTATTAAAATTAGAGAAAACGTGGTCTATCAAAGATCTACTGTTTTTCGAAATTCTTGTAACTTCTGTTACAGTCTGTTTCAAGTTGTAAAAATCAGATAGTTGCTTCAATTGCTTCGAATTCTGCACGTTGAGACAGTCAATATTGAAGTCACCAGCAATTACATTCAATTTACTGGAGTCAATGAAACTCTCCCACCAGTTTTCTAAAATTTCTAAAAATCGCTGATCACTAGAACTGGGGGAATGATACAAAATTCCAAAATTTCCCATCTGCATACCTCTTTCAACTGAAATTGCCAAGAACCAATTATTTTCAACAGATTCGTTTAACCGAATGTTGAATTTAATCGATTCTTTTGCGTAAATAGCAACTCCTCCAGTGTGTCTGGAATGTGAAAGGCAAAAAGCAACTTTGTAACCCGGGATGCCATATTGATCAAATGAATTCTCATCAACAATATGAGTTTCAGAAAGAAAGACTAATCGTGGACGGAAATTTTCTACAAGTTGGCGCATTGCCACATAATTTGTAGAAAGCCCAGCTATATTGAAGTACAACATTTCAAACTTCCTATCACATCTTCTTTCCTTGGGTTGCTATTTACTAGAAAAAATGTTGCTTTTTTTCTTTTCTAACAGCCTCCGATACACTGGACACTGTGTACTATAAGCTGGGTGGTTTATGTCCAATTTAAATTTTTGCTCTTGATTCACTTTTAAACAATTTACGCACTTAAACTCAGTTGACGAGCATCCAGATGTTATATGTTGTTCATTACATCTTGAGCATTTATCTTCATTACTACAAACTTTGCTCTTGTGCCCGAATTCTCCACATTTGAAACAACGTAGAACAATTTACAGAACCATGCAACTTGGGGGAATTTTTGTTGCCATTGAAATGTGTTCCATAACACAGCCATCAAATCCAAGGTCGTTTATATTACATGGCGTTTGTGCAAATTCTTTTTTTACACAGCAAATATGTTGAACTCAATTGAATTCGATTTTTTTTCCATTCGATCAATAATTTGATCAATACAAACAAATGGTTACTAAGCCAAAGGTAGTCCCACGTCAACCTTGCGGTTATATCATAGATATAACCCACCCATTTTTATACCGGGCCGAAACGAATGTATTAGTTGCTCGTTATCGGCGGTACGGGTAGGAAAGCACTCAAATCGGCATAACAAATGTATGGGAAAATTGGAACGCTTGCAGTTTTCATTAATTTCAATCGTTTAGAATTCGTTTAGAATCGTTGAGAATTTGTAATTTATAGCATATCAAGCAAATCTTACAGAACTTCCGATTTGATTGGTATGAAAATCACCAGAGTTCGTTCGTAGTGAAACTAATTATTAACGTTAACTTTATTTCATAAAAACGTGACCAGTTTTCTGATTTGGCACCTTTCCTGAAAGACGTAGTTCTACGTCAAAATCGCAGAAATTGATCTTTTTCGATCTTAGAAAAACCTTTTGTAGATTTGACTTTCAATGTACATCGATTTTAATCTCACCAAAGATCACCTAACAAATTCTATAAACATAAACACGCTTCATTAAGCTTGGAAAATTTGATTATTGAACCATCGATTAACTTTGAAAAGTCATAACTTCAAAACGAAAAAAACACCACTCTGATTTTCGGATATATTATGTAAAAAATCTTCAGCTTCAAAAAAAAAAATATATATAGCGCCTTCGGTACCGAAACCATGAAAACTATATAAAAAAATACTATCAATAATTACGAAAACAAAAACCAATTTCTTCGCGAATGCAATATTTTTTTGGCCCAGTAGTTGAAAAAATAATTTTTTTTGAAAAAATGGGGAAAACATGACTTTTGGGTCACCCTAACAACAAAATCATAATGGTCACCATAACAAAAAAATGAAAAAATACGGGTCTAAATTTTGCGATCACAAATAATACTACCACTTTTCACGATGATATCCTGCGTCTCATAACTCAATTGACTCGGAGCACCACTTTAAAAACAATCCCCTCACTGACGTTTACAATTCTATTCCCTATCATCTCGCTTACACACCGCATGTAACTTATGTGATATTGTGTAAATTGTGTAAACATTCTGATGTGTAAACAATGCTTGAAATATAAGATGTGCCAAGTCAATTAAGGAATATTATCTATATGTTTATGTATTATGGTAGTCTTTCAATTCATTCATGATAGTCTTCGATTAGGAGTTAGTTCACCATAGGTCGAGACCTGAGCCCCGACCATTTAAAATAAAACTCAATTGTTGTGTGAAATTTACAGTGTATACTCTGGTTATTTTGTCACTATGTGCCGCTCTTCGTGCTCTACTACTCCTCCACCAATCAAAACACTTATTACGAGATAAAGAATACAAGGTAGGAAGATTCACGGGTTTTGGTTGTGTTAAACTTTGATTATATTAAAGATGGGAAGTTCACATATCAGGCATACCAGTCAGTTACTCAAATGGTACAAAATTGAATGTGTCAACGAACAAAGTTGAAAGAGGATGTACAAAAGCTAATTACATATTTCCAAAAAATATTCTTAGCATTATAAAAAAAAAGAACATGTCTCGAACTAAAATGTGAAATTTTTTTCTTTGATTTCTTCTTATATCAGAATTAAGATTCTAATGTCTTCTATGTTTGGATTTTAGAGCAACTTCATGGAAGTTTATCTCTTGTCAACAATTATAATTTCTTTTTTCACAATTAGGGTGCTGAACACTTTATGCATTTTACATGAAAAAACTTACAACCTTTTTTCCTATGCACTGTCAAATGTTTCTCCGTCGAAGGAACAACAGATTCTGTGACTCTGACTTTGGTGCTCCCTTGGCCGAGTGGTTAGCGTCATAACTAACATGCCGGGTGTTCGGGTTCGATTCCCGTTCTGGTCGGGGGATTTTTTCGTCAAAGAAATTTCCTCCGACTTGCACTGTGATCACGCGTATTCTAGAGCTTGCCACTCAGAATGCATTCAAGGCGTGTTATTTGGCATAGAAATCTCAACTAAGTACTAATAAAAATGACGCAAGTAATACTACGTTGAGACGGCGAAGTTCCTCTAGGAACGTTAGTGTCATTGAAGAAGAAGAAGAAGACTCTGACTTTGTTCATTTACGTTTCTGGTCGACGTAACAAGAACACCTCAATAATACTGAAATTTCAGTTTCTGCTAAAATGTCAGTTGGGTCATTATGATTTTGAACGCTAGCAATGATTTAAGAAAAAAAAAACTAGTTCCTCTAGGAACGTTAGTGTCATTGAAGAAGAAGAAGAAGACTCTGACTTTGTTCATTTACGTTTCTGGTCGACGTAACAAGAACACCTCAATAATACTGAAATTTCAGTTTCTGCTAAAATGTCAGTTGGGTCATTATGATTTTGAACGCTAGCAATGATTTAAGAAAAAAAAAACTAGTTCGTTCATTTCATCGGCTTGTTTTCACTTTCAATAACAACACTGTTCCCATGTAGTGGTCTATTATAAGAAAAGTAACATACATAAATAAAATCTGTTACGTAACAGATTTGAAAATCTTCTTTTCTTTCATTTTCCATCTCGCACCTATTAGTCTCCTTTAATGAATATCTATTCTCGAACATCTTCGAGTATTGTGAAATTATATTTTGTTCAGCATCTCTATTTTCTAGGATTTATTCTAGCACGATAGGAAAACAAAAACTATTTTCATATTGTCTTCGACTGGATTGCTTAAACATATATTCTTTTATTACTCTATAATAAGATATTCGAATTGAGGACAAACAAAACAATGATTTTTTTTATATAATCCGCTAAATCATGCATTAAATACTGTTTTGGAGTTGTTACGGCCCAGGCCGATCAATCAAAGAAAAACTAACAACACACTTGATTTTTACGCAACACTTTATTTATAACACAAAAAACTACACTACACGAAAAACACATAAATCGGCAATCCAGGCCCTAGATCCGCACCTGAAAACAAAAGAAAGTTAATATTATATATGTAATTACCAATGATTACTTACCTCTTGATTACTGAAAGTTTGCAAAGATTATTATTGTCTCACACATAATACATACCACAGAACAAAACAACAACCACAACACATAAACAATAACAAGCGAATTTACAACGGAAACGGATTCGCCATACAATGCGGAATTGTTTATGACGAATATTCTAGACGCAACCCATACAACAATTGCGCTATTCTAATGACTATGGGGCCAATCGTATAAATAGGGCACGAAATGTTCAGAGCCAGTCAGTCGCAAATAAACCACCGATCAGTATAGGTCAGCTTTGACTATATTCGATCTCTTTATCTCATCATTCAACGGGTAGCCAGTCTACTCTCATCTCACTTCTGGAACTCTGCTCAGATACCTCTCTGGGCGGAGACATTTTTTGGCACTGTACACAGGATTCTCTACTCTACTAAGCTCAACACTCTGGAACTCCGCTTAGAAATAAAGGAGACAGGAATATTTGTATATCAACAAATACAAAGTCTTGTTCATGTATTTTTGTCAAAACTGAGAAATATGTTCCAATCTTCGAATGTTTCACATTTCGTCTTGTTAGCTTTCATATTCTTGATAGTTCGTTTTCTTCCATGCATTGTTTGCAATAGGATTTTATTCCGTCCTTCATTTTATTCCAACTATTTTCGACATAAACAAAGGTAAGGTTAACTGAGAACATCGCTCAAATTGCCTTCACATTATATGTATCTTGACGAATCTACTATATTTATAGCAGCAAGTTTATAGCAACGCGCTTCATCCAAACCCCATCATCATTCATGTTCATGTTTACATCGCTTTGATTATGGACCATTCCTGACTCGTTCTTTATCTGTTATTTTGTTAATCTTTCTTTCTTGTCTGCTCCGCCGCCACTACTCCAATCGGGTCCCGGACTTTTCTTCAATAAAACTCCACGAGGAGTTGGTCTGGGCTTTACCCTACTCAATTTGTTAAATTGTTAGCCATTGTCAGGTACAGGCTAAGCTTTTTTTTTCAACATTGTTGGCCTTGGTCTTTAACCGGCTCAACATTTTCTTTTTGATTTTTTTTTCATTGTTGACCTTGGTCTTTCACCGACTCAACATTATCTTCTCCACTCATTTCTTTTTACATCGTTGGCCATGGTCTTTTACCGACTCAACATGTTTTTGGTCTTGGGCTTTTACCGACTCAAATTATTTCTCACACCGTTGGCCATGGTCTTTCACCGGCTCAACACTTTCTTCTTCGCTTTTTTTTCATTGTTAGCCATGGTATTTCACCGACTCAATATTTTCTTCCGGTCATTTCCATACTCTACACTCTTCTCATTTGGGTGCCTTTTCCTATTGCGCTATAGAACTAAAAATGTTTTTCTTACCTCAGTTCATCCGCAATGGTAAAGTACGATCAAATAAAAATTCTCGAGTAATTAAACACGATATCTGGTAGGATCGACAACGTGATATCCTGCGTCTCATAACACAACTGACTCGGAGCAGCACTTTAAAAACAATTCCCTCACTGACATTTACAATTCTGTTCCCTTTCATCTCGCTTACACACCCCATGTAACTTATGTGGTATTGTGTAAATTGTGTAAACATTCTGATCAGGATGCCACACTGAGAACCACTATATCCACTGGCTGCTCTATTATGTTGAAGAATGTTAATAAAATCATCAAAATTAACAGCAACTTTAGTGTCAGATACGTCATCTATCCCATACATCAACAAAAATGGCTTTTCAGATAAATCGTGATACAAATCGACAATATTACAAGTATTTTTTTGCACTCAAAATACGGTACAATTTGATAAAAGGCGGGACGATGAAAAATGGTCGAAAAAACGGTTCGTTTGATCAGCCTAGCTATGAGCAACATCAAAACACTTTTTTGATGGTTCTTTTTCTGTGGAAATATTGTATAGTTCGTTCATGTTTACATTACATCGGACATATAGAAATCATTTGATGTACACGAACAAAGTTCTCGTTACGGCATCTGATGAAAAATATTGGATACTCGGGATGACTCAGAAGTGTTCTAAGGTTAACAAATAGAATATAATGAAAATCACATTATCTATTACAAGATGGTGGTAACATTCTGAAATAACTTGTAGATTTTGCGTCTTGTAACGTGTATAAAGATCTTTTTCAATGCACACAAACCGATACGGCCCCTTAAATCCCACCCTGAACAGTGAACTACAATACGGACTTGGCGGAAAACAATTCGTGCAGAAACTATCGTATTCCATCTTTCTTGTTCCCCTCATACACATCTGTATCTGCCAGGCACTCGAGGAGGAAACTTCAAAAGTTCATCAGCATAACTCATGGGGATTTGGAATATTAGAATCTAGAAGTGGGCGGCAAGAGGCATCCTGAATTCGTTCGTGTGTGTGTGTGTGTGTGTGTGTGTGTGTGTGTGTGTGTGTCTCGGAGGGAGGGGGGCTGGTAGTCGGCCGTTCGTGGGAGCAGGGATCGGATCGGGCGGAAAACTTTCGCCAGGAGCAAATCCGGACAAAGAAGTTTTCGGGTCAAACATGAAATTATCTCGCTTCCCGCCCCCAAATAGCCGAGCCCCGGCGATGCGTCGGAATAATACTTGGGAGGAAACGAGGCTCCGGGCGAAGATGGACTCCCAGGCTTCCAGCGCGCTCTGGTGGAGGCATTTTTAACCTTCCAGGCGAGGGATAGATTTGATTGCTCGGCTAAGCGGAAAATGATAACGATGAAAAGGAAATTTTGGTTTTAGCAGTCTTTAACACGTTTTTGCTGGTGGTGAGGGGGGGGGGGTGGAGATGGTTTCCACTCAATCTTTGCCGTGCCGTCAATATTCCGGCCGAATGTGTGGAGTGGTCGGTTAACTTGAGATTATTTGGGCTCGATTGGAGTCTTGTTATAAATGCAAATGAAATTTCCGATTTGTTATGCTAACGAAGAAACTTTCTGGCTTCTGCAAACTTGAAACGATTTTTGTTTCTGTTCTAATTAGATATTTCGCATGGTTTTCAAGCGCCGATGGGAGAATATTGAAATGCAATAATATTGTTGATAGCCATCATCGGATCGGGAAGTTTTGGCAGCGTATTAGGTAGCAATGGAGCGGTTAGATGGTGTGCCATTATTTCGCTCGAAACGTAAGGCAAGCAACGTTCCAACACGTGGCGACTCCTAAAAAGGGATAATAACTGCCAGCAATATTTACGCACCTTTATTCGATAATTACGGGAAATTACTGCAATTTAATCCTTTAACCTGATCGCATTATAATTAAAATATAATGAATGTGACTCGAATTACGTTCATTTCAAGCTGTTTGCATCGTAAGCTCAGGGGAAATCTCTTTTCCCGTTCTCGGTGGAAAAAGAGTAAACAGTCCCTTTCCACGTGGAAAAATTGCCAAGAATTAATTAAATTCCAGTAACGCACATTCCCCGTACGAATATACATGGCGTCCAAATGTGCGGGAAACGGAATTTCGCAAGTCACGTCTCTGCTAGCCGACAAGACGGCAACTCGAGAAAAAGCTCCATCGGTATCGAAGGTATTAGCAATAATTTCTAGGAAAATAGGCACCTTAATTCCCCCTTCCAGAAGGCAGATGCAAAGTTCTCTCTTTTCTCGGCCTACAGCTTCTCCCTTCGTCCTCGTTGTCGTCGTATGCTGGGAACGTTTAGCTTATCACTTTACAGTTTTGGGTTTTGTTATGTTCAACCTTTTTCGCCGAACGAATGGGGAAATTATCGAAGCTCATTTTTCACCCAATTTTACGACGGAAAATGGGATCGGCACCAGGGGTTCATTATTTCTGTTCGAATCCGGGAAATAGTTGCGGGTAATTGAAACAACTCGCAGAGCGTGTTTGTGTTTCAGTTAATTAGTGTGAATGTTTCCTTTTTTGGTTCACTTTTTTTCGGTGTGCAGTTAATGTGAACAAAAGTATGTTGGAGATCATATCTATGCATTCAATTTCCAAAGGATTGAAAACAGAGGAGACAGATCTGTGGAAAGAAAGCAAAAGTGAACAGAATTTTTCTTGTCACTTCTCAATACCGATTGAAATTTTTACTAGCATGATAATGTGAACAAATCTGGCATCGCGGGATGAATGTCGGCGAGACCGGAGGTTCCAATCAAATTCTCCCATTTTATCATCTCCAGATCAAAACCATCAACCCTCGCAGGTTTTCACCCGCCGTTAATATATTAAATTTACATAACCTATGAGTTCCCAAAAAATCCTCTTATTTCAATTTAATAATATATAATGCTCCTGTTCTTTTGGGAAAAAAGGAAGAAAAAATCACCATACGTTTGGAAAGTCCCACTCCACCATTTGCTCGTGTGTGTATGGATGCGAAAATCATAAAACCAACTCTTCTACATTCGGTTCATTATTGCTCGTTTTGCCTCGGACCGGACGTCCATTCCATCCGCCCAACCAGCCCCGGCCCAGCTGCAAACTCCGGATGGCCAGGATTCCGTACGATGATTTGCAAGCAACAAATAGTAATTCTGCTGCCGGCTGAGAAAGTGAATGTGGAGGAGGACCGAAACTCGTGCCTTTCGGTGTAACTCCTTTCTCCGGAGATTGCTCCGACTGTTGTGGCGAGGAGCGGGGAAAACGGAGGCGGATGAACGGTGTCGGTAGCTCTGAAGAATGGGTCGTTATGGCAGTGTTCTTCGAGTGCTCATTTGTTGGACATGTTTACCGCACATGTTGTGTTGCGATTTCCACCAGAAACGCAAATTGGCTGGATTTGTGCCCTGGCGCTCCTTCACATACCTCGCTGGGGCCACATTGAGTGCTGGTTTTTTTTTCTCTTGTGCTCGAGCGGATGATGCATTCCCGTTGGGTTTTATAAATCTGAACGTATTTGTTCATCTCACCGAAAATACGGATGGATGGCTATTTAAGAAGGTTGTACAGAAAGTCCTCCTTGTACAGACTTTTTAATGGTCAGAAGCAATTTCGAAACACTTTGGCTTCGGTTTAGTCGGACAGATATTTTAACAAGTACTGTATTTGAATAATGTGTCACGTTTGTACCGGACGATTGCGGCGCATAAAATAATATGAGAAATGTCAATCTTCAAACGTCCCAAGCTAAACGTCTAGTTTTCTTCTTTCTAAATACTCCGAGACATCTAAATTTTGGCCATTTCAAAATATTCGCGTGTTTTTCAATTTGATAATGAAATTTTTGTTCGTTGAATATCAATTTTATTCAATTTTATTTATATATTGTTACTTTAAACTTTTTTTGCATTTTTAGAGTCTTTTCAAAATTCCACTAATGTAGAACTCCTTTAGACCCATTCCAGCGTGACGTGACAACGTTTTGACTCACTAAAACAGGTTTCTTTTTGTTTTCATGTATAAATCACACGATTTTCAAATAGTACACGATATTAAAGTAAAATAGAGAAAATTTCCTACAAGAATCTTCAGTTGGAGAATATTTTACAGTTCAATTCGCTTGTTGCCAGCCCAATACTTTTGTGACGTGACAACACCTGCAGTTTCCGACTTTTGAACATTAATGTTGCATTTTTAGTTCCGTTCCAAAACATACAAATAAACTTTCTTATATGATTTGTCACTAAAAGATGAAAAAAAAACTCGCAAGAACATTGCAAAAATCGGCATTAATTTTGTGACGTGACAACGCACTCTGTGCGAAAAAAAAGGTTTCCACGAAGCGTTGTCACGTCACACAATCAATAAGTTGTATTAACGAAGCATTTCACCGTATTGTAGCAAGCTATATACATTTTTTTATGTTTTCTATTACTCTGAAAACTTCTCACTTTCCTCTGAGATCTCCCCTTCCCCTTCCAAAGGTCCATCCCATTGGGAAATGTTGTCCTAATTCTTTATATCTCAGGAACGGTACTTCCTACCGAATTTTCAGTAGTGTCAAATGAAAAGTGTCATAACGTTGAAAATTTGATGACATGGTGACTTTTTTCTGGCTCTCTTCATTCTAACGTTTTAGGGCCATTTTGCGTTTTCATTGCTTCAAAAACAGAGAAGGACCTGTAAGCAAAATGAGTTCAATGTTCTTTTAGATTGTGAAACATTGCGAAACAAGGCAAATGTAATTGCTTATGGTATGTTCATCAAAATAAACTATATAAATTGAACCTGTAATACACGGTATGCCGTTTTTCGGGAAAATTCTGGATGGTCCTAAACCGACCTCCAATTTTTACATCGTGATTGTTGAACACGTTCACTCTGGCGCTTGCCATCAATGGCTAGCACAATCGTGGTTCATCGAGTGGCGCTCACTACAGGGGGAACGCACGTCGCTAAGTTCTTTCCACTCAAACATTATCTCCCTCTCACTTGAATCCTATCTCTCACTAATCAAACATTATCATTTTTCTTATTCCTCTTCGCACACCCATGTATATATGCCAACATCACCATTCACGATCGTATTGTGGGATTTCATGCCATTCCCGGTTATTTATATCCGTTTTTAACGAACCGGAAGTCACCATCCTCGATTCTAAAATGGCATCGGAATACGATAGTCGACTTCCGCTGGTAAGCCCATATCATATGGGTTTTCCATTTTTTTTAGCATTCAAGCATTCATCTTCAGCATACCGAAGTTGAAATAAGATTATATCTTATGTTATGGAATATACGTTCATATATTGTTGATAAAACATAGGAGAAAAATCATTTGTATGTTTTGAAATGGAACTGTAATTAATTACATTAATCTATAATGTTCAACAGTCCGAAAAGGCAAAAAGTCAGGTGTTGCCATGTCACAAAAGTATTTGACTGACAACAAGCCAATCTCACTATAAAATATTCTCCACCTAATTTATTGTTGGAAATTTTCTTAATTGTACTATAACATCGTTTAATTTCGTTTGCTTTATTCATGAAAACGCAAAAAAAAAGTGTTTGTAGTAAGTCGAAATGTTGTTCCGTCACACTGGAATGGATCGTATACTTATCGTGACGTGACAATAATTTCTGGAGACAGTTGATACTCCTCTATTTGTGGATCGATCTCAATCAAATTTTGTCGGTTGTTGACCTTTATTGTTTGTTCAGAGAAACCCAAGTATAAAAATGTTTGAACCTATGTTCATCTGATAAACTAAAAAAATGCTCTATTTTTGTGACGTGACAACGCTTCAAAATACCTGTTTTCCAAATGGTTGTTTCTCATAAGTTACAAAATGAAACGTAGGTCTACCCGCGGCTCTTCAAACAAACATTCAATCACCCATTCAATGGTATATAGACACTGAAGTTTGGTTAAGCATGTGCAGAGATATCTCAAGAAACATAAAAATAGTGAAAACCTAAAATATTTTGAATATAATTATTTAGTTTTCTAAACTCGCCTCTCTCAAAGGTTGGTGCATAAAAACTAAATTTGTTCAAAAAATTTATGATATAACTAGTGCTTATTCAAATAATGTTTTCAATTTTCTCCTAAAACTAGATTTGAAATTTGGTTCTCTGGTGCATAACCTCATGGAATGAGTCATAGGCAGCCATGGCAGTGTTCCAAGCTCTGCAATACAATTTTCTTAACCAATGTTGAAGTTGCTAAAACTTATATTATAGACCCATTAAACGTAAAAATAATAAATGTATTGATATCAATAACATTTTATTTTATTGATTTCCATGACATGAAACGCTTTGATTCAGGAATAACATTTTATTGAGTGGTTTTTATAGCTGTTTCGATGATGTTGTCTGGCATCAGTGTCGAAAAAATAACGATGCTTTCACCAATACAAACAAAACCATTTCGGAAAATTGAAAAATGAAAATATAAATTCCAGAGCACTAGCTCGAGTTTTCCGACATTTTTCACTATACAGTGCGACGGCAGATGAAAATTTAATATCTTGTGAGTAATCGATTAGAGTTTGGTTGAAATTACTTTATGGGAAGTGTGCGAAAACGATAATTTCCTACACACTGTTCCGCAAAATTATTGATTTTCTGGCCAGGGGTGAGGGAGGGAGATGAAAGAAATGAGCGCCATTGTGGCAGCCACTTGTGGCTTCCTTTTACCTTCACCTTAAAACTATTTTATTAAAAGCGTGATCTGTTTTCTGAATAGGTAATGATTCCACATTTTTATTCTCTAACGTAAACAGGATTAGCCCTAATGACCGGATTAAAAAATATATTTGACAGATATTTATTCTACTAATACCACTCAGCTAGACAACTTACTTATGTGTGAACGAGTAATGTGTAATGTTTCGTGCTCCATTATTATCATTTCATGTTTCCTAGGTGACAGCTTAAGGTTTTTTTAATGGTAGCGGACCAGACTGCCAACCATAAGTGCCCGGTAATCTTGTTCACTGATGAGAGCATGCTTACTTTTGATCCCGTAACAAATTCTAGGACAACCGATACATCAGATGGTAAAAAAATGGACCCGGTATTTATTCCAGAAGGTGATAGTATATATTGATATTTTAAGTAAACTCGTACTTCCATGTGTCACGTAGGAATGTGGATCTAAATCAAATATGGCCTTTCAGCAGAACGGGGCTCCATACCACACCTCAATTCGTTCACAAAGATGGTTGGAGAACATTTGCCGTTTTGGTCAAAAGACATCCCCCATCCAGTTCAGGTGTTTATCCTTCAGATTATTCCGTACAAAGCATCATGAAGACTAAGGGCTGTGCTAAGTGCCACTCGAACACGACAGCTTTCAAGCGAACTGTAACACGAGCTACATTACCAAATGGTGCAATCATTATGCCGTATACTACATGTTTCATCATCAATGACGCAGCACCGCTCTTTCGTTTTTTGCCCGTTATTCCCGATTTTCATCCAGTTCCTGGCTCGTGGTCCACTGTCATCCGTCCCTGGAATCTTCGGAGGATCCTAGAGGCGGTCGACTGATGTATACTCATCAGTTTCCCAAGGTACGATGCGATGACAACATCCTTTAGCGAGCGGTTTGCTGATTTTTTTTCCATCTCGACCGAAATCTCACAGACAATTGTAAAACTGAGCGGATGTAAACAAACACTCTAAATATAAACTAGGGAATCCTTAGTTAATTTCGGTCAAGTATGAAAAAAGTTACGCAAGTTTGAAAGTGTCACAATAACTATCTTGTTATGAATTACTTTCTGGTGCAGCAGGATACTGAGTTTTGTAGTTTAAAGCCTTTATAATAGAAAAAAAAACAATCAATTTGTAACTCGCTGAACTAATTTCGGCGCTGGCACATCCGCACAAGAATTTCGGAACTAGGTGTTTGACGAGAGGGATTTTCTTTCCTGGTCAATAAAACAGTGATTTGTCTTCGAACATTGTTCATATTTATTTCAACATATTCTTGGTTCATTCCTTCATCGCCACATTCCCACAGCTTCCAGTTTCGTCCATATGTTCATAACTATTAATTTTTTTCATCTTGTTTTCCTCCTAATTCCCAGCTACTCTCGGCACGTTGTGAACCTTTTCATATTGTTTGTTTTGCGTATTAATTTATTATTCTCTTTTTTTTTCGTCAGCGGTTCTTAATTTTTCTCTCAGTATTCCCCTCGAAGAGAATCTTACAGTTATTCATCTTCTTTTGTTGTTGTTTTTTTTTGTTTCTAGGTTATCATAGATTTATTTCATATTTTGGTTTTGTTGTTTCTCTTAATCATAATTTATTAATTTCTTTTTTTTTGTACACAAATAAAATGTATGTTGCTTAAAGTATAACACATTTTGTTTTTTTTTGTTTTGCACATATTTTGCTCAAATTCTCAGAACGATAATTTTCATTTTATTCATAACTTATTTCGTGCCATGCTTCTTTTTTCGTTGTTCCGAAGCAATTCGAATTCATTTTAATATTATTTATTCACCACTGCGTTTTCTCCGTCATTAAAGTTTTTTTTGTTTCTCTTTTTTGTTTAAGTATTATGTACATGTGGGTAGAGCTGCTTGTGTTATAAATGGAAATTTATGTTCGTGAAATTTTATTCTTGTCTACAATTGATTCGTAGTGTTATCTCTCCAGTGTTTGCCATACTTTCTCGTTGCTACACACTCAAGAAAGTACTACATTTGGGTTAATTTCTTTTAGTTTCTCTTCTGTTCGTTTCACGTTCATAATCTACAGTCATATTTCAAAATTAATATGTTTTTATATTTTATCAGTTCGTTGGGTTTTTCGATAACAAATTCTTTTACCGATTGGTTGATGG
The DNA here is from genome assembly GCF_029784135.1 of Toxorhynchites rutilus septentrionalis. Taxonomy (NCBI): domain Eukaryota; kingdom Metazoa; phylum Arthropoda; class Insecta; order Diptera; family Culicidae; genus Toxorhynchites; species Toxorhynchites rutilus. The sequence continues at coordinate 329,850,850 of NC_073745.1, read as the reverse complement.
TAGGGGAAAAATGAGCGCTTTTCTATCAACGCCTATTGTGCTTTCAAGGGGATTTTTTTTTTCAATATTAGAGTTAAGCTGTCATTATTATTATTTTGAAGCTTTTTTCATTCATACACTAGGCGTTTGGTTCCTATCGACTAATTTGGTTAGGTTTCAGCGCAACGGGATGTTATGTTGTTATTTAATTCCTGCTAGCTGAGACTGTGTGTGCCGTAATTGTGTGTCGTGTGGTTTTTAGCTTATCTAGAATATGCTTAGGCTTTCCAATGCGAAATTCTACGTAAATCAAATGGAACAAAAGCATTTTTCCCCAATGTCCTATCGAACTTAGATGGCGAAACGCTCTAATAATAGACATATATTGCTTCTTTTTTCCAATCATCATTACACTTATTTGCATACTTCAAAGTTAATCATTCGCCGATTCGAGCTAATTGATTTCGATTTAAGTTCTGTAAACTGTATTTCAATTTTTAATGGTTCATTTCAAATTGATGACTCCCATGGTGTTAAAAAAAATGCGCCAGCGCATTGTTACTTTTGGTTTTTTTTTTGCACAGGCTGTCACATTGGGAATTTACCTATCTAATTTTTTCTTTCCAATCAGTTGCATTACATTGGCTTATTTAGGCTCTCCGCTGTAGATTGAGATTTAACTTATTTGTAGTAATTTCATATCTATCTTAGCCAAATGAGATACGTTACTGCGTTTCATAAATATAACGCCATTCGGATGTAAAAAAATCACACTTCAGAATAAATAATAAGCATTTAAAAAATATATTTGGAAACAAACAACGCAGGTGAAAACGCGGTACTGTTTTGATGTAGAACAGGGAAATAAGATTTCGACGACGAAGTCAGTGTAACCGTATACTTTCATTTGCTCGATCTCTCGCGAAAACGACTTATTAACTGACCAAAATTCATGTAAATACAACCGCTTCTCCCTACAATCAGATACGATAACTATTCGGCACGGAAAGGCAAGTTCTTTGAACACTAAATGTTTAATCAATTTTGCTCCACAGAATTGCAGTGAATAACGGTTCTTGAATTTGGAATGTCCGCAAGAAAGATTTTAGCAAGAGTTCAAGGAAGTTGGTCAGTTATTACCAGTTAAATTAAAAATCAGTCGGAAATCAGGCAAGTTTTGGTCAGATGTATCAAATTAAATATCTGCTACTTTTTTACAATCACAATTTTATCTTATTTTCATATCAGTAAAATTTTGTCTCGTTCTTAGTCAAGTAATCATTTATATTTACTTATTTTAACAACAAGAATGAAGGTTTACAGCTAAAATTATAAACCATATAGTACAATTTTAATAGAACTGGAAGCATATGAGAAAACAGAGAGATTGCTGAATTTATGTTGATATTAACTTCAAACAACCCCAGTCAAATTTCATAGAAGGTCTTGCAGTGCAAAAGTACTGCAAAATATTTGAAAAGAATTAAATAAACTTCTTATATTTTAAGAAAATTCCACTAACACTCCGAACACATTGCCCATCGACCACTATTTTATTTTTTCAGACAGTCTCAGCTCATTAGAGGCAATCCGCTCAATGAAGGTTGATAAACGCTCATCTTATTTCCTAACAAGAATAAGACAACTATTGAATGTTTTGGTCGAAAAATTATTCAAGATTACCTTAGCATGGGTTCCCTCTCATTGCTCGATTCCGGGGAATGAGAAAGCGGACTCGCTAGCTAAAGTGGGCGCTTTAGAAGGCACTCTTTTTGAAAGGCAAATTGCTTATAACGAATTTTTTCACATTCCTCGTCAGGACACACTCGTTAGTTGGCAGCGCATGTGGATTGAAGATGAGTTCGGTCGTTGGTTACACACGATTATCCCTAAGGTTTCGACGAAAGCTTGGTTTAAGGGATTGAATGTCGGTCGTGATTTCATTCGCGTGATATCTCGGCTTATGTCCAATCACTACAACCTAAACGCGCATCTCTATCGCATTGGGCTCGCAGCAAACAATCTTTGTGATTGTGGCGATGGCTACCACGACATCGAGCATGTTGTCTGGTCGTGTATCCGGTTCCATGCTGCTCGCTCTCAGCTCTCTAGAGCACTGAGAGCACAAGGCAGACAATCGGATATCCCCGTCCGGAATATCTTAGGTAGCCGGGATCCTGATCTTCTGCTTCATCTATACCTGTTCCTCAGAAACGCCGATGTCAACGTTTAATGATGTTTCCTTCGTTGTGTCCTCGTTTCATATCCCTCCTATCCGATCGATAAACTTTTACTTAGTCGCGGCAATACATACACACACTCTTTACAGACACACGGGCCAAAGGTTGTGCAGTCCACTGATCATTCAACAAGAGCCAAAGGTTGTACCGCTCATGACAACTCTACACGAACTGATGATTGCGCCGGCTAGTGACCATTCTATCCTGGATTCCTCGAGTCGAGAAAGACGCACCACGCTAGATATGAGGTACAGACTAGGGGGGCGTTGCTGATTAATGGTCAGCTGCATCCCAATAGGAAGTATCCCGTGTCGGGCACACGTACAGAACATTGGAGACAGCAACATCCCAATTACGAAAACACTTGTAATACTAACCTCGAGCCAACCGCTAGTAATCGGTTACATATTACTAACATAGATAATAAGAAAAATTGTATTGAACTCCCGGCCCCGTGAGGCTAACGCCATATGAGCCTTTATAAAAATATATATTTTGGAAAAAAAAACACTCCGAACACGAAGCCTCAAGACGACATGTTTTTAATGTCTGAGCTCAGTAATTTTTATAAAGTCAGATTCTGTCAGATGACTGATTCAGGTTTCTTCAAAGAAGTGTCCGAAATACGATCGCTTGCCGTTTTCGATATGAGTAGAGTAGGGTAAATGATCTTGGTTTGTCCAATTTGGGGTGTTTTTCGCAACTAATAGATGCAAATCGATTTTTCTTCATGAAAATCACACATAATCGAAACGAGTTTGGGTTTGTTGAAAAGCCCCAAGTCTCTAGTTGCTAACACTACCATAAGGTGTTGAAATTATTCAAATTTTTATGTTTTTTTAACGATTTTCTTTAAAGAAGAATTATGATCATGGTTTGACCACCTCTGATCATGGTTTGCCCAAAAAAATGATCATGGTTTGTCCGGTTTTAGAAATCTCCATTTTTGAATGAAACCATTCGAATTCACAATTAGATGTTGCATATATCATTGCTTGAGTTTACTGTCATCATATTGATTCATTCATAATTTAGGCTTTCTTCAGAATATTGCCTTTTCTTGGGCATTTTAGAAGTGTTCACCTCAACACAATCAACACAGAAAAACCATACTTCTGCTATGCGCGAAGCACACCATAAACAAACATAAACAAACTGCAGCGCGCCAAGCGGTTGCCATAGACATCATGTGGACAAAACAACATTATTGAATTGGACAACTCATGATCAGAATTGAGTTCATCAAAATGCGTTAATTTAATGGTTTAGCTATGTGAATCCGATACAAATGGTGAGCAAGCATGATGTTTACAATATTTATAAGTGTTGTAATCCAGAAAAGGTCTGAATACGTGCCAAATAATCATCTGGTGATCGATTAAAAGTTAGCTCGAATGAGGGACGCATTGACACAAATAGAAGGTGTATTTTATAATCCTCTAAAACATGTGATTTCGTAAAAATATACTATCAAACTACTATAAATCATGTAAAAGGCAATTTCATTTATATGTTTCGAAACATTCGAAGGCCTTATTTGACACAGGAGCGCTGAATTAGAGCATTTAAAAAAGTGGGCAAACCATGATCATATTTTCGACTGGACAAACCATGATCATTTACCCTAAATATGTTTTTATTTTAATCCCTTCTGGATGAGTGGTTTGACATATGAAAGATGGTTCCAAACTTCCTTCAACATTATATTTGATGACACAGCAATAGAGGAGATAAAGGAATCATAAGAGGAGTCATCGAGTTTTTTCAAGAAAAAAATCGGAAAAGTAGACGGATTTGCACAAACACCAGCACTGAACGGAACGCCATTTTTATACCATGACACTCATCATCATTCAATCATTCAAGAGTCATCAAGTTATTCACATTCCTCTTTTAAATGAATTTGAAAAAAATATTCGTGATATGGCAAAACACAACCATTTCAACGAGAGAGAACCATCAGTAAATGCGAGCAACAAATATTTTTATGAAGCTAGTTTTTCTACACAGTTTGGATGACAATTACTGGCGTAGGATCGAGGCTCAACAATTTGGCGGGATTCGAATAGTGGTACGAAGTTCAAACGCGTAAGAATGAAAATGACTCCAGTACTACTCAAGCGTCACTGAGATGCACGAGTTGAGTTCACTCGTTTCAATTTAATTTTTAACATTTAATGTTATTAGATTATATTTAGATGAATATTTATGACCCAGATGAGTTACATGGAAATAGAAGGTCCAACTTTTTTTTTCATCCGTTTAATTTCACCGAAAGGGATTGTACCAAAAAAGTGGTTTGAAGAAAGGAAATGAGGGCATAGCATTTACGCTTACCATTACAGCACCGGCCTCGGCAACTGATTACTCTTACTGACCGTCTAACCCCATCTTTATCTTTTGTTTCAGTGAGTGCGGATTGAATACAAAACAAAACTTATTCAGATTAGAATATGAACTAATCGAATCGATTAATGTTCTATTCCGCTCAGAAAATGTCGATTGAAAACTTCACTTCGGTATTGAGATCAAAGAGAGCAACAATATGAATAAATTGCAACTAAACTAAAATTACCGAATTAAAGTTTGGTACAATGATACAATGATACAATTGATACAATGCCTCTAGCGCGTCCCGATAGGGTTATGCAGTTCAAGAACCCAATATGTTATGTATGATAGATGTTCTTGAATTTTCCAAATCATTCTTTGGTTCAGATCTTTTGTAGGTTTGATTCTGAAGCGATACAGGCACAACAATATACACTGAATATAAAATTCATATAAATTTATGTACCAAATTCCGTTGATTTTTCCTACGTATTCGTATTCTATTCTGTAAAAATTAAATAAATTCGTAGATCTATGGATAGTTTGTAAGCTTGGTATCTCTGACTCGAACAACCTGAATGTCGTAGAGAAACTCCGACACCTCGAAACTGTTGATGAGCCATTTGTCATGTAGCCATTCTAGAGACCAGGAAATGTAATGGGGAAACGTTGATACAAAGTTGGAAGAAAGTGGAAGCGTTTTCTTTAACGTTGAATGAAGTTTACTTTCAAAATTTATGAAAAAAATAACTAGAAATTATTAACTTCAAGTTGTGCGGTATGCAATCATTTCACATCGATACACAATTGAAATCGATTGACAATCGAAAAGCCGATTAATATGTTAGCGGTTAATAAAGTGTTAAAATACTTTTTTTAATTGAAAAAAACACAACTTTTCCAACTCTCTAGAACAGTTTCGGTTGGTCCGTCTGGTGTTTTTTTTTATCGATCGATCATCAAATTTTCATGATTTCGTGATTATTGTTTATGAATCAGGGTTAAAAGTAACGTAATGTATTTTTCAGCGTTGAGTGTTGTGTTCTTCGGTGGAAAACTGAATGTGAAAATTAGTTTCGATGCTATTGCTTTCGTCTCCGCCGACGCCACCACACAATAGATTCGGTTCGGATTTTCTGTTGCCGTTCTGCGTCTTATGAGATGTTTAATTCTGCGTTGGAATTGGAGATGTAATTTTGCTAAGAGATACTGAAAAACTAAACTATTTCAATATCCAAGAAATTCAGTGTTTCAGTTCCAGTGTTCTAGACAGCGAGTAATCAACAGTAAATGTCAATGCATAAAATAAATTTGACAATTTACTCAAATAGCTTCGCGAAACGCTTCTCACTCAGTGGAAGCTTTCGTCTATCGGACTTTGAGATTGCTATCAAATGTTTGCATCAAAGAGTTTTTTTAGAAGTTTTTTTTTAATATTTGCTGTCGATGTCAATAATTCCGTAGCCCTATGTTAATAATGAGGTCGTGTCTTGGATATCATCCTTATTTATTTAGTTTTTTTGCCCCGCAACACCATGACTAACACGTGTATGTGTCCCTTATGAGAAAAAGGTTGAGTACCGCTGCTCTAAAAGGTTGGAATTTTTGGTTATACCTAGACGAGATAATCCCAATAATCAAAAATAACTTCATTTCATAATGTTTAAGACAAAAATCGCGAGCTGCATATCTCACGCTATTGGAAAACTCCAGCGATGCGACGTTCAACAAATTTATATACCGTCTGAAACTGAAAAAAACTTTAACTGAGACATTTTTTTTTTAAATATTTCAAAAATGGAACAATTCCACGCCAAAGTGATGGAAAAACACAAATTTTGACCCGATTCTCTTTGATTTTTCAAACATTGTACGATACACTGTGCTTCATAACTGTAGAACCAGTATGTGTTTTTTTCCAGTTTCCAGCGTTACAAAAACGCTCTACTGAAATGATGTATACACGTAACTATTTTCGTTTGTGAGACTGGCTTCATAACCTTTATTGTTCCGGTTAGACGAAAAACATTAGACAACTTTGCATAAATTAATGTTTTCACCGCTACACCCAAACTAGCGTTGACAGAAAACATTTCATCTTCGGCAGGGAAAAAAGAATGCTTTTTCGTGTGCTGAAGGGTGAAATGAACAAATAAAAGCAATTTTTTACAAGGGCTTTAAAATGTTTGTATGTATGGGAGCGGACTTACTTTCTTCCAGACCGATCCTCAGCGGGGATCGAACCAAGGCTGGCCACACAACCACGGTAACCACATAGTTACTGGTGCTGTTGCATAAATTCGTGATCATATTACACATCATCATACAATGAAGTTGGAAAGTGTATTCTAAGAGTAAAAAGGAGAGCATAAACGTGAATCTATATCTTTCTCGGTCAGGGCCGTGTAAGTATTCGAATAGCTTTGATGCGTGCTTATTTGCAATGTCTCTCTTGTTTCGCTTGCTCATATTGCTCTTATATTGCTATAGCATATGAGGGGCTCAACATGAAAGGGATGTAAGTGACACCATCGATTTCTCTACATCGACTCTTTCTTTTGGTCACAACTTAGCTGCAAACTCATTCCCAGCTGCATTCGACAATGTGGAAGATGGGTCAGAACCTAACCTATCGGATTCTATAGCAAACTCAAATTGGAACGTTTCTGCAGTTGAGTTACTAACTAAAGAAAAAGTTGATGAAGAAAAATCGATCAAATCATTTACACCCCTTCCATTCTAAGCCTGTCATATATATTATACAAATGATATACCAGTATGGGGGAGTAGCACATTTTCTGTTGTTTTTAGGCTCATTTTATGTAATACATCGCAATGTCAAAACATGTGCTAAAAATAATTTTGGGTGTAGGAACCAAATACATTCAACATACTGCAGTTTTCTTGAAAACCAAAACAGTGAAGGTCATAAAGCTTGTTTTCTAAACGCAGATAGTTATTGTACACTACATAACCATTTCGACCGATCTCTTTTGAACCTCTAGAAGCCCAAAAAAAAAGATGGAGTGGTACTAATGTTATGAGATGGAGTGTATTATATATTTTTCCATCATATGAAAAATTTAAATTGTGACCGATTTTTTCCTTGGTGTACTAACATTCGATTACTATTTTTATCGAAAATCGCCGAAAAACACGAAAGCCAGCTACCTCTAAATGAAAATCTGTATATATAAATATCTCGTGTCACGATATTCGTGGTCGAATTTCTCTGAAACGACTCGACCGATTTTAATGAAATTATGCACAAAAAACTTGGCAGACATGAGAATAGGTCGCAAACTATATATGTTATTACTAGGATACCATTAATCGTATATTCAATACCGAAAAGAGTGGCTTAATGCAGTAAAAAAAAACAAAATATTTTTTTGCATTTTTTTTTTCTTAAATTTGACTTTAAAAAATACATACAATGGTTGCCAGTCTAACCTCGAGTAAACCGCGAGTAATCGGTCGAATCCCACTAAACATAGATTTAAGTTGAAATTTTGTATAAACTAATCTTAAATTAGCTGCTCCGCAAAGCTTATGCGTTTCAACCTTACAAATAAATGAATTGGGAAAAAAAATTCATACAACCCCAAATTTTCATTCTCATTCTCTATTATCAATCGCGATTTTAGTGTTTTCATATAAACAATATCCAAATAATTTAATCGTAATTTACTTAGGTTGTTCAATGACAGATGGCACTACATCCACTTCATCGAACTTTCATCCATACATGCGCAAGTAACCTTGATTCGCTTAAAGTCATGCGCATTGCTAGCCTTATTAAATTTGAAAAATTATTAAATTTATTGGATTCCAAAATGACAATCACGCTATTGTCATCAATCCTGATAAAACTCAAACTGGAGACCACGTGTTTGATCAATGCGCCTGTTGTTGAATACATTAGTTTTTTTTTTTTCGTACACAGTTGAGATTTTTATGCCAAGCAACACACCTTGAATGTATTTTGAGTGAAAAGTTATATGTGAGCACAGTGCAAGTCAAATGAAATGAGTGCGTTCGGTGTATTTTTATTTGTATCGTATGAATTCGTGAGCTGTGCCAACAAATCATGGTCGACATACACGTTAAGGTAGAGAACGAATGACACCAAAAAAAAAAAGAAGCAGCATGAGGAAGTATACACTTTCTTTGCGACACGCTATCATGAGCAACGCCAACACTGCCATGGCTTTTGCCAGGCCAAAACGCAATGCATTGTCATGACATTATAGTAGGTATGTTTAAACAAAAAATTAGTTCTTTAATGAATTTCCTTATAACATTACACGTATTCGATCCCACACATTGCTAGATGTATTCGGATGAATGGGAAAAGCGAGGATTATCTTATACACACATTTTTAGTTTGGTTAGTCGACAAAATACGCCTGCAATTTAACAATTCAGCATTCTGTAATCCGTTCGACTTCGACGAGTCCAATCGAGTTGGCAAATGTGGAAATGTTGCCATGCGATTCGACATAGACGATAATTGCAGGAACATTGTAAAGCTAGAAACAGGACTATGCCTTCTAAGTATTCAAATAACATCGTGTAATAATTTTCATTAAAATTTTAACAATTAAAAAATATTTTTGGGCCTGCTAATCTGATATAGAGTAGATTGCATCGCTGATACGGATGAATTGTTCTGATATAAGGCAAGGCTATTGAATTTTAGTAACAGAATCACAGAATGCAAAAGTCGATTTCGATCGAATCGTGAAATCTGATCGAGTTTCAAATCGGTCGGACTCTGGAATATGGATGACAGTTCAATATTCTTACCTCAAACATGGTTTATGTCCCAAGCGATGATCTGAAACTTTTATCGCCTTGAATGCGCCATTCGCCTCCTCTAAGCAAAACATTAAATGTTCATATTAATGTTGAGTTCTGCAGTTCGGAGAAGAGCCATAAAAACATTTGCAAGTTCATGAATAAAATATGCAACATGGCCGTGTTTCTAATTCAGAAAACCTATCCCCGATTCCTCGATTGAATAACAACGCCATGAAATGATTGATTATCCTGATATTTGAATTGCTCTGCACCAATATAGTGCTGCAACCCATTTTTCCTAATAGAACTTCACGAAGGTTTCACGTTTGTTTATAGAATAACAATGCGCATCGTCATTTCCGGTAGAATAAACATGAAAGATACTTTCGTTCAAATCCATTCATTCGTTCAAATTTATCAAACATTCGATTAATTTTACAGCTCGGTAAAATAATCAAACACACTTAGAATACATTATACATTTTACAACCAAAATATTCACTATATAATTTATATTGCAGAACAATGTTTGCCGGGTCAGCTAGTATTGTAATAAAAATATTAAACTAAAATATCCATGGAAACTCGATTTTCAATTTTTTTTATCTAATTTTATTAGAATACTGATTAAATTTTCGAAAATTTTACGTTTAGCGGTTCTGTGTCAGGGTTACAAAAATGTATAAATGTTTGGAAAATGATGAGATTTTCGTACCTTGAAAAACCGTATTCAGGAATGCAATTAAAAAAATGGATTCCGCACACAATTCTGCATTGAAAACTGGGAAATTATAATTTTATTATGAAAAAGTATTTTTCAATTATCGTGGCATTGATTTTCAACTGAGTTAATTTTATATCAATGGTAAATAGGTGTTAATCCTCATGTAAGGATTATGTTCTTTGAAGTTGGAGTCGATTCGTGGCCTAGTTTTTACGGCTCTGTGAAGGATTAAACTGGTAGTTCTCAGATTTCAGTTTTTTTCATTATTGAACCCTTAGGTAGAAGGTTTGGTTTACAAAAATAACAATGTATTTTAATGTTTGGTCTGTTTTGGCATACACAAGTCGGTAGATTATCGTTTTTTAGGCGTTGCAGAGCAAGGGGATCGATCGAACAACTAACCGTCCCGGTCGTACAGAGAAACCTACACCGAGAAGGGATCGGTTAATCGTTGTTCCCATGAAGATTTTTATTTGCATCAGAACCCTTACGAGTGAAAATTAGACTCCAGAACAGTTTAGCGATGGTTGCTTATTATTATATAGTTGTAGATCAGTGAAGAAGCCGTTTATAAGCGACAAACATTTTGTCAATGAAAAAAAAAACACACCGGAAGTTAATTTTTAGCATATTATGGCATCCCGATTTATTACATTAAATGAGCTGAAATATAACAAAAAATGTAATACTCCCCAATACATCGCATTTCTTTATATAAAATATATATATATATATATATATATATATATATATATATATATATATATATATATATATATATATATATATATATATATATATATATATATATATATATATATATATATATATATATATATATATATATATATATATATATGCTAGAGCCAATATGAGCAAGCGAAACAGGAGACACATTTAAATGAAAGCAAATGAAAGCTTTTCGCATAGTTTGCCAAATACACTGCCCAGGCAGAGAAAGATATATATTCTCGTTTATGTTCTGCTTTATCCTCTTAGAAAACACTTTCCAACTTCATTTTATGGTGAATTGTAATTGTTGTAATATCACACTTCTATATAACAGTACTGGCAGCTATATGGATAGCGTGGTCGTGTGAAATAGCTTTGCATTCCAGCCGACCTTGTTTCGATCCCCATTGACGTCGTACGTACTTTTTTTTGGCACAATCTCAAATGAAATGAGAAAATAAAAGAGAAAGAGATATCTGCTCGCATACATACAAACCTTTTTTCAAGCTTTTGAAACAGCTCATTATTTGCGCATTTGACCCTCCAGCACACGAAATGGCATCATTTCTGCCAAAGATGAAATGTTTTCAACCAACTAGTTTGGGTGTAGTAATGAGCGATTAGGGTAAATGTTATGCTACCTCATGCCTAAGATGGGATATCGCTGATTCGGATGCATTAGCTTTGAGTATTTGTAATATTTTCAAGTTTACATAAAGTTTGAGGAAAAATATATAACCAAAACTATTCTGGATAGATTTGAACCGATACATTCCGCTGAATCGCTGAATCATCGTTGCTTGTGAGAGAATTTTCGTATCCTGCGACTTTTTCTGTTAATAAGGACGAAGAAGGACGATTGAGAACATGAAGATTGCGCCGCTAGATAGATTATCTAAATGTTCTGAACCTCCTCATATATTAGGCATCTTGTTTCAAGAAAAAAAAAACCTTCAATGCTTTTTCTGTTTTGGTCTGTGCCTGCCTTCTACTCAATCTAACTGGAAAAAATCGCAATTTTAATTTCCCATTCGGAAATTGTGAACATTTCCCTCTTGATAGCGTTTTCATATTATTCAACTATTGAAGTTAACTAACATTCCACAAGTAGACTTTTTGCATATAGGTTTTTGTTATTTTTTCTTCAAAAAATATAGTTCATTAATATTTATATTTATGTGTTATACGATTCGTTCCTAGGCATCGAAATGCTATCGTTTTCACAATAGTACTTTATTTTTTATTTTTCCTGGAAGATTCAGCTCAATGGTTGTTAATACACACTTTTAAAAATTAGAACCGGTCTTGTGATATTGAAAATTACAATTTTTGGGAAGCTTCCAGTCTCAAAATGTCTGTTAATTCGCTGTAGAATTACTCCTTGAAAGAACATGGTTCGACAGATCCACAAATATATTCGGCACTTGGAACTGTTGATAATTATATATAGATGGAACTCTCTTTGATAAACCATTGTTGTTAAAGTTAAAGAAAAACATAAATAATCGCATTTCTGTAGTAGGTGAAAAGGAAGACAATGAATACAAATATTTATTTTTGGTTTGAATTGTTTTTCTACTTTGTAAGCGGCGCTTCGCGTATGAGAAAGCTTGCTTCTTGCTAAAAATTTTTTTTGAGTGTTTGTAAATCAACTTAAATAAATCAATCCATTCTCACTCATTTAATATATGTTACATGAGGTTGGCTCATGGCATTATAAATATGAAACGCACCTTCATTTGAATTGTGCCTATTTTTCTGTTAGTTTTACATAGAGAAGCCCCATTCATTTAGTTCTGTACAGATGAGCCGCAACCCTTTGGGGCGTTTGTGGAAAACGGATACATTTGAACAAAATCAGCGGCATCTAACAGCGGAAACGAAGATTTGCTAGCCGTATCCGGCACTAGAGCACCTAGCTCCGCCCCTAGTTTTGGTTTGTTCGTTTCTTTGTTCACATTTTAGTTTGATACTAACATTCAAGTTTCACATCTAGCTGGAAAAATTATTATCATCAATGATTTGTTTCGAGTTGATCAGCTCTTCGGAGATTTAGCCTTCATTGTTTGGTTTTGCGCGTAAAAATACACACCAATTTTAATTTTTTGGTTTTAGTAAATAGTATAAGGCCATATTATAAATAGATTTTTTTATTCGTTTCCCTCTGACTAAACTTGACACTGATTTCGAACGAACTTCGGAGTAAAACCTAAGAGGGTAACAATGCAACATGTTGTTTTGCTATATCTAAACATAAACGAAACTAAACTACCAGAGTGTAAACAGTCGACGGTTTGGCTTCCATTTTTGTTCTGAATTTCAGCTAGATGAACAAGTTCTACGAAGCGGAAGTCCTCGTGCTCCAATGGTGTGTATAAATATACGTATATTGTCACAATTTTCATCCACACTTGGTTCAAACATTTGCGTGTGTCATTTCATCCATCATTTGTCCCGGAATCGAATTTATGTGTCGATCAATCATCGAGTTGGTGAACTAGGTCTGCTTTAAGTTTGGTTATTAAATTCTGATCTGATTTATTCGTCTATTTTTATTTGCGCTACTGTGGCGTTACTTTCTCCTTGAAAGTCTAACCAATCGTGGTTTTTCGGGTGAGAAGGGGGAAAAGGGGGAAATTTTGTTTTCGTTTCATCCCCTGTTCGAGGTGCCTCTTGATCTTCTGGTTCTGGTCCAAGCGGTTTGAGAGGGTGCAGAGAAGAACACTTTTGCTCCTAGCAAAAGTTCGTTTTGCTATCATTTCACCATCAATCATTTTTTTCTTTCCTTGCGTTACGTTCCACCCTTTTACCACTTCCTGTGCTGGTGGGCTGTTGGATTATGAATCAGCTCAACCGAGATCTCTGAGAAGCAACAAAAATAAAGAAACTCCGTGTGTGTGTGTGTGTGTGGGGGGGGGGGGGGAAGTTCAAATTCTCATTTCTTGTGCTATCAGGTTTTGATTTTTGTTTTATCTACTCGACAAAATTGTTTTCATCTTCGTCATCCTTCCGGAAGCGAGTGTGACTGTGTGTTTGATCGACGTTGACTGAGGCTTCCTCCCAACGATTTATAGGAAAGGACCATCCGAGGGGTCCACAGCTGGGTGAAGCAAATATTTATTCCATTCTATCACTAAGCGAGTGTAACCTACAGAACTGGTGTAATTCGAAAATACAGTTAAAACTGATAAACAGTACTCACTGGACCCCTTCTCAATCAGCCTCCCACCTCCTCGAAACAGTATCAACAATTTTTCCATCAAAATTCAATAAAATTCATAATCTTCGGCACCAGGTTTCCCAGACAGAGGGACCGCTTTCTCCACACAGAAAAAAAAAAACAAAATAAATCCAATCCAACTTTCCCCGAACGCAGAAAATTATGTTTGCCAAATAGCTCGTCAAAGTGGTGATGTGTGTTTGTGTCGAAAATTTCGCATAACTACGTGCTTTTCCCGCTTGGCTTACGCAGCTCTTTTCGATCCCCATGCTAGCCAAGCTAGCCAAGGGACCAAATCTGCGGATTATTCCCCAATATTACCACAATAATTTACCGAACGATTTAGTGTATCGGTTATTCCGTTTTCCCTCTTTTATGATGCCCCCTGTATTTTGGACCTCTTCGCTGCGATAAAGCCGAACAAAGGCAGTTCTCTAATTTCCAATGGCGTAAGCCTTCTTCCGATCATCAATCGAGGGAAAGGATACATCCTTTAAATTCGTCACCCACCCGCCACCGTTGTTTTGCCAGTGATCCGAAACTGGCAGAAAAATATCTTAATCGCTTATCGTTTCCCCCCTCGCGTTCGACATCCGTCCCTCTGCATTTGTTGTTCGCCCACAGACTTTTCTTTTGTTGGGAAAGCAATCGTTTCAAACCACCGACGAGGACGACCCATCGAAAGCGGAAAGGGCCGACGAGAAGCAGAGCAGCAGGAAATGGGGAACAACATTTCCTGTATTGTTTATCCAAGAAAAGAAAAAAAACCATCGTCTTCGGTCGGTAGCGGCGAAGGACACCGATTAAGGAAAACGAAATGCCGTTTGCGAGCCGTTTTGTCCGTTTTGCCGGTGGGATCGAGAGTCACCTTTTTAAATTGTTCGTCATATGATATTGATGATATCGGGATAGGGGGGGGGGGGGGGGCGAGGTGAGGATCCATTTCACACGCCAAAGGAGTCAATTTTGGTGATGAACCTAAGGCCGCCGGAAAATATCATTCTGCTCAGCCCTGTCTTCATTGGATTCCTTTTAGGGGCAGATTAGATTCACTCCCGTTTGCGGGCCTTTTTTCTCTGGATGTGAGGGGCTGGTTTGATTGTAAAGAATCTCCTAATTTGATTGGAGATATTGCTTTTGGGTCTTTTGTGCGTGTGTGTCTATTCGAGAGAAGAAGATATAGCTTTCAAAACAAATCTTAATCGGATTTTCCGTGGAATCCATTACGGTTTCCTTTGTTTTTTTTGGGCTGTCTGTCGATCACCTTTTTGCTGCCGACGTCAGTTGTTTAGAGAGGAAGTTAAGGATCTTAGCTGGACAGTTTCTTAATGCCGTTTGCCGTTTTATGACAGTAAATTTATTTGTTTCTTTTTCGGTTTGATACAGTCTCAAAATGTCCAGATTAACAGACTAATTTGCCTTGTTCTAAGTGTAATTGATATTCACTCACAATTTCTTCTATTTGAATCTCTGAAGCTACGAAACTCTTGTATCCAACTTTACGATGGACTGTTGCGGATAAATATTCCGGCTTTTGGGGTCTCACGGATATAGACATTCTGTTTATTGCTAGACCGACACGTATGTAATTTCATTCTAAGCCCCTCAAATATCATTTGCAGTAAGAAGCAAAACGCAAAAACGCGTGAAATTTAACTCGCACAATACGTCGTTTTCGAATCGTATCGTTACTGGGGAAAAAAACTAGAGTTATTTTGAGAATCCCAAGCGCTGAACTATCGATCGTCGAGCTAGGCGCACAATTCAAATCGACTACAAGACCGAATCGCTCTCTGTTCTATGTTCGGAAGTGATACATTAAACTTGCCGATACATTAAACAAATATTGTGGCATGCCCAGTTCTAGCAACACGGGGATCGTCAGTTTAGCGATCAAGTGGACTGGGCACTTGGCACATCTTCCGCCATCTTATCAACGGGCAGTCACCGTTCGGCTTCGGGCGGTATCCGATTATCCCGCGATGGCCGTCGAGCGAACTTTTTTAAACTAAGCGAACAAAACTAAGCCACTGAATCGGCTCAGGAACGATAGGCTGAACGCAATCTAAGGATTCGTTGGATAGCTCTACATTTTCAACAACTAATAGTAAGCAGTCTAAGTTTGTATAAGTATAATAAAACAGATGGGTTTATGTTATATATTTTATGTTCATAAAACATAAACTTTCAATGGTACCGTGAACAGTGGGCAAATCGATCACAATTTTCAGAAAAATGCAATTATTTCCGAAATGTTTTGTTCAATCTATACCCAATTATATTTAAAGTCAGTAATTGTGTGCTCCCGTGGCCGAGTGGTTAGCGTCATAACTAACATGCCGGGTGTTCGGGTTCGATTCCCGTTCTGGTCGGGGGAATTTTTCGTCAAAGAAATTTCCTCCGACTTGCACTGTGATCACGCGTATTCTAGAGCTTGCCATTCAGAATGCATTCAAGGCGTGATATTTGGCATAGAAATCTCAACTAAGTACTAATAAAAAATGACGCAAGTAATACTACGCTGAGACGGCGAAGTTTCTCTAGGAACGTTAGTGCCATTGAAGAAGAAGAAGAAGAATGGTGCCAGGGCACAAAACGTTATGAAATGTTTTGTTGAAAAATTTCCTTAATTGTTAGATCGGAAAATTTTTTACAGAAAATTTAAAAGAAAGAGGGAGGCAAGATGACGAATCGGTAATTTGACCCGTTGTAATGAAGGTAGCGCCAACTATTTTTTACTGAAGATGCATCATAACAAGGCCAAACTTTGTACTCGGTAACTCTGCCGAAAACGTTATCACAAAAAACTGAAAAACAAAAATGAGAAAATCTTGATTTTGTTATTTTTTCCGTTTTTTCAAATTTTATTATCCACTTTATGAGAAAGGTTAAAATTTCAGAATAATTTTATACATGACAAAGGTACGCTATTGTACATAATCTGTTTGTTTCCGGCGAGTTTCAATCATGATTTTTTTTCGGCTAAATTTTTTTTTATTAAAAAAGTCGCTTGCAACATTATGTTAATTTTTAGTTTTTTATTGCAGATGGTTAGAACTTATAAGCGAAAAAGAGACCAATATTATATGTTATGAAAGCTATAGAAGAAGGTTTGTCTGTTCTGGGTGCTTCAAAACAGTTCGGTGTGCCAGAAAAAAACTTTGGGACGCTATCGACGAAAATATCCATACATGGAGGTTAGATTTTCAATTCAGCATTTGCGTTTCCATGTTCTATATGCAAGAAATATTAAATCTGTATCTATTTCAGGATATGTCGTCCAATGTGTTCACGCAAGCGTTGAGCGTAAACAAATGTTTTCCGTTCTCCGTTGTTTTTAGTTAGTTTGATTAATTAATCTGAAAATGCCGAAAGGAAAAGTGCTCACGGATAGAGCAAAAGGACAAGTCGATGCATTTTACCAATAAAATGCTGGAATTAGAGAAATTGCTCGTCGGATTGGACGATCCCATCAAGTAGTTCTTAATTATTTGACGAAAAAAAGAAGAGAGCTCCGCGTAAATCGAAGCTCTCTGACCGGAATAATCGGGAAACAGTTAGAACAGTTTCGAATACTTCAAAATCGCTCCTGCAAATAATGCAAACTTTAAATCTAAATATTTCACGGGAGACAATTCGTCAAATTTTGGTAAAAAGTCCTTACATGAAGAGGGCTAAAAAGGGTGAAGCTCTCAATTTTAAACCATCTTACATCAAAAGACGTCTGAGTTTTGCCAAAGCTTACATGAATCAAGAATACATCTTGCTACATACCATAACGAACAGTTCTTCAATTATTTTTTTACTTTTATCTTTGCTAGGTTATCTTCAGTGACGAAAAAAATTTCAATGTGGAGAGTCCTGATGGTTTCAACGGGTACTGGCGTGATTTACGGAAGGAGGAACAGTATTTTTCAAGCAGGAATTTTGGTGGATGATCGTGCATGGTTTAGGTGGGATTCTGTGCAACTGGAAAGCTCAAGATAGCTTTCATATCATTCAAGGATTACATACATGTTCTGAAATCCTCTCTCCTACCGTTTTTGCGTGGATATCGTCACAAAAAATTCACATTCCAGCAAAATAATGGTACTATTCATACCAGCATGGGTACTAAGCAATGGATTAAGGACAAAAAACTTATTTTTTTGAACTGACTGGTTCGCTCTACAGACTTGAATCATGTTGAAAAACTTAGGGAAATCCTTATACGTAGAACCTACACTGAAGGAAAGCGGTACACCAGAGCTCAAGCTCGCAATTTTGGAAAAATGGAAAAAATACCGAGAAATCCGTTCAGAAAAATTTGGTGAATAGTATACCAACACGAATTTTCCAGGTTATCAGCCCAAAATGGCAAGGTTGCCAATTATTGACATGTAAATTAGGCAATAGTTTTAAATTTTTCATCGATAATACATATGAATTTTGAAATGGCCTTGGAATGGAATTGACAGCTGAAATTATCATATTTAAGCACAATCAATAAACAAACAATTCTTTGGCACGAAATTAAATATATTTTATTCTAAGCATTCAACGAATGTATCTTCTAACTGTTTGTGTTGCAACGAAATATAATCAGGGTGGTCTTAAAGAAGTTGGACTGAGTGTAGTGTAATATGCCCGAAAAAATATAGAAATTCATTGATTTTCTCACACATGGTAATATACATGATAATTCAAAGGTTTGAGGAAGCCAAATCTGATTTAACCCACATATAGGGGTAGCCGCACCTATCTCATATCTCGGTTTAAAATAAGAGCTGCAGATTATCCGGAGACCGTCCGAGTTATCCTAATGTGGAACCCTTGAAATGGTCACCAATTAGCTAGTTTTGACATGCCAAGTTCAATATGTCGCACCATAGGATTTGATTATGGCCATAAAGTGGTCACGCCCCTCGGAAATCTGATCCGGAACATATCAATGAGATCATACAGGCTTGAATTCAACACAAATAAGCTAGTTTTGAAAAATCATGATCTTTGATTCTCCAAATGGCGGTTTTCTTTTGCTGTTTTGGGTTCTGGAATCTATGGTCCCTGAACTTGTTCCTGCCATTTTCCGGAACCCGTGGTCCAATTCCGATAAAACATTAAAGGTTCTCAAATGTAACAGAATTTCCGAGATTCCGAGAAAATTGAGCCGCAACATTGGTTGTCTAGTTGGGACGAAAATTCTCATTCGAGGTGTTTTTTTTCGTAAAATTGAACCGAGGCCGCCAAGGTGACGCAATCCGAGTCGGCCGCCGACCTGCCGTCGGAAGCGGCGGCCTCTCGCAAGCAAACCTGTATTCCACCGATTGCCCGGTTTGTTTGAAACATAGAACACGATCCTTTAGTCAGGTCTGGCCGAGCGTTAACGAGCTTCGGTCGGCAGTCGTGTATTTGGTGCGTTACGTTTGCCCGGTTAACCCTTTCACGACCAAGGGAAATATTTTTCGCTTCTACAGAAATCGTTGTCGATTGTTCAATTATTTTTGAATCGATATTTTTTTTACTGAAAGTCAAAATAAAACGTATGTCCAAGGCAGCAAATGTGTTTCTGAACGAATAAGAAACAGAACTGTCAAACATGGTTCGGTCTAACTTAACAAAGACCACATAATAAATGTGTTATGTGCAATGTTCACTTCTGCTTCCCAGGTAAACGAAATTGTTTCGTAGAATACCATAACCAACTATTTATTTCACTTTTCTGATAATTTTTATTATGTTTTTGTATTACAAAGCAATAAATAAAATACCGATATACCTAACTCCTAACCTAACTCTTCATTTATTTACTTTTATGGTCCATAGGGAAAAATATTTCCCATGAAATTATAGGAAACTTATACACTATACTTGCTATGTTTTTCTGGTGATATACTCTTACTTTACACCCACAATAGCTAAAATATTGTGTTGTTATGGCATATTTAGTATTGGATATCTTATGGTCCTGTTAATTATGCATGTCATGTATTTTTGATTGCCTGGTTGCAAACGTGATGCACCAGATAAACGTATGCCGACCGACGCTCACTAACGCTCGCTAACCGAACTAGAGGATCGTCTGCTATGCTTCAAACTAACCGGGCAATCGGTGGAACACAGGTTCGCTTGTGAGAGGCCGCCGCTTTCGACGGCGGGTCGGCGCCCGACTCGGATTGCGTCACCTCAGCGGCTTCATAATCGAAATCGCACTTCAGTGCCATAATACATATGTACCAAAACTGTCAGCTTTGTTCTAAGTAAACGGGCTGCGTCATCCATATGAAGGGGTCAACTTCATAAAACGCATTCATATGCATTATTTCACTTTCCATTATTTTGAAAAGGATTCTTTTTAACGCCACTATTTCTCAAATTGCACTACCCACGAAAAATACTTTTTGAATGGAAATGAACGTACGAGACAAGTATGATCTTTATATAATACTGATCAGAAATAAATATACACATATTTCCTAATAATAAAACTTGCGTATTATTCGAATACAACCTTCTTTCGGGTAAGTGTCGTATTCGGGTGAGTGGGTTTCGGGTAAATGTGACACAATCGTTTGTTTTCGCAGTAGTATGTATGCATTCAAATTGTATTCCGCCATTACTCTAATTGATTTTTTTGGTCAGTACAATTTGAGAAGCACTAAGCCCAATTGAAACGTGATATTTAACGCGTTTAGATAATGCTTGAAATCGTCGAGTAATGAGCGATCCAAACCGTTTTTTATTTCCTACATGTTTAGTGTTTAGATTTTCATGTTATCCAACATAAAAAAGATAGCGTCAAGCCGTGGTCTTCACGGGAAAAGCTGAGCTTTCTCCGCAATTCGAAAAAGCTCCGCGAGCTTTTGCTTTGATGGTTTGATGGGAGTGAAAATGAATATATAGGCCAGAGCCTATGAATCCAAAATCCTGGAAGCCGTAATCAAACTTCTTATTCAATTTTTTTTTGACGTAGGGTTACGTCTTTCGGGAACATATTGGGGTACAAATTAATAATCAAAAATCGAGCACATCTTAGAAATTGTCCAATTTCAAACGCGTATTGCTCAGCCATTTAATGATGGATTGGTAAAATTTTTGCGTCAATCGATTTCGGCACTCCATAACAATTTTTTTATATTCAGTAAAATAATATATGTCATGAAACTAACTATCGAACAATTGAAAAATCTCAACCCATATGCTAACGGAAGTACCCACATCTGATTGGTCGAAATTGACGACACATGCGGCGGTTCCCTAACAGAGACATCAAAACCAAGCTGCCTGAGGGAAATCGGCATTGCTCATACATAAAAGTAGGGGGAGATTTTGTTCCCACCGAAATGTGTTCCCTAACAGAGACATCAAAACCAAAGTGCCCGGGGAAGCATTGCAAATATATGCAAGTTGGGGGAATTTTGTATATTGCAAGTGAGGTGAGTGACACGATTAATTCTAGCAAATAAAAAAATTTGAAACTTTAATGTTAGTTGCTTCGTGAAATTTCATATCAATGACCGATCGTGTATTGTGAAAAATTTAGCACAAGTGTAAGTGTAAAATTGTATATGGTAGCATTTGTGTTAAAAATGACTTGATATATGAAATATGATATATGAAATATGAACTTGTCGTTCGGTTTAGGTTGTTTCAGCTGTTAAGTTGTGTTCATTTTCACCCAAGGAAAGTTCATACGGCGAGAAAAGCTGGAAAAGTAAAGAAATATTCGAAAAACTGACTTACCATATGCTTTGCATATAGTATTAGGTGTTGTTAGTCCAATTTAAATTCGCATTGGGTTGAATAAACACTTAGAAAGTAAAAATTATAAAAGAAAATTACCTTTCCCATTTCAAATATGTTTTCTCTATATTGATGTAACATGTTTTTACTGATGAGAAAAATTGATAATTGTGTTCGGTATTGATAATTATCTTATATTACATTGGTGAGTTTTTTTCTTTATTTCATCCATACATAACACAGGAGGCATCTCGTCTAGGGTCACAGAGGGCGGTTTTCATCATATCTCATTCCACTTCGGCATCTTCTATCTGATACGCCCCATATAACGACTAATTATCATCCTTATGTCATTATTACTCGGTTGTAAACACTGGTGGAGTGAACAAACAATACCCAACAACCAAACAAAACGGCCCTTTTCGGGACCACCAAATCATTATCAAAAAGATTAATTCTTCAAACATATCCAAAATAAAGAGATAGCCTAACGGAATCCTACGTCTATGCGGTCGTGTCTCAGACACAACTCTCCTGTGACTTTTTAAGCAAACTGGTCTTGAACTTTTCGGTCACAATCAACACCAACACACAAGGCAGAGAACGATCCAAACGTGGCTCAGAAACAATGTTTCAAATTTCATATTATCTCAAGATTGACCTGTCTACCTAAGCCCACTCGACAACAAAATATAGTCTGTTACAGAATCTATAGTTTGCTCGACTCGTCAATCGAAAAAAGGTTTCTCAAGCGCGCCATCATCCGTGCAATGGTCAACTTCAGCTAACCGTGCAGTGATCTTCAACGATGTCGGAAGGCAAAAGGAGGTCATTTCGAATGGCATCTTCTAAAATTTGCAGCTATCAAATTACTATATAAAACATTCAGTTTAGATTGATTAAGTAAATCGAATTAATAATCCTACATTTTTCTAGTTATGTCAACACATTCGAAAGAAGATGTTTATGACAGTAATATAAGTTTTTGACGTATAACTACGTCTTTCAGGAAGGGTGCCAAATCAGAAGACAAGTCACGTTTTTATGAAATAAAGTTAACGTTAGTAACTTTTTTCACTGTGAACGAATTCTCATGATTTGCATACCAATCGAATGCTCTAAAATTTGTTTGATATGCTATACATTACAAATCGCTAATCTCTACACGGTTTAAATTCATGAAAACTGGAAGAACTTCCATTTTTCCCATACATTTGTTCTGCCGATTTGTGTGCTAACCCTACCCGTATTTCGAATGCTTATAACTCGAACATTTCTTAACAGATCGGAAAGATGTTTGCATCAATTGATAGGAAATATTTGTACGCGTCTAGAGCGATTAATAAAATATTATTTTTCATGAGAGGAATAATTGAATAACTGTAGAATGTCAAGCGTTATTTAAACGCCCTAACTGCCTCGTTTTGATTGGCCCGATTTACGGTTTCCCCAACACAGACTTCAAAATTGATGTACCTGTGGAAATCCGCTCTGCAAATATACATGCAAGTCAGTGGTATTTTCGTTCCCGCCGAGCTGTGTTTCCATACCACGGAATTCAGAATCAATGTGCCTGGGAGAATCCGCTTCGTAAATACATGCAAGTCGGGGGTATTTTTTGGTATTGAATACTTTGGTACTCGTTTGTCGTTGTACAGACCGGAATATGTTTCCCTAAAAAGTACTTTTAAACTGAGAAGCTTTGGAAAATCATCATTTCAGATACTAGAGGTGAATGAACTTTCGCGGTTCGAGAACTGCGTAAACATGAGATGTGCAATAATTTAGGAGGGAAATGTAAAGTACAATGATCGTTTGACAACTCTTCCGTTCACATATTTTGGTAGTCCTAGGCATCATATCAAACGTAAAAGGACGTTCATCAAATTTATTTGTAACGAAGAACATAATCTATTACAAAAATTTCGATGCATTCTAACATAACATTCGAAGTGGTAAACAAGTGGATTGCATAATACTATTGCATTGTTCTACGTCGAAAATATGCGGTCGTGTCCTAGATACAACCCCTTATAATTTTATTTCAAGGGAGAGTCCCTAAAAAGTCCCTAAGGCTGTACCCTTTTTCTAAAATCTGGTCAATGGTAAAATTGCTGGAACAGTGCCGTCAGATGCTCTTCCAGAAATTTTTATCGTCGACCAATTACATCCGACCGTTCCTGCGCTACCTGCAGTTAAAATGAATAGATTCATTATTCTTGTTCACAATTCAAATAACAATCAATTTATAAGTCGACATTCGGACACTCTCAGGATCTGCTCGCTCGCATCCAAGCTTCCGCTATCATATCATTAAACGATGTTTCCATTATTTCTCTCGTCTCGCGTCCGACTGGACAGCTTTCGATTTATTATAAAGTTGTACCCTTTTCTCGCTATCATCATCATTGTCTTGCACCCTGTCATTCAATCTCTCCAAAATGTGTTTGGATTCTTTTTCATTTCTATCCTTTCCATTTCTGTGTTAAAAGAACGCGGAGCAAGCAACTGCTTATCATCAATATTAAATAATTGACAATCGGAATTGAATTCACGGTTCATTTGTCGCATTCGCCGTGGATATTCGTTTCGAATCGAGTTTTTTTTCTCTGATGTGCTCCCGATTCGCGTTATTTTGGGTGCCAATTCTCAGATCAGTGTCCTGAGAGACTAAATGAACAGAATTTCGAGTGCTTTCTCTAGCGAAAAAATAATGCCATTATGAATGGGAGGGGAGCAGGCAAAAAAAAAATCAGAGAAAGGAAGGAAGTGGGTAGAAAATGCAAGCGACTTTTAGCTAGGTCGAAATGAAAAATTAAATTCCGTCTACACAAACACATACCGTCAGATCGTCGTCTCCTCCGTCGGTTCGAGGCGTTGTGCCTGTCCCGGGCAGGACGGGTAACTAACTAGTTTGATTTTAAACAAATGATAATGAAAGAAAAATACATTTTTCTTTGCTTCCCCCCGAAAATCCAGACCTCGTATTTTCCCGCTTACCATTTCGTTTTTCCGTTTCACAGCCCGCAGTGGTGGAGGAGGGGTCAGAGAGGGGTATGTGTGTGTGTGTTTTTCTTCCGCTCATTTCTATTATTGGCGAACAATCGAAAATTGGGTGTTGGGCTGGGGAAGTCTTCTGCGGCGGCTTTTCGGCGGTGTGAAACGAACAGAAAAGCTGCTGAAATAAGCAAATTTAATTAAAAATAGTACCGTGTTTGCTTCACTCGGACCGTCTCGGATGTATGTGGGAAATTGAAAAATTGAGAATCATTCCCGCCCGGTTTCGATGGGGGGTTGGGGGTCTTAATCCGACGAAATGAATCTTAACAGCGCTCGATTCGCTTTCGATATTGCCGATCAATTGTGAGTAGTTTGCTGAAAGGTAGTGGTAGTAACGAAGGCACCGGTAGTAATATCGATCAAATTGTTCAAGTTGAAATACAGAACTATGACCTCTCTATGTCTGGTTTCTTCTTTTCGCCTTTGTCGGAAATAAGGCTCCTGTTTTTCGCCCGAGATTTAAACGAAGCATGGACGCGTGTTAATTCTGTTTGGGAAAGTTTAATTAAAAAAGTGGTAAAAGGCATAGATAGATCCTATATTCACACAATTGTGTCAATGTGAAATTTGTCATTAGGTACCAATATCGGTACTGATATCCGATGATATCAATAAATTTTCTCCGGATCTATTCATTTCTTCAACATCGTTCAACATTGCAACGCGCACAGCGTCGAAAGGAAGCTGATAAATGTATTTTGATCCCTACCTACGGGTCCGGACCGAACCTCTCTGGCCACCAACTGATTGATTGATAGTGATTATTTTAATCCGCCTAGCGAAAATTCTCATTTCACTCGCCATCATTCAGAACCGGGGCAGCCACTATCAGTCCCGGCCACCTCGACCGGTTGCCTGCTTGCCAATTTGTCCCGCGGCCCATATTTATCCGTCGTTGCTTCTCGTTCCGATCGTGTGACAAATATCGTTTCATTTGTCCTTGTTATTTTTCGAGTGGTTCCGCCGCGCCATCGCGTTGCTCCCCGGCGGATAAGAGCAGATTCATTTCTGAATTTTAATTTCAATTACCTATTTGCGATTTTCATTGGATGCTGCTTGAGAGGATTGGCAATATATATATTTTTTGTCGTGGTCTCGTGTCGTGTTTCTCGGTCTATCTTTGCCCTTATAATTGGATTGGGTGATTTAATTTCATGGTGGGATTCACTTCTGCCTAGTTGACCCGGTCGTTGGCCACAAGTGGCAGCTGGTTGCGCTCGACGGTCGCGTCCAATTTGCACGGTTCTGCGTTTTTGTATAATTGAATAAATAGATGTTTTTTTTCGTTCCTGAAATGAGCACTGCTGGTAGGGTGCTAATAGTACAGAATTTAAGTTCGGCAAATATTGAAGAATTTTCTTTTTGACAACGAGGGAGTTTTTGTTTTAGATAATATGTGATCGTGACACTCGCTCAATGATATGGACGTTTGTCATCGTTTGGCAAGTTGAGACGACTTCAAAACGATAGAATAATTCCCATTAGCGGATCTGGTCCTAACGACTATCGCGAAATTGAAACTGTTGTTCATGCAGAATACTCCGAGAAAACCACTTATAATAATAGTATAAAAAATAGAAATCACAGGCGAAAGAAGGAAAATACCACTGATTTATCCATCCAAATTTTGTGATTAGCAAAATAACCCATTTGCACGTAGAACGCATTAAGTATATCAGAATTCAGCTTAGAACCAATTTCGCAATCGAAATATCCAAGATGCCGAAAAAATCTGGCTCGAAGTTAACGAGCTTAACTGTTCACAAACTGTTCAACATCAGCTTCTATAGGTTTAAGTGTATGAAACATCTTTTTCATTCGCTATAGGTGTTATTTGAACTATTATATTCAGTAAATGGACAGCACATCCATTCTATATTTTCAACTTGTTTTTAATTTTTCTTCTTCAAAAATCTTTTTTGCCATATTTTTTATGAAAGGAGGTTACTAAATCTGCCTGTTTTTAATCAATCACCTCAATAACGAAAACTCGTTATCCTCAACCATGATCACATCAATTTGTATGAAATCACGATTTCGAGTAAGGTATCCTATAAGCATCTTCAAGCCAAATGACAGATCGGCAAAATACGAATGGCTTCGATTTGAATGAACATGCATTTGCCTTAGGAAACAGACTATATTCCACGAATGGAAAGATTTTTCAACAATAACCATTTTTTCCTTCATAGTTGGAGCTCCAGTTTTCAAACCCATTTTTTCCTTCATAGCTGGAGCGTAAATATCTAAAAACATAGCCGAATTTTTGATCGCATTTCCACGATGAAGTTATTTCAGCAAAATAATTTCCCCAAATCTTAAATATTTGAAGTAATATGATTTCAGTGAACGTTTCAAATGATGAAGCTTATAACAATAAACTTACTGAGTGCATCCATTTACGAGATATTCCAAACTTAAATTCATGAACTGTGAGTTCTATGAGCTTTCTATGAGTTCTTCATGTTTCCACAGCTATAACAAATGTCTGATAAATTCAATTTCAGGGAGTAAGCTGAACGATCACTAGGGTTCAGTCGTTCATGGAGGAGTCTGCTGACTTCGGAATGTTCAATGAAAACTGGAGAATAATTTTTAAGTTTTGCATACACACGCTTCTGACAGATTACAGAACATCGCAGCTCTTCAAAAATCGCCAGAGGCAGAGCAGATTTTCTGCAAACAATAGAGTGAGTAACCGTCGAAACCAATTCGAAAGTCTTCGGTCTCGATAGAAGCAGCTTCGGAACAATCACCGCATGTGGACGAAGCGAGGCTCGAGAATCAACCCATGACAATTGCGCGAAAAAGCAGCTTTAGTTACATCACCCGAATAGGATTTAGTTCTGGTTTACTGGGAATCCTAATTTTCCTGACATGATATTTTCGATGTTCTTCTGACGTATCGAGTCCTCGAGAGCCAGAAAGTCGTGTTGATTTGCAATGCAACAGAGAGAGCGATGTTTCGTTCAACTCTCAACTTCCTACGCGACCATACTTATCGGCGTTTCCCCGTAGGTCTTGTATCAGCAGAGGAAACATTAAATCGCATAACTCGGCATATTCTAACTTTCATATAATGTGGGATAGAATCAAAATCATATATAATGTCGGTCAAAGCCTACATTGTGGACATCTAAAGTCGTATAAAACAATAAGTGGGCTATACCTGTGATATAATCGCAAGGTAGACGTAGGACAACCGTTGACTCGGTAATAATTTATTTGAAATTGCATCTGAATCAAATAATGAATCTATATATATATATATATATATATATATATATATATATATATATATATATATATATATATATATATATATATATATATATATATATATATATATATATATATATATATATATATATATATATATATATATATATATATATATATATATATATATATATATATATAAAAATATATATAAGTTAACGACGAAACTGCAAACCCAACTTGGAAACAAACGCCAACCGCCCCAAGCGTGTATCTCGCTTCATCAGCAGCATCAAACCTCCCACGAATAAACATCCCGTCAGCAACGCGGCCAGCCAGCCAGCCAGCCGTTCAACTATCAACGAATAACGCACAATCAGATATTCCGTCAACAAGGTGTCATATTCCGCCAGTTACCCAACTATCGATGGAATGCGCAGCGAGACCGTTGTATGCTTAGTTTAGTAAACAAGATTAGGGAAGTTATAAAAAGGCTTCAACAATTTGAATAAAGAGCATTATAGTAGTAAACGTCGAGGAACGTAGTCGAGTAGTTTTTTTTAAAAACCCCGAAAGGCCATCGAAGGTCTTGATTTATATATATACATATATATATATATATATATATATATATATATATATATATATATATATATATATATATATATATATATATATATATATATATATATATATATATATATATATATATATATATATATATATATATATATATATATATATATATATATATATATATATATATACATAGTATTTCTGTCTGTCTGTCTGTCTGTCTGATTCTTATGGACTCGGAAACTACTGAACCGATCGACATGAAAATTGGTATGTAGGGGTTTTTGGGGCCGGGGAAGGTTTTCATTATAGTTTGAGACTCCTCCCCTCCCTCTAAGTGGGGGCTGCCATACAAATGAAGCACAATTTTTTGCGTTACTCGAGAGTTAATCAAGCAAACGAAACCATATTTGGCACGTGAAGGTTTTAGGGTGCTATAAATGTTTTCACGGTGGTTAGATACTCCTCCCCCTTCTTTTAGGGGGGAATGCCTTACAAATGAAACACAAATTTCTACATTACTCGATAATTATTCAAGCAAATGAAACCAAATTAGGCATATGGAGGATTTAGGGTGCAATAATTGTTTCTATGGTGGGTAGACACTCCACCCACTCTCTAAAGGGGGGCTACCATACAAATGAAACACAAATTTCTACATCACTCGAGAATTTATCAGCCAAATGCAACAGAACTATGCATCTGGAGGTTTTAGGATGCAATAAATGTTTCTATGGTGGTTGGACTCTGCCATACAAATGAAACCCAATTCTGCATTACTCGATAATTAATGAAGCAAACGAAACCAAATTAGGTGGAAGTTTTAGGGTGCAATTAATGTTTTCACAGTGGTTAGACACTCCACCCCCTCTCTCTAAGGGATGGCTGCCATACAAAATGAAACACAAATTTCTGCATTATTCGAGAATTAATCAAGAAAACGAGACCAAATTTGGCATGTGAAGGTTTTAGGGTGCAATAAATGATTCTATGGTAGTTAGATACTTCTCCCTCTCTTAGGGTGGGCTGTCATACAAATGAAAAACAAATTTCTACATAACTCGAAAACTAATCGAGCAAACGGAGCCAACTTTGGCATGTTAAGATTTTAGGGGGCACGAAACGTTTCTATGGTTAATAGACACTCCTCCCCCCTCTCTAAAGAAGAGAAGAGGGAGGAGTCTGTGTCTGGAAATAATCTGATATTATAATGATGAGTTTTGGTAGAAGTACTAGGATTTTTTTAGTAAAAGATAAATACAGTTCTGCGATTGGACTCATGAACTTGCGCTTAGTAAGAAAACCAGTCGAATGCGCAAATGGGTTGGAATATTCCTCTGCTCGGACGTATTCACACGCAAACAATTTTTCATGACTGTTCCATGCGAAAGCAGAACAGAAACTGATGCGAATAAAAGTACTCACGCCTTGCATGTGTCCGCTATGGTTTTCCAAACACTAATGCAAGCGAGCAAAGGAAATCACAGCTTGCATGAATTCGCTATGACGGTTTCTCCAGGTGCCTAGATTTTGCGTCCGTGTTCGGGAATACATTGAATACAATCATCATCACTTAGCTAGATTGCTTTCAAAGCAATTTTTAAGCTATTGAAACAATTTTTTGGACCAATAAGTGACAACCATATAACTCGTTGACATTTTATCTTTCGAATGAAGGGATTATTATACCACTCCATTCAACCGGTAAAGAGGTATTAACGTTCAAAATCTTGCAGTCCAGCGTCACTCTCGCTTTCGAAACTTTGAACTTACACCCCGGTACATGCAGGTTCTTGAGAAATGAAAAATAATTATAGCCTCACGAACATTTTCCGTTATTCGTTGTTTTGTTGTCGTAAAAAATATTCTTTGGAAGCAATTTTCGATGTAATTTTCTACATAATTTCATATAAGGTTTTTGTTGCTTGAAACCGATTCAGAGGCGATAACTGTGGGTCATATTTATTGAGTAGAGTTCCCAGTGAACACCTCAGATGAAGAAAATGGTAGGAAAGAATTCATTTCTTTCTCAATTTGATATTTTCCGCATCAGCTTACCATCGGGCAGTATGGCATACCCTCGATCGGGGCAATTTGCTCGCTTTCGGCCGTAAACATTCTCACGAGAGAAAAAGCTTGTATGTGTGGGATGCCAGATGATATTTTCAAATATATCTGCATGACACGAATAAATGTCTTCAAATGTAATCATAATGAACAAAAATGAGTAAACCATCACGATAATTCTAAATCATGTTCGATAAATCACACAAACAATTGTTTTCACATACTTTGAAATGACCTCGTATTACACACTTCTCCTATACATCGTATATACGTTTGACAATAGTCAGTTAGTTAGGCGCATCATATACCATCCACAATATGTTATATATGGTGATGTATTTACACTAGTTATACGATTCAATGTTTGCTGAGAGTTACTCCAGTACTCATTGATTGTAAATATTTGCTTGGAGTTTGGGGTTCGGGGTCGGAGTTTGTTGGACCTCAGGAATATGTGGGGCCTATATCTCGACTTCCGTTGATTATGCGTCTTCGAACTTCACGGCTGTAGTTGTAATCGATTTTTAACAACGAACCACAGAAGATAAACTCGACGACCACCTCGGGCTCGTCACCGGTGATCGCTACCATGAGCGATTCTGTTACGATCAGCGCCCCCATTTAGCATGTACTTAGGCTGAGACGCATTGATCCTAGGCCCAATCAGTGTTTCAGTAGGGTAAAACAAAACGAAGTTTATAAGATGATCTTCATGGTTGAGATATCCATTAATGGGTCTACTGACCAATAATGTTCCATGAAAGCTTCTTAACAGATTTATAGATACCGAGATCATAATAAACACTCATCTAATTTTTCCATAAAATGATGAATAATGATGATGAGTATAAATACCTTTCATTCGTTCGAAATCGATGAACTACAGGATATTTCGGGTGACGGATTAGCTTATCAATCGACCATGACAAAACCATCGTGTTCAATTTTGCTTCTAACACAGTGCATCTTCCCAGCCATTTCGGAACGCTAACGGTGAGCGGAATGATACATATCAGAACCAACGACAGTTCTTTACCGTCACCGAATTGTCAAAACGAATTTCTTTACAATTTTCGATACAAAAAAATCATCAAGTCTAAGAAAATTACAGTTTTAAGTAAGTGCCGACTATGGGCTATGGAACTTATGTCACGGATTTGTGGAGTTTTATTGAGGTCTCAAGAACTTTCTCTGGAAGTTGTTTTCTCTGGAATCAAAATTGGCTCAAACATACTATTAAAGTTTCGGATTAGTACTGAAAACCAGAACACATTCCGAATGTTGATTTTGATATCTGGTGAACCTACCGTGGAGCGAAATAACGTTTATCGGAGGGTCGAAAAAAAGGTAAACGACGCAAAGCGTGTCGGAAGCACGTCAACAACTTAAATCGAATATATGGTAATCCGTGGGTATACAAAAATCGTGATACTTCTAGAACAGCTCTTGTAGCTAGAGTGATCCACGCCATCCCATTCCATT
Source organism: Toxorhynchites rutilus septentrionalis (assembly GCF_029784135.1). Classification (NCBI taxonomy): domain Eukaryota; kingdom Metazoa; phylum Arthropoda; class Insecta; order Diptera; family Culicidae; genus Toxorhynchites; species Toxorhynchites rutilus. The sequence goes on along the minus strand of NC_073745.1, from coordinate 329,818,695 downwards.
AAGCATTTCCATAGCCATTGTCGATTTTGCTTCAGCACTACGAAGATCTTTCTCTAGAGATAGGCAATAGGCAAAAATCGATGACGAACCAAAACATGTGTAAGAAAAGCAGTTGTCAAAAATTAACTGAACATTCAAAATAGCCGTACTGGTCAGCATAAGTGAGAGATATGAGTACCAACATAATGCCACAAAAAAGTCTAGGATCGAATATACGTAACCCGCGTAAATTCGAAAGTCGTGAACAGACCTCGAAAATAAAAATGGAAGGCCAAAATGTGTTGGTAAGTGCAAAACCAGAGAGAAGAATGGTTCGATTTGAGGTGTTTTTATTTTGTTGTATTCGTGTCTTCCTGTAGCTGAGAGAAAAATCAGAACATTTTAAAAAAACTCTGAAGGAAGGCTGGAAAATTTGAAAACTTGAATCCCCGTATGTTCTACAATGTCATCGTTGTAAGCCCAGTTGGATTTCGCGTTTACGGAATTAGGCTTCGTGTTCCGTTGGGGAGAAACGAAAATGGCTACAAATTCTCAGATAGAATAACGCACTTTAAAAGCAAATTGAATGGAATTTAAGAATGAAAATTTACTTTTTCGTATCAAACATGTATGATGTTGGGCGGGGTGAAGTTTGCCTGGTCAGCTAGTTCATTATATAATTGGGGGTGTACCTTATTCCCGGCCAATTGGGACTAGAAACTGAATTAAGCTGAAATAAAATTTAAAAAAAAAGTTAATAATGATCACGAATCAAAAGCTTCTGTGATGGATCAATGATACTATTGGTTGCTTACTGTTAAACTTCTGAAGGAGCAGTACAAAATAGTCATTAGTTTCTTTGCCTGAACGAAACCAGAGCCGCAAAACCTACACAGCTCTCTAAACGACGAAGAATCATTATATCTAGTAATTTGCGCGAATGCAAGAAAGCATTGGTCTTGAAGACCAATGATTAGAAGCAGGTTTACCCGGTTTCGGAATGGTTATAACTTTTATTGTCGTAACCCACGCCGAACAACTTCCAAGAAAAGTGTTGTAGAACTTCAACAAAAACTTTCATCGCGATATCCGGCGAGTTCTTCAGTAAGTTGAATTTGGCGTCAGAGTCGATTTGTTGCCTGAAAGAATAGCAAGATAGAACTGGGAGGCGGCACGGAGCCTGAGTCTGGACTTGCCGAAAATAATTCAAACTCCAATGCATGAACGCAATAGATACTTTTTGTATAGATCTATACTCTACCATCTGAACCAATTCCACTTATTCTGAAATGATTGTAGAATAGCTCTTCAAATCAATATTCCGCGATAGATCGTACTGAACATTTGTAGACCCAGATAATTCAGAATGATTTGAATTGGAAAAAGTTATTGGCGAATGATCACCGCCTTGAAGATCTTAAATGACTTTCCAATTACAATTTCATGAATGAGAGGCAGAACAAATAGATAAATCAAGGATCTTTTCACGGACAGAAATTTTAGTTCGATCGGTTTTGAATTCAACAATTTCTGCGTATGTTCTAAGAAGGATGTCTCAAGAATTGAACACATTGCACTACAAAAACAATGTGTATCGTACATCAGCGTGTTACATGTTGTAAGGCGGAAAAGGTGTATATGATTTGAAGCATGGACTGGAAGGCTGGGAGTTAGAAATGGGAAATGTGGAGCCTGCGAGAAAAAAACCAAAAAAGCTAGTGACCAATATCTCTAGAAAAAGTTGAAGTTGTGAGGTTCAATTAAACAAAAATGGTGAAAAGAAGAAGTTGAGTTGATGAGAAGATGAATGTTGAAAAAGTTAGATAATAACGAGATAATAAAGACAAAAGTCGGATAAATGCATGCAGAATCAGGTAGTTGTTTGGAAGAAGTAAAACAAACCACTATGTCATTAAGGATAGCTGGAAATCAATCAGTTGAGTCCGGCTGGTGCGTTCTAGCCCTTTCTTTTCCTGCCAAGCTTTGGGATCACCATGGCAACATCAGCGGCTAGAGGTTTAGATCGAGGTCCGTCCGACCGAGAGCTTCGTGAGGCTTCGTATACAAATTATGTAACGCAGGGGCAAGTGAGTCGAGGTTGCGTTACGTTTGATGTGTTAGGGGTATGTTTTGCGTTACGTGAGAAGGAGAGGAGGTTCATAATTTGAATTTTTAGCGTTACGTTAGTGTCGAACTCGACAAGGTAAAGTCCACTAAATCTACCGGCTCAACCACTAATTACTCATTTGTTAAAATCAGTAGAGTAGAGCTTGTATTGGTTTGTTCGTTGTTCTTGTTGATTCAAAGTATTAGTTTGAGTTCAGCATATGAAGGAGAATGTTGACATTGTCAGAGGAGGCGAGAGAGAATAGATCGGGGTCGAATTGTTCTACTTGATAGTCACAGTTGGGATCACAGTGATAACCATATTCAGAAAGGAACATATCTTAAGAGATTCGTAAGTCGTTAAAAGCGTTATGCAAATGGAAATATGTGTTTATTAATTCGGGATAACATTTGTTGCTGTACTTCCTCATAATACAAATTTTTTGAAAGAAGTTGCTCTCATGTTCTTGTTGCCATTCGAATTTAACATCGACATTTTCGACATCCTCAATTTGATAAAGTCTTAGCCGAGTTTTGACCCCTTATTTTTTGGAAACCTAATTAACTTTTTTTTATTAGCTATCTTATGCGTTTCAATAAGTGGTCATTTGTGGTCATTTAACACAATGCGAAGCGATACAAATATTCTGAAATTTTACTCACCAATATGCAACTAAACTAACAACATTCCCGCGTTGCTGCTGTGCATGTTTCAAAATGGGATATACCATCCACGCCTCCTCCTCACATCGCCATTACAATGATTTTAGCACAATCCCTATTAACACTATCGATGCACACAGGTTAGAAAGAAGCTCTTTGGGTTTTCGTTTGTTTGCAGTAATTAGTAGTGTTTAGCAGTGCTTTTTGTCAGTATCATTCCATCCTAGTGTTGTATAGACCATGTCTCGTTTCCATTCTGCGGACGATAAAAACCGCTCGTTCACACCTGCATACACCCACACACTCCTTCACATCCTGGCTAATCCAGTTCGGCTCGTTGCGTTCTGGTGCTCTTTCTCTCTTCTGCATACGTTTTGTGCTTTGTTGACTGGTGATGTCGAGAAATAAAAACGTCATACTTAATTTCATAATTGACATGTAGGCAGCGCGCAAGTTGCTTTGCTGTTCTTGTGTTACTTGTTTTAATTAATATGTGTTGTTTTAACTCCATTTGTTTAATTTTTTTTTGCTTTGCTCTCAACAATATTTTTTTCTTCTTCTTCTTCTTCTTACAATTGGTTTGGTTGGTTATGCATTGCGGATAAGTTCGTTTGGTTCTTCTACGGCGGATCGTTGAGACTCGGCCACTACAGGAAGTGAGTCGTAAACTGGGGGATCATACGAATATTTCCTATTTACAAAACTGATTCCTTTCATATGCCATTGGGTAGAACAATGCGCAATGTTATCTTGTTTATGCCAGGAAATACATTATTTGTATATGTACAGGTGAGTATGACTTCCATACTCTCATGCTTTTTTTTAAATTTAATATACGAGTGATTTTTTTTCGGGGGTTTTGGTTCTGCTATTCGAACTAACGTTTGGAGTTTAGTCACGCATTTGTCACCTCAAAAGAGCAGATGGCGACCATATTTCGCCTCTTCGAAAAATGGAACAAAATAATCTAGTTTTTCAGTAACGACAATAATGATCATAATAATAAACTGCACTCTCACGTTGGTAAATACATTGTTTACATATTATTTCTGCATTATACAAGTCTGTAAGTGTGTATATCTTTAAGAGTAGCCATCGTTACTTAAATGTTGGTCCATATATTCATTTTATTTTCATTCAGTTATGTTTTTTTTTCACATTGCATTTTTCCTTTTTTGTTTTTGTTAATCTTTGTCCTAATGAGAAGATTCAAATGTTCATGTTCGTTAAAACATGTGTACTTTTTTTTAAATGTCCCATACAAAAAAAGAATTTTCCTTGCATTTTTGTTATGTTTTGTTAAGGATGTGTTTTTTTGCTTCATATTATTGTGGCGTTGATTTTTTTCGTCTGTATATGTATATATTATTTAATAATGACATACAAGTTGAGTATTTCAGTTGTTTTTTGGGTTTTGGTAAAAGAATAATTTATTAGTTTTATTTACGCTCGCGGGTAGCTGGAAATGTTTGCCTGTTTTCATTGTTTGCTGCAATCTGGTTGTTGTTCTCTCGGAGTAATTGGTTAATGAATCTGGTTTGGTTGCAAATAATTTATAGATTTTGTTTTGCCTAAGTCATAAAGTCCTTAAAGATTATCTGTCGTTTTTAGTAAAATATGGCTGTATATATATAATTGTAAGTGTTTATTGATTTTGTTTTGCTTCATTCACTTGTCCTATGTTAAAAAAAATTAGGTATTCGTTTAAATTGATTTATACCCTGTTGAAATATTTTGAGTTTGTTATTATATTTATACGATTTAAATATAGTAATTTGTTCTTCGGTTGACTGTAGTACCGACGAGGAAAAATACAATATTTATCTCGTTTTGTGCACATTTTATATCTCTTCTGTTCTTTCTCTGTGTAGCATTTATCAATTTTATGTATAAAAATAACGGCTGTATTAATTTAAAATAAGTATTTATTATAAAACGAAAAAAGTTGTCTAACTAAGTTTTAGTTATTCCATTGACACTTGCTCCATAGTTGCTTGCTGTAATCGTGGTATTTTTTGGTTAGCCTAACATTAAAACAAATAGCGCCACTCGCAAAAAGTTAAACGCTTCAAAATCAACACCAAAATAAAAACACCTCCAAAATGGACATGCATGTTGACACTGAACAAACACAACAAAAGTGCGACTGTGAGTTTACAACCATATCATCAATGGCTTGACGTCCGTCAATTTGACAGTGTAAATTCACAGTCGAATTATGATAAACAAACAAACGAAAACTGTCACGGTTGGGTAAGATCACTAAGTAGGCACTGATTTTTTGTTTTTATAGCTGCTGAGCTGAGCCGTTTTCAAGAAACAAACCTTTTCAATATGTCACCAATGAAAACAATCAAATAAAAACCAAGCATACGACGAAATACCGACGCGGCAAACCACCAAAGTAAAAGCACAAATAGCTAAAACGAAGAAAACAGTTAGCGTAAATGTTATAAATTTGTGAAATACGCAACACAAAGTGGAACAACTTTAATTACTTCCAATGAACAAAACAAAACCAAAAACATATTCAACCACAACAACTGAAAACGGGAGGCCAAAAAGGGTATCAAAAAGATAACGTCAACTTACCGCTGATTGTGTATTTTTTCTAACTTTTTGTTCCGATTGATTTCACGACGGGGTAAGCACGACATTTTTGACAGATTCCCTTACGACTGACACTTCGCGCGCAGAAACCACAGTGTCAGTGTGCGCGAACAAAACAAACACCGCGAACTGTCATCGATGGTCAATGTTTACAACAAAAAGACTGCCAAAAATTCAACAGTAACGAACACGATGGACTCTAGAGGATACGAACCCGGAAACGGAGTGCCTTCCAAGAGGGTTTGTGTGAAAATGGTCTCAGCTCAACGCACCGAAGGAGATTTCTTTTCTACATAGGGGGGGAAAATTTAGCTTGTCAAGTGAACTGTCGAACTGAAGGAATCGGAAAGCTAAACAAAATTCGGGTTAATAAATAAAGAAAACTACGTTTTTCCTTGATGTGTGTTAATTAATTATTATTCTCCTCTTTTTTTTCCAAATTTCAGTTTTTGTTGCGTTCCGCAGCAAAAGTTTGCATGTCTTTGTTTGCAGTTTTGGTTTTGTTCTTCCAGTATTAATCGTATTTTCATTTTAATAAGTAATAATAATTCACAATAATAAACTGGTTTGCTTCCTGTGTTTTTCTCTTCTTCTTATGTTGAAATATTTTCTTATGTTCTCCCGTTGTGTGTTGTCAGCATTACTCTTTGTATAACTCGTGAGTGTTTGTGTAAGAGAATTATATTTTCCTCGACATTCCCTCAAGTGGTACTTGCTTCAGTTACGAAAATGGGCTGCTTAATGATGCTGTCTAAAATTCAAGTTCCAAATCAATCTTCGCTTTGTTTTGATCAAGACTCTAGATGGTCTCGCGTTCTGTGTGTGTGTGTGTTTTAATAGGTATGGTACCTCTTTAATATAACTTCTTAAGGTTCACATTCGTTTTTTTAATTGATATAATCTTTCCACATAAATTTGCATGTGACCGCACATTTAAATTGTTTTCATTTTTTTTTCTGTGCTTTTATCCTCAGTTGCCTCACTGTTACTCATGAATTTGTTTTTGTATGATAAAAATTAATTTATAATAATTTTATTATCATAGTATTTGTTTTAAATATTTGTATTATTTTATTTATTTAATTTAAATTTCAATATAATTTATATTTAACTAAGTTTCTTGTTTTCTTCTTCTTCTTCTTTGAATTACGCTTCCTTTAATTCATATATTTCATGTATTTATAATAATTTACATTCTTCATTTAATTATCTCCCCCTCGCTCGGATAGTTTTTCACCTGTAAGTGTAAAAAAAATATCCAAAGTTCATAACTTCTCCTCGCGATTCGGTCACTTGTTGTTTTTGCTTGTTGTTATTTTCTTGTTTAATTCTTTTTTTTTTCGTCGGATGATCTCAATGAATAGCTTTTTTCCGTGTTGTGACTGTTTTGTTCACTTACTGTCTTACGCTTAGTAACAAATATTATTGCATTTTTTTTTCTTCTCCTTTTCCTAATTTCCTCTGTTCTTTTTTCTTTTGTTCCGTACACTCCATTTTCCATTTGCCGATGTTCATTAATGGTTGCTTGTTTTGTTTTTGTTTTATTTTCATCGTTTTTGGTATCTATTTCCAGTTGTCATTCAGAGAATGTTCGGAAATCGAATCAAGCAATAATTGAGAAATTTAAATTTTGTGTATATAGAGTGTTAAGCATTGCGTTAGAACGAGCTACCATTCATTGGCGTTGTTCTGTTTGGTAGTTGTAACAATTCGAATTATTAAATTTAGTTTTGCAATTGAAAAAACAAACTCAGGAATGGGTACTAAAACGATCGCTTTTCGCGCTAAAAAGTTAGCTTCCATTCTGTTCCTGTCTGTCCATATTAATAAATATATATTTTTTTTATATATATACCTAAGACCACTATCTTTCTTCTTCATCTTTTTTTCGTCTTAAATTTTAGCTTTACATATTATCTCAATAATTATTTTAAAGTAAAAATTATCATATATCAATAGGTGCTTGCTTGCAGCAAAAAACGAAAACATAATAAATTTCGCTTAATTATTGTGTCTGTGTGTATGTCTGTGTATTTTTTGGGTGGAATTCTGATCCACCCTCTTTTTTTTCTTCAACATTTTTAGTGAGTGTTTTGCTGTTTGCTTAAGACTAAAGAATTCGGGTTTAATCCGCGTCGCTTACAGTTTAGGTAATTGTTTTATTAAGAATAAAAATTAAGTAAATGTAAAGAGAATAACAAATACCTTCTTTAGAAACAATTTTGCCCATTTTTCGTAAAATTCTCATTAGCTTAAACAATTATGCACTTCTTTGTGTTCTGTTGCTGTTTTTGTTGTTGTTGTTCGCTTACAATATGGATGTGTGTTAGCATATCTGTTTTCATATTTTCAAGCATCAGTATCTCTTTTGTGTATGTGTTTCCTGTTGGTAAGTTCTGTCTGTTGCTGCTACTATACTGGTTTTGTTTCCTAATTTGATGTTTGTTCGTGATTTTAATGTCTTTTCTTTTGTCTGTGCTGGTGATAAAATTCAGCCAGTCCCCTTGAATCGCGTAGCCAATTGAACGATGAGCCAAGCAAGTGCCCACCTACGTTCAAACAAACAATAATATGTTACTGCCTTGGTAAAAAACACGATCTTTTTGCATTGCGTTGCGCAGATCACTGTCCCACTGACAGCTGTCAAAACTGGATGACCCTCTAGCAGCTCGCGATTAGTAAAAATGACATACACACTTCACAATACACAATTCGACAATTGTTTTGACACATGCTGTGCTCCACAGTAGGCGTTGAGATTGGTGTCGATGTCAGACGATGGGTGTTTTGTTGTTGTTGGGGTTTGCTGTTTCGCGGTTTGGGTTTTTGCTAAAATCACATCTGTTGCTAGAACAACTGCCCTCGAATCTGTTCGGTTCCGTTCTCGTCGACGGCTGGCTGAATTCCGGGGGTGAATTGATGGTTGAAATTAGCAGCAGGATTTTGTGTGTGTCTGTTGCATGTTGTTGCAGCTGTGTTGGGTTGCTAGGTCAAATGGAAATCATACCCCGTTCCAAAAAAACAGCGAAGAGGGTGATCATATATTGCTTAGTTTATTTCAATGGTAGCCATTGGTGAACGCCGCTGGTATGAGTTGCCCCTGGAAAGAAGACGAGAAAAATATCGATATTTTGTTAAGTTGTTTGGTTCAGTTATCAATTTTAACAATTTAATTCATTCAAGACTTAACGATATTTGGAAGATAATCAAAACCAATATTTCTAGAATAAATTTAAAAACTTTTCATTCGAATTATGTATTAACAGGGTCATTTCTACCGAAAATATGTTATTGTTAGTATTGTGTGTCTCCTTTTGGCAGTTTGGTCCGGCACGGAGAATGTGACAATTTTCTGACGAGGGACTACATCTAACCGGTATATATGGGGGGTAAAATGAAAACCTAAACCCAGAACATGCAGGATAAAATGAAAGATTTCGAATGCTTATAACTCGAGCATTTCTTAACAGATTGGAAAGATTTTTGCATCAATTGATAGGAAATATCTATACGCATCTATCACAATTAATGAAATATTATATTTTGTGAAATCTAAACGCTGTAACTGCCACGTTTTCATTGGTCCGATTTACGGTTTACCCAACACAAACTTCAAAACCAAGAAGTCTGGGAAATCGGCATTGTCAATACCTGCAAGTTGGAGGTACTTTTGTTCAGGACCCGAAATCTTCGAAGGTGAAAAATGAAGGCCGACTCTACTCTCCGTAGCTTCGCTTCGGTAGTCACCCACAACAAAAAGTGACTTGACTAGTCATTTTGGCGGAGAAACTGCGTGAAGAAGCCAAAAGTCATTACTAACTGACTACGGATATAGTTAGTCAGATAAGCTGCTGACTATCCTCAGTTGACTATGACTATGCAGAGCCCTGCTTTTGTTCCCACCGAAATGTCATTCCCTAACACGGATTTAAATCACTATATCTAGGGAAATCGGCATTGTAAAAACATGCAAGTCGGGGGCGTTTTTGTTCACACCGAAAAGCACATCTGGGGAGGTTGCGTTAACAACTGACGTTCAAAGTTGTTCAATGTTTCGTTTATTTTTCACCACGTCATGTAATAGTATTGTATACATTTTTAATATCAACAGTTTTCGACAGACGGCGAATGACCTGAAAGGTTAAAGCCGACTGAAATAAATCAAATAATCACTCAATCGATCAACAACGCTTTGGCTCGGTTTTTCAATACAGCAATGGAAGATATGCCTTCATATCTTCTGCTCACTAAATTTATACGCATGATTAACGTTTGATGATTGGGCAAAATGCTGACAACCATTTGCTGCGTCGATAACGTCGATTGATTCAACAATATGCAACAATATAGAGTAGATTATGTGCTTGTAACGAAGGACGTAACGTAAAAATCAACACAGGATACTACCGTTCCGAATCATATTTCGGACACTTTGTAAATATAACTTGAAATGCTTAATGCCCTGATGATATTGTCGGCTTGGGTAGTAAGAGGCCCCAATTTTTCATGTTATTAGCCGTAAATAAGTAAGTAACAGCTGGATCCAGCGATGCCAAAGTTCTAGTTTAAACTGGATTCCATTTTTTTTCCCGATCCAGTCAAACAGTGAAATCCTAAAACCTTCCAGTTTTTTTTAAATATCATCAAGTTTCATTCAGTTTTTTTTATATGTGCTTCATTTTAACCCATTTTATGTGAAATAAATTCACAATGTATAAATATTATCCCTCCCAGGGTTGCCACGATAAAATTTTTTTTTGTCTTTAAAAAATATTTTTATCTTGATTTTTTTCTCAGAAATTATACTGAGATTTGTATTAAAAGTTCTAAGAACAATTTTAGTATCACTTAGTATTAGTATATATCATAGTATATGGTCATATGCTTGGGATCTTTCATGTTGATAGATTGATTGGGTTTGTTTTTATTCAAATCTATCTATCTATCTTCTATCTATCTATCTATCTATCTATCTATATATATAATCTATCTATCTATCTATCTATATATATAAAAAAATATATACTGAACCGATCGACATGAAAATTGGTATGTTGGGGTTTTTGGGGCCGGGGAAGGTTTTCGTGATATTTTGAGACCCCTCCCCCCTCTCTAAGGGGGGGCTGCCATACAAATGAAACACAAATTTCTGCATTACTCGGAAATTAACCAAGCAAACGAAACCAAAGTTGGCATGTGAAAGTTTTAGGGTGCAATAAATGTTTCTATGATGGTTAGACAGTCCTTCCCCCACTCAAAGGGGGGGGCTGCCATACAAATGAAACACAAATTTCTGCATTACTCGAGAATTAATCAAGCAAATGAAACCAAATTTGGCATGTGGAGGTTTTAGGATGCAATAAATGTTTCGATGGTGTTAAGATACTCCTTCCCCCTCTCTTAGAGGGGGCTGCCATACAAATGAAACACAAATTTCTGCATTACTCGGAAATTAACCAAGCAAACGAAACCAAAGTTGGCATGTGAAAGTTTTAGGGTGCAATAAATGTTTCTATGATGGTTAGACAGTCCTTCCCCCACTCAAAGGGGGGGCTGCCATACAAATGAAACACAAATTTCTGCATTACTCGAGAATTAATCAAGCAAATGAAACCAAATTTGGCATGTGGAGGTTTTAGGATGCAATAAATGTTTCGATGGTGTTAAGATACTCCTTCCCCCTCTCTTAGAGGGGGCTGCCGTACAAATGAAACACAAATTTTTGCATTACCCGAGAATTAATCAAGCAAATTAAACCAAATTAGGCATATGGAAACTTTAGGGTGCAATGAATGTTTCTATGGTGGTTAGATACCCCTCCCCCCTCTCTTAGGGGTGGCTGCCATACAAATAAAACACAAATTTCTGCATTACTCGAGAATTAATCAAGTAAATGGGCGGGACGAAGTTTGCCGGGTTAGCTAGTTTATTATAACTTTTTATTCGAGCTTTCGTCGTTCAAACGATGTGACGATTTCACAAATAGAATAAATGTTTATTTTTCGTTCAGTTCAGTAGCTTCTGTTACTGCAACTTGAACACCGATGTAGATGATGATGTTCAAAGTCTCTAAAATTCAATCCTGCTTTCTTGGATTTGTGTATTATTCTGAACATATAATTGCTCGAGAGAGAAACATTATTCTGGTTTCCGAATTAATCTGAGTGAATTTAGGTGTTTCAGACTGGCTCTATTTTCAACGCTATTTACTATTCGCTATAAACCCCTTCGCGTACGATTTAATTCTTAAAACAGCGGACCAAATGCAAACGCTTCGATGGGTCACGCATCGAGTAATTTCACTACTCTGCTGAGCGTTTTAGCGCCTTGTAATATGCAAGCGCACCACGAGCGAGACTCGATGTTGTTCGTTTTGGGCCAATCATTCTACATCGAGTGAGACTCGATGTTGTACGTGAAAAGGGTTAACTATGGGAAATTTTATGAATTAATTGGAATAGAATGTTGGGTGCGTTCGATTGTTGTAAAAATATCATGAATCCCTCATGAAATGCATAAGCAAAAAGCACTCAGATTTGGACAATTTTTGTGACGCAAACAATATTTAGTTTTTTTTTTTATGTATCCTATATGTTTTTAGTAAGTGCTTTAGTAAGAGAGAGGCCGAACCGTTGGCCGTTGGACATTTGCATTTTCTCGCCTTAGATCGAACATGTGAAAGCAGGAAATCACTCTACATATGAATGACGAAATGTATTGACTAAAATATGTGAGATAGAAAAAAAAATATGACTGTTATCAAGTCGTAACTAATATTGGAACGTCATTTGAAAAAAACTAATCTGTAAACTCTGTATAAATACCCCAAAAATCGATAATCGGTAACTAAAGATTCTAGGTTTCAAAAAGTCTGGAAAATCTGTACATATGGTAACCCAGATCCCTCCCTCATCATTGTTATCCCTTGATCAGTTTTGTTGAAGATAATAAAATAATAAAAAGTAAAAGATAATCATTTTAGTATTGGAATAATATTGTGGTACGATTGTCGCAGTTTTGCGACGATCTTCTATCAGCGATTCTATGGCCATGAAGCGACAAACACGAATTTTTTCAAGTTTTGTCCGAATAGAACCGTATTTACTACAGGATCTAGAAGAAAGGTCCAAAATTTCGAGTGGTGGAAAACGTCATTTTGATCTGATATGATATGATTACTTGATGGTACTACAGTAGCTACATATAAAAACTGCACAAAGCTTTCTAGGAAATTCTATTTATCAAGCATTGGAAAAATTTACAGTTTTATAAGACTCAGTTTTCTTCCAGTTTTTTTAAATTAAATCTCCCAGTTGTCTGAAAAATACTATTGGCAACCCTGCCTGGTTCAGTACAAAAAGCAACTGGCTCTCTAAAGCCTCCCGGGACACTCGAGTTTTTCCGGGACAATGGTTTGTGGGCAGCCCTATCAAGAACTTGGATTTGATCACTCTGACAGCAAGACGGAATTTAAAGGTAAAGTGTGTTCTGAAGACTTTCTTGAACACGGTGAACAAAGGTTATCCCTATGCATTTGGAGAAAAATATGCAAAGAAACCGTTATACATTGTGGCAAATGGGAACTGAAAATAGTGACATTGAAGTCGTGACTCGAAGTCGTCGCAATTTATGCACTATGTTTTGCCCAAGCACGAAAACTGCGTGAGTACTTCGCAGAATGTGCCATTTAAAGTGCGATTTATCAAATTGTCCGCGTCGTGAATAGAATTTGCATGTGACGCCAGCGGAGGATCGGGTGGGCATCTTGCAGCTTTGAAACTGAAGATGTCCACCCACATCAACCCTCGCGTCGACAAGGCTGCATCAAATCGAGGGCTCTCTCCACTTCGGTGAAAGAAGTCGACATGATAGTCATCCAGGATTGTGCCAACAAGAATTTTCAGGCGGTAGGGGTTGGCATCTAGACATCGGAAACGTATGTCGAATATTTCAACAACAAGGCTGTCAACCCACCACAACCGTCCAGATCGACTGACGAGTCACCATCATTGACTATTAGTGGTGGAACTTAGGTATCAGTGCGGGCTAAGGCAGATTCCATGAGTTGTTCCAGTCGTTCTCTCTGGAACTGGAACTGTCCCGAAGACACAACTGGGAGCGCTAATGCTGAAGAAGAAGCAAGGAGAAGCATCCAAGAGTCAGTCAATCGATCCATGTCCGAAGATTCCTAGGTCAGCTAAGAAGCACGAGCATGCAAATAAGTGCTCTCCCTCTTTGAAAATGTAAAGCCTAGAACAGGTTAACATTTTGGTTGGGTTCTCATAGGCCAAGAGTGTCGGAATGCTGCAAAAAAAAATCAGTGAATACTGAAAATCGATCTTTTCTTTTCGATCTTTCCGATCTTTTTGATCGTAGGAAAATTTTTGTAAATTGGTTTTTCTGTGAACATTGATTTTAATCTCATCAAAAATAACCTGATAAAAAATTCATAAACATTGGATCCCTTTCAAGGTTGTCAAATTAGCGGTCGCAAATTTAGGAGAAGCAGTTGTGTAAGTTTGAGCATTACAAAACAAGTACACAAGTTATATTTACACAAGCACACTCATTAGGCTGACAGTGAAAATTGTAATGAAATTGGATGGTGACATCAGATGTGGCATTTCGCATTTCGAAACGAGTGATTTTTGTTCGTTTCGACCATTTTTACCATTATGAATTTCGAAGCGAGCTCGAACCGAGTGAAATGAATAAGGCAGTAGTAGAGTTTCGAGCAAAGTTTGACATTACGTAACATTGTGTTCAAGCAATTTTCAACTCGAAACGAGAACAAATGTCTCGACCAGAAATGGTTGATCGTCGTATGGGAAAATGCTAGTGAAACGTTGATTTTAATGCTAAACCTTACATCAAAGAAAATTGCAATTTCTTTTTTTCCAACTCTCGCCTCTGTCGAATAAGCGTGCTCTCTTCTTCACTATCGCGAGCGTCAAAAAACATTTGGCGATCTTTTCTTTTTAATCACAATTCTACTATAATATCAAATTAAATTCGTTTTTCGGCATTGATATTTGCAATAACCATGAAGTTTGCTTTGTTTACAAACCCATAAATTTGACATTTCTCTTCGAGACAAATTTTACTCGAAATCTAGTACACTGAGAAAAATAACTCGAAAAAGATACATAATACTAAAATAGATTCGATTCGGGTTTAAATTGTCCCGAAACGAGTTACTCGTTTCGAAACATGTAATGTTACCCCAGGTGCAGTAGAAACGTTTTTCCTAGAACTGAGATTACTACCAAGCTTTTCAAATACAAGACTACCACATACAAAACGTATGGCACGGTTGGATTTTATGGGATTTATAAATAATAACAGGATCTAGAAGAAAGGTCCAAAATTTCGAGTGGTGGAAAACGTCATTTTGATCTGATATGATATGATTCTCTTTTGTGCTCCCGTGGCCGAGTGGTTAGCGTCATAACTAACATGCCGGGTGCTCGGGTTCGATTCCCGTTCTGGTCGGGGGAATTTTTCGTCAAAGAAATTTCCTCCGACTTGCACTGTGATCACGCGTATTCTAGAGCTTGCCACTCAGAATGCATTCAAGGCGTGTTATTTGGCATAGAAATCTCAACTAAGTACTAATAAAAATGACGCAAGTAATACTACGTTGAGACGGCGAAGTTCCTCTAGGAACGTTAGTGCCATTGAAGAAGAAGAAGAAGAAATAATTCCCTCACGGTACGAGATGAATGCCGTGGAAAATACATTTTCTTTGAAAACTTTCAAGTTTTTTGTGTTACCCTTATGCTCAAATAAATCAAAATAAAATGCCTTTGATATTTGAATAGAAAAGTGAAATGTTTATCTATGTTTGAAGAAAAAACAACACATATATAAGAACATGTAAATAAATTGGAAAAAAGGCATTCGATTTTTCAAAGATCGATTCCTTACTACCAATTTAATCAGTGAATCGATCCCTTCACCGTTTTGGAAATCGATCCGTTAAGATCGATCTTTTTCGAAAGATCGCCCAATCCTAGTCTAAGGATCACAAACAGAATATTCATTTGTTTTCAAAATGAAAATGGGTGCCTTGAAAAGGTAATTTGAGTTTTGGAAATAGAAAATGTCAGTCAACCGTATACCTTTCTGGATCAACGGGCAACATCATATTTCGGACACTTTGTTCTAATATCTTAAAATGCTTAATGCACTGGTGATATAACTATAAAATTAATATCACAATTGCTTCTTTAGAGTGATCCCTTGGTTTCACTATCATTTCAGATGAGAACTAAATTTGGATTATAATATAATCGGCAAAAATCTGACAACACTACTCATTATCGTTTGTGTTTGACGTTTGCTTAGCGTGAGCACGTATAATTTACCCGTTCATAAATATTTAAATTTCTCCCGTGTTTCATCAGTTTTCATCATCGTTAAGAGTTTACTGTGATTGTTTGATAAGTGTTTCGCAGTTGACTATAAAATATAATCAAGTGTAATGTAATTTTCGTTCAAAAAATTACAAAATAAAGTGTCCGAAATTTGAATTCAATTAGTTCGAAATTTGATTTTTTTTTTATAAATAGTGTCCGAAGTTTGATTCTTATTCGCTTAATTTTAAAAGCATTTTATTCGATGATTTTTGTATGTTTTTTATCAAATAGGCACAATCAAAGTCCGATTTGATGCTACACAATCACCTCATTCTATGTGAACAAATGTCTTTGATACCCCAATCTGTCAATATCGCAACTTACCGGGCTGTAATTCAGCGGCGCACGGCTGACGGCAATCGCGGGGAATCCGGATGGCTGCGGGCTCGTCGCCTGGACGTATCCCACGCTGTCCGCCCCACTCGAGCTGTACATGTCGATCGTCGGTCCAGGCGAGTTGGTATTGGTGAAGCCGGTCCGCGCTCCGGTCGTTGTGTGCGGGGACGCTGGGGTGCCGTATCCTTGCGCTGCTGCAGCTGCTGCCGCCTGGTAGTTGTTCATCACTGGAATGTACGACAAACCTGTTGTTACTCATTGAGGTTTCTATTTCTTCCGCGCTGGTAGCTTACCTGACAGGGCTTGTGTTAGCAGCGGGGTATTATTGTTGGGTGTCAGCTGTCCATTTGTTATGTCCACTGTAAGGAGGAGACCGGAAGAAGAAAGAAAAAGAGAAAAAAAAACACGTTGTCGTTAGTGAATTTGACGAACTATGCTGCACTCTACTAACAAGTATCAGAGGAATAAAAACTTCTAGGAAAAAAATCGAGGAGAAATTGTGTTGTTTTGGGCGACAATCCATCTTATCATCTTATATATTGCAGTTTTGTTGGTATGTCGAACATGTTTTCTTTAGTTTCCGTTCCGCTGGAGCAAAGTTTTACCCTAATCTCAAGCTTGATTTAATTTCTAACTCTTAAATCTAGTTGTTGATCGTCCTTCTCCATTTGATTAAGGAAGTTTGCGCATTTTCTCAACTTTCTCCGCCACTACTAAATCGTTCGATAGGACTAACTAACAACATATCTAATTGATCACTATTTTCGCTAGCGAATTACCTGTTATTGCAGAATAAGAACTCATTCCTACAAAAACACAAGAGGGTACAAAAACATCGCCACTTATTTACAAACTATTCCAGACTCACATCATGCCCCTCGCCCCGGGAAGCTACCCATCAATTCCTATTAACCCTCGGTCCCCATATGGCCAACCGAAACGACCGGAAGCATTAAAAGTCTTGCGAAGATTACGCACTCCGCTAGTGTCCCGCGGAGGCCGGGCAGAGGGCAAAAGTCCCTCGAAGAAAGTAACACGCACCACTGTTCGTTCCTTGTTTCCTCCACACATCCACACACCAGCCAAGTGGCAAGCGGCGGACACAGCAATTGCAAATAAAAACAGATCCCTGGCGCCGGTAAACTTTTACCCCAATACAACTCGAACACCACTCGTCTCCGATATCTTCGGAAGAATCAAAAGAGTAACTTTTTGCCGTCGAGGGTCCTGCTCTGCCCTGCGCCCTCGGGTTACATCCTTTGGCTGGCGGCGGATGCGGACACAAAGGAAATTATTTTAATACACTTAATGTAATGCGATATAACGCCGAAACGAGAGTGGTCCACTTTGTCCCCCCCCCCCTCCCTCGGGGGCTCAGTGGTTCTTTCAACCGTTTTGGGAGCGAGGAGTCACAACTTTTGGTGATACCGAATGCATGTTTCCTCGGGATGTTTTGGGGGGTATAGAATGAAGCAGGAAGCATTTAGCGGTTTGCCATCCTCGAAACAGGTGATACTGTTGAAGTCTCTGTTCTGCCTGACTTTCACTGGATCACAGTAGATCACTTGGAACTTCAACAGCTTGAATAAATCAGACGGCAAATATGATTGCACTTACTGCAGACAGCTATTAAAATGTCAATTTTCTTTCGTCTAATTTGCAGAAGTTTTAGTATTTCTTGATAAAATGTTATCTTCTAATTTGATACAAATTTGAAAACTTTGAATGGATCTTTTTTTTAAACTCTCAGTTAATGGTTTACGGGTACTATTAGCTGAGAGTTTCAAAAAAAATATCCATTCAAAGTTTTTCTAATTTGTATCAAATTTAATTTAATAAAGGTTATAACATGATGTAATAAAAAAAATCATAACTTGAAAGCTTAAAATTAGTTTTCAAATTCTTTTGATACTTTCTCTGGATGTTTTGTATTACAGTAGAAATGGCTTGGAGTTATTTATTAGTGGTTCGTCTAAATAATAAATAACTCTTTTTGTAGTTTTGATAATTTGCGCACTCCGAATTCCATTTATGTTTATTTGATTATGTCAGAATATAGATGCTTCGGTTATTACATATTTTGGAGCCAATTACAGTGAATTAGAGACACGTGATATGAACTGAAACTTATATGGTAATCCGTCCAAAATCTGTTTAGGTGTTCGTATACCAAGAAATCTAATTAAAATACATTCCATATTCACGAAACAAAACTTCTTCACTTCAGCACCCCATATGTTATTAAATAGTGTAACAACAGTAAACCAGTGTTGATTTATCCGTAGTATTAGATCAAAAATTCGTTAAGAAAAAGATCCTCAAAATTACTCAATCTGGAAATCAATATCTTGATATACCTGTATGTGTTATATCTATCTGTTTCCAAATTTGGAACTAGATTTGTCTCCCCTTGTAATATGGTTTGATTGATTCAAGCCTATTTTGAAGGAACAATAATAACACAAAAACATCATAATAATGGCACTTGTAATGTAACTTTCTTCGAGAGTATCCAAAGTTCTAGATGTATGTTTGATGAACCAAATGACTTCAAAATTAATTTTTGGTTCTTGAAAAATGAAAAAGAGTAACTCAGTAACTTGACTCAGCAAAGCGGACTATCTATGAACCGTAGTTGGTAATAGGTAAATAGGTAAAAGCCTCTGTGAGCAGAACACAGCTTATGTTTTTTTTTCTCAGTAAATCATGGAAACTTTTGAGCCTTTTAGAAAAACGTTGCAATATAAATTATGATGATATCATTCAGCAAAAATAAAAAAAATTACAACACATTCTTTAGGCAGAGAAATACACATAACTCATGTTCAGTCAAGTGAAAAACGGCAAGAGAAACATCTGAAAAAAAAAATGAGTTCAACGAGGATATCGAAGGACTATTATAGGGCACTGGAATGACTAATCGTTGAGTTTAGCATTTTTTCTAATTTTAATGTGTCAAAATTTTCATTATATTTCTCAAAATAGAACGATAACTAAAAAAAATATGAATATGAATTTTTCACATATCTTTTCAATGTTATTATTTTCTATTTAAATCTATTTATTCTGAGAAAATTTGTTAGAAAAGAAACAAAATTAAAAAAAATATATATTGAAAATTTAAAATAATAAAACATATTTCGAATATAACAGAAGCAACAATATTCTCTGGGACCACCTCGGAAGATTAAACTATGAATCGATCATTATAAAATTAAAATTGATATAATTGAAAATACAGATAAAAGAAAAATGTTGAACGATTTATTCCTAAAAAAATAATTATAATCATGTAAAATTTAGGCATTTATGTGTATCTTCTCTGAAGGCTTTTTGCGTCGAAATTTTCAATATGTAACATCTCTTTGGAACAATGGTATTGAACAGGAGGAAAGGAATAGGAGATAATCATCCTGCATTTGTTGCTTAAAAACATTCAATGTTAATATTGCGAACATCTAGCTGTGAAGGTCATGCTTAATTTTTTTTCAAAACAAGATCATTAACAAATGAATAAATACTTTTGTCAATTTGATTTACTGAAGAAGATGAAATTATTCCGAGCAAAATTTGTAGCAAAAAAAACAAATTATTGAATCAAATCGAGCTATATTGTACAATATTGTATGGTGTTTGCGATAAAATACTTTACGAACATTCAAGAAAAGTAAACGTAATAATGAACGATGATTGAAAAAATTATAAAAATGAATGTAATTTTCGGTCAACAAAATTTCTCGAAATTGTTTCCATAACACAAAGACGTTTTCAGGTAAAACGCCATACCTCCCTTTCCCTTTTCAAACATCGCGAATTATTTTCGACAATAATTAAAATTTGTTTCGAAAATAAAATTAATTTTTTTTGATAAATTTTATTTATAAAAAACAAATTTTGGCGAGAATGAATAAAGTGTCACATTTTTGTGGAAATAAACTACGAATGACATATCACAAATTCATAAAAAAAGACAGAAGATAACATAATTCATGGTTAAATTCATACGAGAACAATCATCCTAGATGTGGAAGCGATCTGTCATAGTGGTAACATCTATGCTTCTCACGCTCATGATCATGAGTTCAATTCTCACACCCGACATTCTTCCAAAAATGGAAGTAAAAGTAACGAACGAGCCAAAACCGTTGATAGTCACTGTTATACAGAAAAAAAACCATCCTAGATTATTTCATTTGATGAGTTGTTGTATCCGTAACACGTTGAAAATTTTTAAAAAATTCTCGTAGTACAAATAATGATAGAAAGATTGATAAAAATGAGTGTCATTTTCCATCAACAAGCTCTCTTGAACTTGTTAAACAATTGATATTAAGATAAAAACGCCATCTCTTTTTCCTTATTTCTGATGTCACGATTTTTTTTCTGATATGAATAAGAATCGGTTACGTTAAATTTTTTGAGAAAGTTAACTTTTTTTCCAGGATACAAAAGAGTCACACCGTAATGAAAAGTAAATCACACATCATCAATAATATAAGGAAAACTAGTTTTCTAAAATTTTCTGCAAAAGATGCAATATTTTCTAGCAATTAATGATTAATAAATTAATTAATAATAATCGAACAAAATTGTTTAATATTATACAACTTTCGGCTTAATATCTCTAGAAATTTCATGAAAAAAAAAAATTGTACTAAAAATTGATACAAAGAGTGAGAAAAGTAAATGTCATTAAATATGAAACTGATTTTGAAAAACTAAAAGCGTTACAGCCTTGTGGAAGGAGATGCAAATAGATTCTCTTCAAAACGACATTTTGGCGTGGTTGAATTGAATAGTTAATGAAGATTAAGAACGAGGAAATAAGATATCATGTTTTACCTGAAATTGGCTTCGTACAATTGGAAAAAGTGCCAGAGATTTTGTAAGCGAAAAAAAAGTAAATAGTGGAATAGAAACAAAATAATATCATAATTTCCGATGACGAATTCGTAAACTGAAAATAAAATCCATAGTCTTATACATTCTGTTTCATAGCTAAACTCTCAATTTTTTTCGTAGGCATAGCATAGACTAGCTCATTGGCTTCATTTTGAAGCAAATGCCCAGCCGATCATCTGAATCGGTCCAGTGGTCCAGCAATTTTTCGAAAAAAAGGGAGAAAACAGATTTTTTGAACCATCGGTAAAACTCTAAAAGTTATAAGCCAAAAACTAAACACAAATACACATTTAGGATATGTCATGTGAAAAATCTCAATTCTCAAGAAAAACATAAAAAATAGCGTCCTTGGTCCCGAAACCATGTAAAATATAAAAAAACAAATACAATCAATAATTACGGAAACAAAATCCTTTTTTTTAACTGTAATATAGATTAGCTCATTGGTATTAATTTGATATGTTGGTCATCTGAATCGTTCCAGTAGTTCAAGTTTTGTTTTTTTGAAAAAAGGAGAAAAAGTTGATTTTTCGGACCACCCTCTCAATACCCTAATAAAAAAACAAAAATAAAAAAAAAAACGCGGGTCTAATATCACTTCTCACTAAATGAATATTAAAAGTTTGTATTCAACTCTTCTATAGAATAAAATCTATTTTCAAGATATTTCTTGAAAAAAAAAAATTATGTAACAAAATTTGTTAAAGTATTAGCACACGATTTGTCATTAACAAGTGGCACAAAGATTATTGAGTGATTCCAACTTCAGTGTCATATGGATCATATTCACGTATTACAACGTTTTACTAAAATACTTTTTAATTAGTAATAGCTCACTTTACAAACTCATAATGATTCTTCTCCCTTGTGAGGCTCCTTTTGATACATTTACGCTCGTGAGTAGCAGTTGGGAGGTACTCTGTCAACTTCCCTGGGAATGCACTTTCTTGAAATGTTTCCAGTATTCCTTCAGTGGTCTTTTTGCAGTCAGGGTCTTTTTTATTGCCCGAACATTTCTCATGAAGTCTTTGAATGCAATACATTCTTCTTTTTGAGGAATCATCATGGATATTGACAATGTCCTGACTAGCGATTAGTTCGCTAATGTCACTCTTTCTCACTTCGAAACTTCTATTCATTGGCATGACATTTTTCGGTATTTAGTATCTTGAATGCAGTGATGTAAATCATTTAACAATACTTTTAACTTTAAGTATTTTTTAACGGATAAAAATGCACTGCGATTGAGGAAAATTTCGCATTTTGTGCCAAATAGCCAACGTTCAATACACTTTACGATGAAAATAAACTCACCACCATCTCATACCAAGATACATGCATTTCTATCCAATCAATCTAGTGTTTGATTTAGTATTATTAAATTGTTAGTCTTAATTATATAGAAAATAAGTTATATTTTAAGGTGAAATCGTAAACGTTAGATAATAAGTGATTGAGTCTGATTAATAAACGTTTTTGGAAAAAAATACATACAAATTGAATGGAAATGATCAAATAGTTTCTGAGTTGCAGATCTGTGTGATTATTTGTTTATATATTATTTTGACGTAGGATTACGTCTAACCGGAATATATAGGGGGTAAAATGAAAAACTAAACACTGAACTGAGAAAAATGAAAGATTTCGAATGCTGATAACTCGAGCATTCTTTAATGGATCGCAAAGATGTTTGCATCAATTGATAGAAAATATTTCTACGCATCTATCACATTGAATAACATTTAATTTTTTTTTTAAATAAACAATTTAATAATTGTGAAATGTCAAGCATTATCTAAACGCGTTTCCCTAACACGGACTTCAAATCCGGGTCTTCAATAAGTCCGGGGAAATCGGCACTGCAAATGGATTTTGTACTCCGGAATGTGTTTTCCTAACACGGACTACAAAAGTGTGTACGAACACAACAATCGTTCAATCAATTATTTAATCGATATAAATGAATGATTACTAAGTCAACGGTAGTCCTAGGTCAGCCTTCCGGTTATACCACAGTTATAACCCACCCATTTTTGTTAGGCTCACACAGTGTGCATCCCGTGAAAATCTCACGATCTTATGACAATAATTAATATTTTAGAAGATCAGTTCCGACAGCTCAACGTAATCTGATGTTGATTCCGGAATAAATACATTAGTTTAACGAATATGAGTTGGCAAATTCGGTGAAATGAGCGAGTGAATTTCCTATGGATTGATGTTGATTGTTCGGTCAATGTATTTAACGGGAATCGTATTTCCTGAAGAAAATAACAAGAATAACAAGAAGAATAAAAACATAGTAAAGCTGGTATACCAACAGCCCAGATTGCGAGTAAGACAAACCTTCCCAAAGAATAATTCCAAAATATAACTGTTGTAGTTTTATTAAACAATTTTTTCAAATGAAATATACTAAATGATCAGTTCCAAATACGAGTGAAGGGTCTAGAATCATTTTTCTCAATGGGAATGATTAATGGTCAGCATCCGGATGAAAATTTAATTATTTATACTATACAACATTCTTTTGTAAAGGCGAGAATCTTTAACAAATCAACTTAATCTAATCGACAAAGTGTGGTAGAGAACAAACATAGTGTCAATGAATGTCTCATATTTGTACAAAAAATTAACTCTTAAGCACATATTTTTTTTTTTTTGGATTCAAATTATTCAAAGTAGTTTCTAACCGTTCCGATTCACTTTTCACATCGATTTGATAGCGTATCAAATGTGTACTCATTTTGAGAAATAGCCCAACGTTTCGATCAGAGCTATCTGAATGAACACAATGTCATCAAAAATTTAAATTTTTTCTAGCTTTAATTTTGGCAAAGGGGGGATAATTAGAGACAAAGAAGCGAATTAGAGCCAACAATTTACACACGATCGGTGATTTATAAATTATTGCTACAAAAGCCCAGAATTCTGGAATGTGGCATTCGGTTCGTATTCGGCGAATTCAGGATGTCAAATGATTATAACAAATGCTAAGAAGTAGTTCACATTTTGTGAGTTAGGGTATCTTGGATGACACTAAGGTTCCAGTGGAACTTTCGCCTTCTCAACGTAGCATTACTTGCGTCATTTTTATTGGTACTACTTAGTTGAGATTTCTATGCCGAATAACATGCCTTGAACCACAATAATTCTGGTTCTGGTATTCTGGAGTGGCAAATTCTAGAATACACAGTGGGACGTGGGACGCTAACCACTCGGCCACGGGAGCACGTTTAGTTAAGATATACAAGACTGGTGTTGAAAAAAAAAGTTTATGCAATCGAGAATTTACGAGAATTTTGAAAGGCTTGAACTTCACCAATGTTTGAGATCAACAATGTTTAGAGAAAGTTTGAGTGTAAAGGGGATCTTCAAGTTAACTTCTATTTTTTCAGGCAAACTTGGACGTAGGTCTCTGCATTTACCATAAGGTGTGGTAGAAGAAACCCGCGGTTTTTGATAAGGTGATGCCAGTAGTAATTTTTATTCAAAAAGGTCGAATCAAAAACGTTTCGATGTGGACTTAGAAAATGGACAGTCACATGCATAATCACATCCAATGCATGGTGGAAAGTGAAGGGAAGACTATTGAACTCTTTTTTATATTGCTTTCTCTTTTTGTTCTATTTCAGTTACTGGACGCACTGAGAGAGAGTGAAATTATTCCTCTCGCAGGCGATGAACCTCTACGCTTCGTATATTATGAACCTGTCCATTTTTCTCCCACTTTATGTCCATTATACCCGCACCGATAAAAATGTTCTACTATTCGGCTTGTTTTAATTTCAGTAAACAACATGGAAAAAAAAACATTTTTATAAAACCAAAGATACAATTGAAGTTTTCCTTAACATGTCAGTTTCATCCCCTTCTCCCCTACCCTTTTTTATTTCGTCATTAGACTGGTTCTTTATAGGTTAGATCACGATCACGAAACATAACATCGAAACCGCTGGAGTACATCGCTGATTTTGGTTAAATGTTATGCGAAATCATTTTTTTATTCGAAAAATATTGAAATATATTTTCGTTGCAGACCATTGCATTGAAGAACCAGAAAAAACTATTTTTACATTTTTTTAAACAAAATGAGTTTTTTTTTGTGGAATTGCTGTATTTGTAGGAAATTTACCAGCATTACCATTGATGACATTGTTTCTATCGATGTCTGCTGTATATTGTGCGATAAATTGAGGACATTCGAGTCAAAAAAAAAGAAAAAAGGAATTTTGCTTCCCATGTTTGATTCGAAGAAATCCACGGCCGAAAGATGCGCTGATAGTTGATGTTTATGGTAAGATCACTCTTAGTAAAATATCACATCGCGAATGGTCTCGATGTTACAAACATGGAGATTTTTGTAACCAGGACAAGGAACATGCCAGAACGGAGAAAATGTTTGTAGGAATATCTTCGTGAGGATTTTCGGACTTTTTACGCATATCTCGCCAATGTTTGCGTATTATTTCCGAGCTGAAACAAATGTTCCAATTATAACTGTTCAAATCTATATCGCATATTATCACATGGGTATAATTCGCCGAATATCCCGAATTTTACAATCTAAAAAGTTGGACTCTTCTACACGACAATGTGCCGAATCACAAGTCACTGATCGAGCGACAATTTTTGGCTTGAAATGGGGTGTGTATCCACCGTGTTCATCTGATTTGGCTTCCAGTGACTTTTGTCTTTTCCTCAAAATCAAGGTAAACTAAGGAGGATATTTTTGACAATATTTAGAAACATTGGTACGACTCCAACTTAAACGTCCAAAGCCATCACGATTAAATCGATGTAGAAAGTATATTGAAGCTGAAAAATGGGTGAGTTATATATGTGATATAACCGCAAGGTTAACATGGGACTACCTTAGCTTAGTAATCATATTGTATGTACCGAGCCAAAGCGTTGTGTTCGTACCCGCTTTTGTAATCCGTGTTAGCCCCGGCTTGCAAGAATCAACCACTTTAACTTCTACTTTTTATACTATAGAGGCTTTAAACTTGAAAGTTCATTCGCCTCTAGTGTCCGCACGATTTTCCCAGGTTCCTATGTTTAGAAGACCGTTTTGGGGAAACATATTCTAGTCTGTACAAGGCAAGCGAGTACAAAAGTACTCACAGTTTGCATTTATTTGCAAAGCCGACTTCCTCAGACACCTTGGTTTTAAAGTCTGTGTTGTGCAAACACATTTCAGTCGGATCAAAAATTCCCTAGACTTGCATGTTTTTTCAATGCCGATTTCCTCAGACACCTCCGTTCTATGTCGGGGAAACGCATTTCAGTCAGCACAAAAATGCCCCCGACTTTCATGTACTCGCAATGCCAATCTCGACACGCTCCATAGATTATAAGCCTGTATTAGGGAAACACATTTCAGTAGGAACAAAAATGCCCCCGACTTTCATGTGTTCGCAATGCCGATTTCCCCAAGGCAAATGACGATTTTCCATTTTGAAGTCTGTGTTGGGGAAACCGTAAATCGGGCCAATCAAAACGAGACAGTTAGGGCGTTTAGATAACGCTTAACATTTTACAGTTATTCAATTATTAATCTAATGAAAAATAACATTTTATCAATCGCCATAGATGCGTAGAAATATTCACTATCAATTGATGCAAGCATTTTTCCGATCTAGTAAGAAATGTTCGAGTGATAACCAATCGAAATCTCTCATTTTTTCCTGCATGTACCGTGTTCAGGTTTTCATTTTACCCCCCATATATTACGGTTAGACGTAGTCCCAAGTCAAAAATTCGAACGGTTGCCATGTAAGATCAATTCATGCATTGTACTAGATTAGGTTCTTCATTACAAGTAAATTTTATGAACGTCCTTTTACGTTTGTTATGATCCCTAGGACTACCAAAATATGTGAACGGATGAATTGTCAAACGATCACTGTATTTTGCATTTTGATTGAAATGATTGCATCTCTCATGTTTAGGTAGTTCTCGAACCGCGAAAGTTCATTCACCTCTAGTATCTATAATGACGATTTTCCCAGGCTTCTCAGCTTAGAAGTGCGTTTTAGAGAAACAAATTCCAAACATAAACATACAAAATTAGTCGCAGCTTGCATACATTTGCAGAGCGGATTCTCCCAGACACATTGATTTGAAGTTCGTGTTAGGGAAACACAGCCCGGTGGGAACAAAAATACCCCCTACTTGCATTATATTTCCAAAGCAGATTCCCCCAGGCACATTGATTTTGATGGCTTTATTGGGGAAACCGTGAATCGAACCAATAAAAACGAGGCAGTTAGTTAGGGTTAGCGTTTCGGTGTGAAGAATGGAACGAACAAACATGAAACGATAAGAACATGTGCGAATGTAAAGACATATTTTGTTTATTGAGCGTGAAAAGAGAGCATCAATATATTGAGCCAGCGTGAGTAAGGTGCAACTTGAAATGCGGTAGGTTTATCATTGATGGTTGATTTCTCAATGAAAGTAACTTTGTAAGAACTTGCTATGAATAAATTGCTTAAAGGTTCATTTTCAACACCTGTTTTAAAATCAAATTGACACACTGTGGCGAGAGTAAACGCCAGATTAAGATAAAATTTTGACTCACTTTGCAAATATATTCGACTGATGTTCAGTTCGGTCGTAGATAGTTGCGCCATCTTTATGTCATCATGCGTAATTGTTGAGCAAGTGTTTATCATTTAACAGAAATATAAAAAAAAGTAATCTACAATCTACAGATTTGTGTGACTTTTTCACATAATGTTGGGGTGATTCGAACTCAAATGCTTCTCTCTTGTTTGCTGCAAAAATGTCCAATGTTATGAACAGCGTTTCTCGAAAAAAAAAAACAGAGTCACAGAAAGGTAACCCCGTTCAAATCAGAGAAAACAAAGGAAAGCAACTATTTCGTATCATGACGAGCGTGTTGATTTGGAACCCATTTTTTGCCTCACACCCCCACCTACCTCTCAGTCAAATCGTGGGGTGATACAAATTTAGACACGGAGCCGAAGGTAAAAGTTGCTTTCGGAAGCACGAAATAATCACTTTTTTGCTGCTATGTGACACTGATTGGCTGGCACTCCCGCCGGGTGTGGGGGTGTGCGGGGAATGTGTTTGGCCCGAGGTGGTCGCCTGGTGTTTAATTCATTTCGGTATTACCCCTCCCCGTGCTTTTTCCCCCGACGGTGAGGACACAAAAAATAAACAATTCCAGAGCCGAATGTGCGGTGGAATGTGCAGACAAACTGGTGTCTGAGTGTGAACAAACAAACACGTCACACGGTGGCGGTGGAGGGGGAGTCACGCGATCTCGGTGAATGCGATATTTAGCGCTCACCTCTTGCTTTTTTTTTTTTAGTTATTTGATGTGCCCCAAGTTTGAAGTATCAACACGGGGGAGAGGAGTGTGAATAGTTCTTTTGTCAAACTTTCTCTTCCTGCGAAATGGTGAGCATGATGTGTTGGAAAACTTTCTGTGATATTATCGCATTTGATTGTGATATTTGGAATTGTAGAGTTGGCGAAAAACGGCGAATTTGTCGTTGTTTACTAAGCTAAATGATAATGACAAAGCTTTTGCCATTTTCCCTAGAGACAAAAAAAATGAAAACGAAAACCACAAAATCCCTACTGGTGTAGTAGAAGTAGTAGTAGCAATAGTGATAGCTGTTGTTTTTGGGTACAGAGTAACCGCTAGAGCCTATGATAGAATACAGTAACTAAAAGGAAAGTTTACCTAATGTAGAGCTGTTCTAAATTAAAACTCTTCCTCAATGGGCTAGGATTTTTCGCTGGCCGGCATTACTCTTTATTTTTTTTACTGCACACAGTTTTGAAAACTCATTTCGCTACGGTTTTTGAAAGGAGTTATCGAATTTCCGCTGAGTACGTTGCTTACCAATTGGGGACATACTGTTGCTTTTTACTGGGTAAATCTTACTTCCAAAAACGTCACTAAAGAAAACAGTTTGGTTCAATCTATGGTTGATACATGAGGTTCTTTTTCTGTATTGATGTGTATACATATGATAGGATGGAAATTGTTTCACCAAAACTGGAACCAAAAAAATCTAGGGATAGTCTAAAACTAGTTTGCTGAAAAAAGGGAGAAACAAAATCTATTCAAGTATATATCAGCTAGTGTAACATATTTGGGCGATTATATATGTTTGGGTGGGATGTTGATGGGGATCGGATTCGAGGGGAATAGTTTGTTTTTTTCTGAAGATTAACGTTCTAGACTATTGGTCTATATCGGGCTAGTTTCGAAATCGGAAAAAAATTCACTCGAAAATCACACACGATTAAATATGAATTTCTCTAAATATGGATCGCAAAATTTCAACGTCAAACACACACTCACAAACAATTGATTTGCTTTCATAAGTTTCTCGTGGAATATATGAGTTCGATCTATTCTAGCTGTAGATTGATATGGCTTTTATGCGCTATATTTTTATTTCTATTCCTAAGAGCGGGGTCGCCTTCATTCCACTATCCATAAACATCGGAACGAGACTCTTGCTCTCTCTATATATCGATCGAATCATTCGACTTTTTCATTAGGACTAGTGTTGATTGTTTTTCGTTTTATTTTTCTGAATTTTCCCCTGTCAAAGTTAGCAGAAATTTATCAATCCAAACAAAAAGCAAACGTCACACGTCACCCAAATCGAACGAGATAATGAAAACAACGAAAAAAAAAAGACATTGGAGAAATAACTTTCGACATCTCCAGAAAGCAAAATTGACAGAGGAAAAACAGTTTTCAGACGATGGCTGACATCTGTATATGGTTGTGTTCTGCTTGTGTATTTTTTGCCACCAATTACCGCTTGATACAAACAAACCATTGGGAAAAACAACTCCACTCATCTTTTGTTTTTATTCCCCGCTACATATATCTATCTATAAACTAGGATCACAGCGAGTTATGGCCGAGAAAATGGGATAAAACTCCAAAATCAAAAAAAAGTTTGAAGACGAAAAACAAACAAAATTCGTAATTTCAAACGGAGATACAAATAAGAGATTGATAACGCGGTACACTTCTATAGGCAGAGCACGGCAGGAACAAAATATTTTTTATATAAAATACAACATGTATAGATATAGAGATAGCAATAAAACAAAAACAACTCGGAATCATCACAAACCAAACACGGTACTCCCCCTTGTGTGTAATATTTTTCAGTTCCTGACTCTTTTGCGCGTCGCTGCTCGTGTCTGCTGATCTTTTTTTTCTTTGTTTTCACTCTTGTTTTGCTTTGCCGCCTGTCCAGTTGTCACAATCATGTTATTCTGCCTCCTACTATCGGTTATTGGAAGTTAACCTGATTCTTTTTTTTGTTGCTGCGCTGTCTCTGCCAAAACTGCCATCATTTTTTTGTCCCGTGCCTTCCTTTCTTGCTCACTCTCTGATTTTTATTTTCGTTTGTTTCTCGGGAAATATCACTTTTGACACTTTTGATTTCCGAAAGCATTTTTCTGTTCTCTGTCTCGCCCGCTTGGATTGCCGCGGCCGGGTTGGCCGATTCCAGCCCATCGATAGCACACACTAACACACAAACAGCACAAACACAGGACGGCCCCGGCTCGAATCAGGCGTCCTTAGGGTTTGGGGGAAAAGCATTAGACTAGCGGACGGGCTAACCAACCCGGCACTCGAATAAATTATGAAAGATTTGTGCCACCGTTTCACCGTATTCGCCGGTGCCGATTCCCTCTGCAATGTCATATTTTTTTTTTCTCGGAGTGCTATCGCGGCGGCGAGATTTTGGCTTACCGATAAGACCATTGAACCGGGAGACGACGGTCGAACTCAAAACTGGGGGAAAACCCCAAACAACACAACAACAGGCTGACAGTTATTTCGGTGGGGGTGGTTCCGGGCGATGATTCAACAATAGAAACTCATTCGATGCTCGCGCGTTGCACAGAGGAAATTGAACGCAGAACGCAGTGAGCCACAGGAAAAGTGACAAAGTGAGCCTGGTGGAACATGAACGGATTGACAAGCGAACGGAACATCCGGTGGATGTCACCAAAAACGAGAGATAGAGAGGGAGGAAGCCAATGAACGGAACGGGTCGTAGCTAAAAAGATCGGTTTCTCTTGGGAAAGGGGACGCCTCTGACGAAATTGTGCGAAATAAGAAAGTACGATGCGTTATTTCCGGTAATCGTTTTTTTTTCAATTTCATCAACCCATCGCCGTTTCGATCAGCCCAATCAATCTTGTCTATTACCGAAACTGATTGTGGGACGCGCGGAATAAAAGCTTTATTGTCCTCCGGATGGAACCTACCAAAAAAATGCGTTGCACGATTTAATAGCGTGGGGTTAAATTCTTTTTTTTCTATAATTATTTTGGTTATCAATGACCTAAGTGGTTTAACATTTACTATCTATGTTACTCGTACAGATGAGATATGCACCAGAATCGCAAAGTTTTGTTCGGATTTTTGGTGATTCCAACCCCTTTTTCGTCTGTTCCTTTTTTGCGAAATTAAGCTCAGTGAAGAAACGAGCTGAAAAATGACTATTATCGGATATTGATTCAGAAAACGAAAATTTTCTAACAAATTTGTAAATACGATCTGGGTGCGTTTATCGGAACGTATGGAAAATTTTACATATTTTGCAAGTATATTATTCGATTAACAGTAAAGTTAAAGATACATTTTTACTTCGTAAAGTAACATCGAAACAAGAACTCATCTTTCAATTTCCATTCAATCTATTTAATCTCAATTAAATAGTAAACTTTTCATGCAATCTCAGACAGTTTTGATGTTTATTTAGCAATACTGATGCAAGGATCTTCATAGCATACCACATACGTTTGGTCCATTCATCTTCTAGATACCCAGCGGATAACGTGTTTGTTTCGAATTTTAGGAGGGTATGTCATTAGTAGCATTTTTCATCACTTATATTATTGATGTAGGACACTGTCTACCTCTAAGGGTAGCATTTGAGAAAAAGTGTCATATATTGAAATAGTTTTGATACTTATAATCCTTGTTTGCACTAACGGCTTTTGATTGTTTCCATATCAGTCGAACCGAAATTTCTTTATGATTTATTTGATACACTATACATTAGAATTCTCCAGTCCGTAAAAAGTTTTAAAATGGTGGACATTGAAAGTATTCTCATTTCAATAACGAGCATCTAACGTAGCGGTCAGGCCCAAGCAAACAAATAATGAAAGCGTACGCAATAAATACCACCTTTGCTGCAGGAATCAGTCATTTGTTGCATCGCTGCCGTGTGAATCAGTCACGATCAAATAACGTACAATGAAATTCTTGCTCAGAGTATGCACAAAGAATGCTCAATGCAGTGCCTGCACCAAGGCAAAGGGAAATATTTGCTCGGTTCTTAGATTGGGAGAATGAAGTGGATACTATTCTGGGTTCTAGTTAAGAACCCAAATCATCGATCATCGGACATCAGGAAATGCTTTCGTCGTTGAGCTATTAACGAATAAGAATGTCGATGAGGAAATTCGATCAAAGCAAATATATTCATTGAAAAGTTATGAGCGATACAACCGCTTATGACCGCAGTGTGTGTCATGAGCGAGAACAACCGTTGCGATAGTTATTACAGAAAGACCACTGTGTGAATCCTACGGTAAGGTTGGTTTTGATTTTCTACTGCCTTTCACTCAAGATTAGAGGTAGAGCAATTTTGAGTTCATGCTCAAACGCGCAAATTCCGTACCCAGTGCAGGGCGTGCATTCTCACTAAATCTGGGCGTCATGTCGACAGTTTATCTCGAAGATGTGTGTTTCCATATACACATGCAAAACGGATTGTCGCGTCGTTTGTGTCGTTGTAGTAAATGCTAAACTATTTTACCTATGAGTAAAGTTAATGAACCACATGACGTGAATAGGAATTACAGATTCAGTTACTGAAAAACAGATTTGTTTCGTTTTCTTTAACGTAAAAATACATTCACTCGTGCGACTGACAGACGCGACGTGACACAAACGCGGCAGTCTGAGCTTAAGGAATCAATTTTCGACACATGACCAACTTGTGTATTGTTCCCGCAAGAGCAAAGCAAGGCATCTACAAAACCATCCAAAACCATTGGCTCTTTTCAGGACAAACAAAAGACGTAATTGAATCAAATACTTCCTGAATTCAACGCCAATAGATCGGTTGTGTCTTGGGCTCCACTTTCTTTTCTAGTACGAGATTTTGTTTATATTTTTATTGGTTCAAAATAATATGACTAATTATAAGTTTAATGCCACCTGTGATGTCAATATCCGTGAAAAACAACGGAGATATAACCATTTCCAAAAAAAAAATTGTTCTAGAAAAGATGTCATAAATGCCTTGCCTGTTGACTGGGGTAAAATACTAGCGATGGAAACATGCTGATTTTAACCCCGTCAAATACAACGTCAAATACAACCAAAATACAACCATATTGTGTAAGGCATTTGTTAGTATTGACGAAGGTTCAGTTCTGACTATCTGATAAAGTTGGGAATCACAGCTTTATGCGGCCAAAGATGAACGAAGGCTAGTGTAATTCGAACACCCTGAAAAGGATTCCCAAGCGATAGAACGTAGATCTAACTGTTTGGTCACAGTATGAGTCAATGCGCAAAGATTGGTTGATACCCTAATCATGTGATGCGAATGAACCTGTTCTGGTTCAGATTCTGAAAATAAATCTGAATAATTATAAAATTCGGAACATTTGACTAAAAAATCGAGACAAGGACGTTGATTCTGACTACGACTCATTTATGCTCTTTTTTAATATCATTGATTCTTAGATTCTCATATTAGTATATTTTGTGTTCTACCTTAAGCCAACTAATATTTCTTCTGGTTCTGGTCCAAATCCAGGTTTAGGAATGTACTCTGAATCTTTGTTTGAAGCTTTTATTAATTTTATTTTCGAAAGTAAATCTGGTTCGGCTTTGGGTTTGGAACCCTGCCTTCAACTAAATTGGTTCAACATTTATATTCTGGTTGAACAGATAGGTTTCTGAGCAGAGTTCCCGATGTTGATGAAGAGGTAAGATGTGATCGAATGTAGGCAAGCTGATGATCTATACTGATCGAACGTTTTCTTTCGACTGACACTGTTCCGAACTTTTCGTGCCCTATTTATACCAATGCTCCCATAGTCATTTGAAAAGCGTAACTATTTTTTGGATTGCGCCTGGAATCTTCACCATAAAACAATTGATTTTTGTATAGCGAGTCCGTTTCCATCCGTTCCTATCTATTGCCATTCGTTTGTTATTGTGGTACTTTCGTATTAGCGTCACCGGAGCCGAAATACAACAGATAGCATATTTATTCTTCGCACTGGCATTCAAATATTATTTGTATTATTGTTGCCTTATTGTATGCAGTTGTCATTTTTAGTGCTACGAAAATGCCTAGAATATGGTCTGAAGTAATGTTAGTGTCAGTATGAATCGGAGTATGCGTTTTAAGCAAATTTTGAGTTACTCGACTATTGACATTCAGTTTGGAGTCAGATTCTAGCCGCATGATATTGAAGATTATTTTGATTCAGACCATAAACCAGAAAATGTAACTAGCACGATCCTTAGGTAGGGCACAATACAAATCCGATTCAACGTTTTCAGAAATTCAGTTCCAATCTCAACCTCTTATTTACTGGCACTAGCATTTCTGAGAAAATTTGCCTTTTAAACGAGGTGTCACTTGCTCATTGAAACTTAGTTGAGATTGGTTTTTGGATGGCAAGTTTGAAGATGATGGAAAACAACAGAACCAGGTTCATACCCTTAGCGAAAAGCAAAGCATAAGTTCTAGCTAGACCCTATGATGTCTGATCTAAACTTAATATTAAGATTGCTAAAACCAAGACCCAGGGGTAGATCCTTAAAAAGATTCTTGATAAGATCATAAGTTTGAGACAGTGCAACTAAGATGTAATAAATCGTGAATAAAAAAAAATTGCTGTCCGTTCCTCACGATTCAACTCAGGAACGGAGCAATGGATTTGAACAGTCAGTATCAGGTTTGATGCATCTTAGTCTGCGTCAGGTTTATATGTCAATTTATATGTTCGTGTTCGGACAATATAGTTGCCATGGCCTTATAAAGGGTGAAAGAGGGTCTATCCAACTGCTGATGAAGCCATTTCGGATTTTTTTTATTCGAATGGCAACCCACAAGTTGTTCCAAAGATCGAACATTAGTTACTAAACACAGATGAATTTCGTTCACAATGAGGTATTGATCAGATACCAGATATGTTAGAGTTAGCATTGTTTGTCAATAGATGGCTTCAGCATTGAGTAGTTGCCGATTTTGATATATCTAAAACGTTATGAATCAAGCTTAGTCGTATGTAAAACTGGTTTGTGTAAAAAAGTCGACATTTGGGGGAAATGTTTATTTATTTTTTTAATTCGAAGAAATGGCAGCCGAAGCGCTGCTAGAGTTCCAAAAACGTTACGGAAATGCTGTCAGGGTTAGGGCAATAATTTGAATGATTGCATTTTCGTAAAAAAGGGCTTAAAGGCAACCACTTCCCTTTTAAATCTCCATTTTTCTAATCTATAATTGGGATTGAAATTGTTCCTTTTATCTGTGCGTTTCTCCATTTTTGTTGTCTTAAAATCAACACTATTCTGGGGTTTGTCTTATCATTACTGTGAGAGAATTGTATCACTGGGTTTGGGCTAAAATTTGCCAAATTTCGCAACCTAACTTGAGTTCCATGGCTAACGCGCGGTCGCGGGGTAGCGGTTATCCAATCTGAAACACAACTTTCCGGAACGGATTTTCCCCTAGCATTACATAGATTTATAAATAATTTGCTATTCATTCACTCGTGGATTAAACGATATTGATAAAATTAGACAAACGAATGTGAGTGACAATGAGTGACTGTGTCCAAATTCTATTTGTCCAAACCTGATTTAATTCCATAAATTCCGATCAATTTATTAGGTGCCAATGTAATTAATGAAGCATGCAACAAAATAATTATGGTTCCATTTCTGTTCCGAAGTGTGTGGACAACAACCTTCATTCAACGACATTCATAGTGATGATTTTTGTTTTTTTTTTTCATTTTTCTACCATGGGGAATAGTTTTGGCGCTAGCGTTACAATCCGAGAGAGCCCTCCAGCTACGACCCGATCCGTAGAAGTACCGAAACCAGAACCTTGCAAAACCACCACACAGAGGTGAACTAACGACAGGAAAAACCAACGAGCGCAGCGCCGGCTATCCCTCCCTGGCGAACGCTGAACGGCGAATGGCGAAGGCAGGTTAATCATCTGATTGTATGTTATTAAGTTTTCATTACAGTGCCTGTCTAAATAGCATAGCATGTGGCCTTTCTGTTTTCCTTCCTGGTGTTCCTTTTCCCTATAAAATGCTTTGAGTGGGCGAGGGTGGGGGTGTAAAAAAATAAAAAGGTGTTCACGAGCGAGGCCCAACCAAGTCGAGTTGAAAACGTTGGCTTTGTTTCCGGCTGTTGTCGTGCAATTGACACCCTCGAAGGCTCGTCGTCGAAACGCCTTCGCTCTACGCCTGTTCGTTTCATTTGCGTTGGGCCCGTGGAGACTCCCCGGCTAATGGGTTTTGTTATGATATTTTGTCCTGACACAAGCAGGAGCAGGACAGGTTGAATTGAAACACTTGTCAATAGAGTGTTGTTTGCGGAGATAATCGAAAGGGTAGTATCAGTGTCGAACGATGTATCAGTGAGAATTGTTTTCGTTGAAAAACGTGCAAAAAATCCAACCTTGTTAGCAATCATCATCTTCAGCTCAAAAAATTTAGAACAGAAAAAAATGCGGAGTGGATCTGAGCTGGCACGACACACATGAAGTATCTCTAATGGGTTCAAAGAACACGTCACAATTCCTGGCCTAATAGCAGACAGCATTGAGTCGGTGATACATCAGTGTCGAGCGTCTTTTTCACAGCCTGATTACGCCATATGTCGCAAAAATGTCATTATCCGACGACTCGTTCCTCCCGTCAACCCTTGTTCAAACATTGACATTTATCCCCAATCGTCCTAATTACTATCCTTCTCCACTGGCTCCCAGAAACGTAAACGTTTCTTGGCACTGACATGTGCCTGCTCCTGGCAGCAGTCGCAGTGTATACTCAATCATTAGCCCACCGCTTGTCTGTCTGGATGGTGGGAAATTAGAAGTCTTTTGTTGTTGTTGTTGTCAAATCCGATGGGGTCCTGCTCTGGGAGGGGGGACAACGGAGGCCAGCGCTCGTGAAAATCAATACCCCGAGCAAGCATCCACTCATCATCATCGGTGGCAGCGGCAGCGTAAACCGAGACCCGCCTTTCTGTCAACTAATTAGCAATAAATCTCCAACGGAAACATTTTCATTAAACTCGGTGCGCGTGTTTTTGGGGGGTAAACAGTTTTTTCCCTTCGGATGGTCGCCTCCACCCCCCGTCGACCCGTGTCAGACGCGTTGGGACGGCGCAAACAATCGTAGCCGAAGCTTTAAACCCCACCCCGGTTGAAAAGACAACGCACTAACGAATCCTTCCCGAGGACGTCATTAATTTATGGCCCCTTTTCGTGTGACCACAAGAAAGCGATTAGTGCTTCGGTCGTCGCGTTTTCCAAATGCGACCTTTTCTAAACCGCCACCGCTGGGACGAGCGACGAGGCTGATAAAAAGTTCAATAATTCACCAATTGAATCATAATTAATGGGGGGAGGCTGCCTTTCTCAGCGCCGAACCGATTGAACCCGGTGCTGAACTCGGGGTACGGCACACGTCTCATTAGCGTCGTCACGCGGGCTGCGGGAGGAAGGATGGAAACATTTTATCCCGGCTCCAGGATCCCGGAACGTTGCAAAAGGAGAGCCCACTTCTCCGCTTACTAGTTCGATAGAAGTAGCAACAACAAAAAAAAATCAATTATCTGCCACCCTGTGCTGTCTGCCAGCGCGAACTAATAGAGACTCTCTATCTCCCCATGAAGAGGTAAATAAAATATCGAATAACTTTTCCTATCTGCTGCTGTTTCTGTTGCGAGCGCGGAGCTTCTTCCCGGAAAATCCCGTTCGGCGCGTTATTCGGCTCTCCAACCCCCCAAGGAAACTTTGTCTCGCATTCAGTCTCCTCTGCTCACGGCGGACGGAACTCTCGACGAAAAGTGGCAGCTTGTAATTAAGGGTGGATTTTCGATGAAATATTGATGTTTGGCAGCGTTTGAGAGTGACGGCTCCCGCCCTGGTTTTGCGCGTTGGCAGGCGGCTGGGTTTTGCATAAATTACTTTCCACCCACTCTCACCCCCACCCAGAGGGGGAGCGACCGAATGGGTGGACCGTTCCGAAGCCGGGGAAAGTTTCATTCTTTTTTTTCTCTCCATTTTGTGTGTTGTTGCGAAAGTTAGTTTTATGCGAAGGAATCGGATTACTGGCTAGCGCGGGAAGCGCTTCATAGAGTAGCGCAGCAGTTTGCAGTAGTTTTGCTGATGCTGAAGTGAGTGAGAGATGGAGCGCCACTTTCTAACGCCAGCCGAAGCCGGAAAATAGTGATGGATTTCCGCTTGGAGCTGAATGCGTTCGCGGCGGTGTCGGCTTCCAGCGAAGGATTATTAGGTTTGACTTCGGAGAGCTTGGGAGTTTTTCGGGAGGATTTGCAGAATAGGTGATTAAAATTGTAGAGTATCAGCGTGTGCGGAAGTTGGGCAGCAATCTAGGTAACAGTTTTTTTTTCGCGATCTAAGACGGAAATGAGAACTGTACCCCTAAATCCCTAAAAAATAGACTCGAAAAAGATCGAAAAATCACTTGCCATTGAAACCATTCTTTTTTGATCAGTGATGCCATTTAACATTGAAGGCCCTTCGATTCGGGTTTGACAGTTACCAAAAAATACAATTCTATGAAAATACCTTGATACCTTGCAATTGAGAAGTATTGTCAAGATCACCCCAGCATGACATGAACTGAAAATGGTATACCGAAAATTGGAATTTGACCTGACCGATTCAAAGTTCGTTATTTTTATTTTTTCATAAGCCGAAATTGTTATTAAATATAGAAAAATAGAGGAAGCGATATTCCACTCTGGTGAAGCGCGACCCCAGTAATATAGATATCTGTAAAAAATAAACAACAGTCAAAAATAATATCTTCATTAAAAGACTGGCCATTTCAACTTTACTGTTGTGTTGAGTCGTGAAACATTCAAAAAACTAAAATTCCTGTGTTGAAACAAGTGTATGTTGTTTTATCATTTTCTCAGGCCATTTTGAAGTACATTGCTCATTTTTTCTGAGTTTCCAGAGATACGTAACAAGTCGGTTAAATTGAAGTATATAGTGTAGGATATAAAAACTATCTTCATTTAAAAAACTGGTCATTTGAATTTCATTGTTGTGTTCAAGCGGGAAACAACAAAAAAAAAATTCCAGTGTTTCATAACTATAGAACCAGATGGAAAAACTCTCACTCCTATACAAAATAAACGCCAACTTCACATGAATTACAGTAACAATTTTCGAATTCCATTGAATTCAACATATTTGATCGTAAGTAAAAAAAAGCAGACAGTTACCATGTAAGATCAATTCATGCATTGTAATAGATTATGTTCTTCGTTACAAATAAATTTGATGAAGGTCCTTTTACGTTTTATATGATGCCTAGGACTATCAAAATGTGTAAACGGAAGAATTGTCAAACGAGCATTGTATTTCACATTTTCCTCTGAAATTATTGCACATCTAATGCTCTCGAACCGCGAAAGTTCATTCACCTCTAGTATCTGAAATGACGATTATCCCAGGCTTCTCAGTTAAAAAGTACGTTTTAGGGAAACATATTACGGTCTGCACAACGACAAGCGAGTACAAAAGTACTCAACACCAAAAAATATCCCCGACTTGCATGTATTTGCAAATCGGATTCGCACAGGTACATTGATTTTGAAGTCTGTGTTGGGGAAACCGTGAATCGGGCTAATCAAAACTTGGCAGTTAGGGCGTTTAGATAACGTTTCCCATTTTACAGTTATTCAATTGTTTATATCGTGAATAATAACATTTTATAAATTGTGATAGACGCGTAGAAATATTCCCTATCAATTGATCGAAACATCTTTCCGATCTATTAAGAAATGTTCGAGTTATAAGCATTCAAAATCTTTCATTTTTCCTACATGTTCTGTGTTTAGGTTTTCATTTCACTCCCCTTATACTCCGGTTAGACGTAGTCCCACGTCAAAAGTAAGAATTCAAATCTTGCTGTGGAGTGATATCCAGCTAAACAAGGTGTTATACACAATGGGACTTTGCAAATCGAACACCAGTAACGCAATTCCTCACTGATCTGAGGTTTTAAGCATGTTTGCATTGCTAATAAACATTATCATCGTACATAAATAAATTCATTATGCGAACTTTTGAACTTTTACAACCAGACCATGCGGGGACGCATGGCATCATCTCGAACTGTTTATATTTTCTATTTGTTTGTTTATTCCGACAAAGCCTCAAAACATTCTACACATCTTGAAATTTGCAACAAAATTGCAACTCAAATAGCTAATGGTCACTGATTTATAGGTATGACGAGTATACTCGTCAATACACACAATTGTGTCACTTCTCCATAACGAGTGTACCCGTCAATCATAGTTAACTAGTTAATTAGACCACGATATGTTGAAACGAGCTTGTATCACTTTCTGGAAGCGAGTGATCGTAAGACAAGACGCCTTTTTCGAATGAAATTATTCAAAAATGCCGAAATTGTTTGAAAGAAAAAGTTTTAAAAAAACTTTTGATAATTGATTTTTTAAAATTATTAAATTAAATTTTATCTATTCAGCCCAACAATATCGCACATTCCTGGGAATTATTATACTTATTGAATTGCAGCAATATTCTTAAGCTTTAATGTCATAAAACTGAATCTGAATGTCATTCGGTTCAGAATCACTATTTCAGAACTTATCGAAAAAGTCACCTCGGATTCGGCTCATTTCATCAATCATTAACTGGTAGAAAAATTTTAGGGCCCTAATTCGGCTCATTTCATCAAGCATTAACTGGTAGAAAATATAGTTGAAAGAGTCTGACTCATCAAAAACCCAAAATCAATGCTCAAGTCGGTCAATCCTCTGAGTCTCGATAGCCTTCACAATTCTGGGTCAGTTTGGAGCCTCATTCTCCTATAAATAAATTATCAAAATTTTCATTGAAAGCAATTCAAGGGTAATGACGAGAACAATATCTTCACTTATTGAGAGGAACACATTCCATCAAATAAGTATCGGTAGATTTTTTATAAAAGAAGCCCAGTCAAACTGTCCGACTGTCCGATTTTTTGGTAAGTCTCTTATACCCGGCAAACTTTGTTCTGCCATATCAATTATTTCTAGTAAATATTTTTGGTGTAGAATAAAACACAACTTGTGTTTTGCAAGTGTGTCTGCATGTTTTAACGATCTACAAAATAAATTGAATGTGATCAATAAAAAAGAATGAATGAAACGATTTGAACGAAAGTGTGTATGATGTTTCTGGGTTGGGGAGTAAGTCCGCAGCGTAGCTTTTTTCAAACGAAAAACAATAATTATATCATTGCAATTTTTGACGCATTAAATAGCTTGATGTCTCGAAAGGGCCAGGTGTTGATGGAATTCCACCGGTTTTAATAAAAAAAAAATTGGCATCTGAATTAACTCATCCACTTTTATGGCTTTCCAATAAGTCATTGGAATCGGAAAGGTTTCCAAAAATATGAAAAAAAAACTCTTTTCTTGTACCAATATTCAAATCCGGTTATAGATCCGGTGTAAGAAATCATCGTGGAGTAGCAATTATTTCTTGCATTTCAAAACTTTTTGAAGCCATAATAAAGCAAAAACTTTTTCAACAACTAAAGACATGAATTACGAATAAGCAACACGGTTTTTTCAAAGGACGCCCAACAACAACAAATTTGCTGAAATTTGTCATATTCACTTTGAATGCAATGGATAGTGGTAATCAAGTTGAACCTCTATAGACTGACTTTAGTAAGGTTTTCGATCGTGTTGATAAACCCTTACTCCTTCTTAACCTTCAAAAAAATAGGGATAGAAGTCAAGCTATTGAAATGGCTAGAATCACACTTAACTGACCGCATGCAA
Organism: Toxorhynchites rutilus septentrionalis; assembly: GCF_029784135.1. NCBI lineage: Eukaryota > Metazoa > Arthropoda > Insecta > Diptera > Culicidae > Toxorhynchites > Toxorhynchites rutilus. The sequence continues at coordinate 329,776,539 of NC_073745.1, read as the reverse complement.
ATAGTAAGATTTAATGGGAAAATTTCAAAACCAATATTTGTTACTTCCGGAGTTCCTCAAGCTCTCATTTGGGACCACTTTTGTTCAATATATTTGTTAATGATGTTTGCGTTTTTCTTAACATTGTTGAGGCACTTATCTACGCAGATGATATGGAGCTGTATATGGAAATAAAGAATGAAGAAGACTCCCACACATTAAAAAATGAAGTTGACACCTTTTATAATTGGTGCACTAAGAGTTTTTTGCAGTTCAATGTTGGGAAATGCATTTTGATATTTTTTACAAGAAGAAGAACACCATTGAACAACGGTGTTAAGCTGGGAAATCAGCCCATCAAGAGATGTCTTAGATTCGAAACTAACCTTCTTTGATCATTATGATACAATCATCTACAAAAGAACGTCGGGACTCTGCCATGATTCTGTTCATTATTATGTTCAAATACAGCCGTGTTTTGGATTCTGTCCTTCACCAATGAAGGGTAAATTTCGTTTTCGTTTCCGATGAAACTTATGCAACCTGAATACAATATAACGCCAGGTATACTAGAGTAAAGAAGTATATTTGACGCTAAAAAGTATATCTAACCGATCCCAAGTTTTCTAAACTTGTTGTGGAATTAAAAAAAAGAGGCTATGAATTTTCTGGGAACAAGAAAAAATAAGTTTTTTTTGTCGTTTGGAATTGGAACAGATGTTTTCCTATCAAAAGTTTACAGATTCTGTTTTCATTAATACGATGAGTCCCGAATTGTTCTTGCTGGGCTTTCCATTCAGCCCGCATCAAGAGCGTTTGCATAATATCAGTGTCGGTCCCAGCTCCCAAAGATACTTATTGTATACATAGAAAATAGTCGGAAATTGGACTAGGAAGAAGTCATATTTTGTAACACATCCGAAAGCAAACCATAGATATTTTTATTTTCTTATTTTGTAACTGTCAGTCCCAGTCAGTCAGCGCTTTCCTATCAAAAAACTTAATGTCGGCCCCTAGAGACCGACGCGGGGCTCAACGTGTAAAATGTTAAAAAGTGCATGGCTAATTTTCTTCATTATTGGTTCTTCTCATCATTTCTCATTCATTCAAGAAATATTTTGTAGACAATAGAAGATTGGCCAAACATGATTTTTTCATCGTTTCTATAATCCCTATAGAGGCCTGTTTGAGGCTCCTGGCATTTTGTTTATCGTGATTTTTAGTGATAAACCGAAAGTAAAAAAAAAATAACATCGCTTTCACATGCAGAAAGTGCTGTTTTTACAAAGCATTACAATGTACTTTGTATACATCTCGTGGATAAGTTATCAACACAAACTCCCAAAGCAGAGCCAGGCAAGCATAAAGCGTTGCTTCTACAATTTTACAAGCCAGCTTAGTCAGCCGATTAGCGAAATCCACAGCATCAAGGTCAACACCATCAGCGATAAAGAAATCGCATAAATAAACAATCTTCAACCAGCCGGGGGTTATCGGATAAATAATGACGATCAAGTATAAACATGAAATATCGTACGATAGTTGATTTTTTAACTAAATTTATGTTACCGAATTGATAATTTCTATACGGTGGTGAAATGTTTTTCACCCACTGTATTTCGATAAGACTTCAGCGTCAATAATAACATTTTTTTTCTAGGCGATTTTCGATATGGATGATTCTATTGGTATTATATTGTGTGAAATTTTGCGTTGCAAAAAAAAATTCTCGTGAAAATATTGCACACGGATTGTATAAGGCATTCAATGACGGTCGAGAAGAAATGAACGATTTACCACGTCAAGGACGACCATCCACTTCTTCCACTGACCAAAACTTTGACAAAATAAAAGGAATGGTGCTCGGAAATCATCATCTAAATTTGAGAGAAGGAGGTATGGGGGAAAGGGTCCAAAACCAAAATTTATTTGTGCACGGCGGTATTTACTCTTCGGAAGTTAAAAAAAAAATTGTGCAAGTTGAAGCCGAGAGATAACTTTGAGCTTGTGAATAACGACTTCTAAGATAATCGTATTTCATTTGGCGATGAAAGATGGAACAAAAGTCCAAGGTCCGAGGATTCTTTTCTGAATTTTACAGTTTACTATGAGCTGTTTATTAGAGTGCTGATTTCAACGGTAAAAAGGACGTTTTTTTTTTGGGGGTGCCACGACTAAGTTATTTTGAATCACGATAACGTTCTAGCACATGTTGCGAAGCTGACGGGAAAAGCCTGAACGGGAAATCAGAATACCCGTCGTAGCAGATCAGATACATTAACCGAAATGGAATCCTAAAGGTTGTAGTACGAAAGAGTAGAAAGTGTAGGGGATCATCATCCATGGTGACACAGGTAAGTGGAACTGAAGGAACAGAAGGAAGGTAACCAGTCGGAGAAAAATGGACGTTTCAATGGGAAGACAGTAATCATTTTTGATGACAGATGACATCTTTACAGTCACTTGGATTATTTATCATTAATTACACAAATTCAGAATTCCACCATTTGCTTTGTGCAGTAATCTGGAATAACTGCGCAGTCGAGAAACTAATCCAAAATATGTAACACTCATCACTAGTCAGAACAACATACAGTTAATAACTGTGATGTAGTTTCACCTCGAAACCATCTGTATTACATCGAACCATCAATAGGCTCGATTACGAGGGCAGCTCAAATAGCGATTAACTGAGCTTCAATCGAAATGGTAATCCCACTCCGGAACCAATTCACATACCATGATTATCCTGCCTTTGCCAATTCGATTGATTACGCGCGGACGCGGTGATGGGTTAACACACAACAAATGGTTTCAGTCGAAATGGACATTAACCGTTCGGAGCAATTTGGCTTAGCCAGTAAAATGGATTTGGAGGATTGTTTTCTGACGTGATTTTTTTTATAATAGTGCAAGCATCTTTTTTTTCTCTGCATGTTATTTCAACATCGACACATTGTTTTTTTTTTTGTTTTAAATCTGATTGGGATCAATAAAAAGTACATAGTAGAACTGTGTGTGTGTTTTTTTTTGTCGTTTTGTTAGCCTATCCATAATTATTTCCTTGTCTCTTCTGACGGGTTTTTTTCTGTTCAATCAATTTTCCAATGGCTGACCCCATTTGCAATGAATAATTAATTCGATTCGTATTTAGTTGGGTGGCGACAGAAAAAAAAGCGTTAACTCGGATGCTGCGCAGCACTGTGTTATTGGATTGCAGGGCCCCTCTTTTTGTCAGGGATAATTTTCCATAATTGATGATTAAATCGTTGTATCCGTTTTTTTGGCATTTCATCCGAGCGAATCAACATTCTTCCCATTAATTTCCATTTTGATTTAAACAAATATGCGTATAGTTTTCAGCTTATGATTAATCTTTTTTGATGTTGTTTGGAATGGCATTTGTGCTGCTGCAGCAGCGAATAGCGTTTGTGTGTTTCATCTCGTTTTGTTGTTGTTTCATTATATGTGTATAGCGATTTGTTTTAGCAAATATATTCATAGCGTAACATGATAATCATTCATTTAATTAGTTTTCGATACAAATGTTAATTTCTTAGTTACGAATAGTGCTTATAAACGTTTTGGTTTTTTTTTCTGTTGGTTTAATATCTCGATTAGAATAGATCATAAAAAGCGTTTCGAAGCGATTCTCTTTGGCATGGAATGGGTTTTATCTTTTGATGTTTTTTTTTGTCTATCAATACGGGATATCCCGTTTACATATTTTTGGGTTTATTTGTTTTTTTTTCTCGCGTATGCGATGATTCGCATGGTGAGGACGACGACGGATGATTATCGGACAACAACACTAGCACCTGAATTATCTATCATACCATCGCAAACAAAACGAACAGACACTCGGCGCGTCCTTTTCGGTTGTGTGTTTGGTGGAGTTGGCGGTGGCGAGTCCCCGGTGCGGGAACAAAACCATTACTTGAGGTGCTAATTTCTCGACAAGTTAATGCCACATTACGTGACACGTTAAAACCGAGAACCAGCTATGTGAACGTGTTTCGGGTTTAATGGCGGCACAATTGGGTTATCACTGCAGCCGCCTCCACCAAACACACATATCACGAAAACGAAAGAAGAATCAAAAATAACGCAAAATAAACGGATGGCACCCGCTTCGTTTGATACGGAATGGTTTTTAATTGGTAGTTACTGTTTGTTTGGCCTTAACTATGTACCCGAAAAATTATCGCCCAGGGGAAATATCTGTGTCAGGTGTCCTTTTTTTGTGGAGCATCATGGGGGAGGAAAGTCACCGTGGTTCGACGCATGGGAAACATACTGTAGCATTATTAAAATTATATTTTTCAAATATTTCCCGAATCGTCGTCGTGTGCCCATTACTCGCGAAAGAGTGCTCATTAAAATAAGAGCCCGTCGTCAATTATTTACGCTCGGTAAAGCCTAAATGATTTGGCTCGGTGGTTGACCGGTGGAGGTATGAGGTTTGCCTCATTTGTTTGGTCCTTTCTCCGGGTGCGCTTGTGTCTTCCGCGGGCCTTTGATCAGTGCCCCGGGGAGGGCAGGCAGTATTTCGGACAGCTTGCGTTTTCATTTCGAAATGGTGCGGTTTGGTCCACGAGAGAGAGAGTGGGAGTAGAAAAATGGTTGGCCAACAGAATGAAGCGGGTTTCGATATTTGTGTTTTTCGGAAATTGGACAAGGTAATTACATTGATGGGGCCCACCTGTGCCGATTCACAACTGCTGAGGAGCATCGTTTCATACATCGTCTGCAGGTCTTATGGCGGATGTATCAAATTTAAATCCGAACTCGTGAACTATCGAACTCAGCATATGATTATTCAAACCAAATGTTCAACTCCAAACGCAGTTATTTTGAGCATTTTTTTTATTCTTGTTAATATTTCTGGAGATGAAGATCATGATTTTAAAATATGTACAGGGTCATTCAGATTAAACGCTCACGCAACAAATTTTAATAACTTCTACAAAAGTGAACCAATTTTTATTTGAAAAAATAAAATAAAGCTTATTTTAAGACATTTTCGACCACCCCTTTTCTCGATAACGCGTTTTTTTTCGATGTTGTTGAAAATCCGAGTTATTTCTTCTTTAAGTTCCTTCAAATTTTGTGGCTTATTAACATAGCAACGATCCTTCACGTACCCCCAGAGGAAGTAGTCGACGATGATTTCACTAAGAATACACGTTCTTGAAAATTGTACATCTTCACACTAAAAACCATCCGAACTGACTGAGCGAGTACCCGAATATTATCATCCCGAAGTGGGGAATGTAGTGTTACCATCGACGGAGAGAAAAAAAAAGAGCTATTCGATTTTTTTGCGTGAGCGTTTAATCTGAAAGACCCTGTAAAATGTTAGTGTCAATAACATTTTAAGCACTTGACGAATTTCATGCCAACTCGTCTTAGGAGTTGGCAGAACCATCTCAAATAGTAGTGAAACATTGTGACTGTAAAGACAGGCAACATTTAAGCAACTTTGCATACTTGAAATATTCGAAAAACAATTAGACTACTTTTTGGAAAAAGCCAATTTTTTTTAATTTTTTACAAAAAATAATAACTTAAAAACTATGACACCTACAACATTCATGTCAAGGGATGAAATGTAGCAAATTATTTAAATTTTCACTAAAAATCACCAAAAAAAATTTGGAAAAAAAATTTCTCGAACAAAAAAATATTTTAAAAATTAAAATTCATTTTTCTCAAAAAGATATTTTTCTAAAATTCCCAAAAAAAAAAAAAAATATATATATATATATATATATATATGAATAGCCCCTACAATTTCCAACAAGTCGTCCATACATCGGAAGATGGGCACTTTTACAGCGAAAAAGTTTTTCGAACAACAACAGAGCATTTAAAATGCGATAATTTGTACAAAACAATATTGTTACAAATTTTAAAAAATAGCATTTTTTTCAAAGAAACACATGAAAAAGTTGTTGTTCGAAAAACTTTTTCCATGTAAATGTGCCCATCGTCCGATGTATGGAAAACTTGTTGGAAATTTCAATAAATTTTAAGAAATTAATTTAATAATTTTCAAAATATTTTTTTTTGTTTTCATATTTTTTTGATTTAAAACCTAAAATAATTTCTAACATTTCATTCTTTAACCAACTATTTATTGTACGCATAGTTGTCCCATCTTTTCTTCGTAAAACGATGTTTATTCATGAAAACATTCGGAAAACACAACAAAATAAAACAACAATAAAAGTTGATACTGAATGACACTGAATTCCATGAAAAGTGTATCGATTCTATCCAATTAAAATCCGCGATCCAGTGTCATGGCGTGTTTTATGCCGTTTTTAGACCATCCTGAACGTGAATGACTAATCAACCTCGTTCGAAGTATGCTTATTATTGAAACTAAATTTTAACTTCACTTAACTTAATCATTGTATCTTCTGTGGGTTTGGGGGTGGTTTTGAGCAATAAAAAGCCCCCTTGTTTTGCGCACTCTATTTTTCAATGTAGAGGAACCCGAGGCAAGAGTGCCCATCTGATTATTTTGCATATTTCCATCTTTTACAATTATTTAACTACAGAACTTTGTTCTATACAGATACTGCATATATCTCACATATTATCAGCCTGAACCTTAAATATTTTCTATTGGAAAACAGATAAATACTAACTGAGCTTCTTACAACTGCAATCTATATAGAAACGCACAGGCGCAAATTAACGAAATACCCTCAGTTTCTATATGTTTGCATGACTCCACCCATAAATACAAATAGAATAATTATTTTTCTTCAACTTACTGTATGAACTAATTTAAATCGTACGCATTTATTTCAATAAAAAATAAATTTGTTATCTCTCAACTTCCGGGGCAAAAGGAGCCATTATTTCCGGGGTAAAAATGCCATAGTCATAACCTCGAATTCGATCTGTCAAGCGCAAATAGTGTAATCGTGGTTGTGTTTGTTGTAGTCATGGTTTGTAAATATGAACGGATTTCGTTCCGCAACCAGTGGCAGATGGAAACTATGGTTGTTGCCGTACATTCTGTAAATCATGGAGACGAGCTGCGAAGGAATATTGTTTGCCCAGAAGAACATTGGCCAAATATGTGCTGAAGTTAGGCCGTTTTAAAACTGTGTTTTCTAAACAACAGGAGGAGTAACTGGTGAGTCTATTCCTTAACATGCAGAAGTTATTTTATGGGCTGACAACACACGACATCCCGAACCTAGGGTATAAAATCGCGGAGTGAAATAATTTAGATCATTCTTTCGACAAAACATCCAAATTGGCCGGAGAAGATTGGCTTGCCGGTTTTCGTGAACGCCACCAGAACTTGAGTTTGCGTTCTTTGGAACCACCGTGTATTGCACAGTGCTTTTTTCATCAAAAATTATATTTTTATAAAATTGGCACTCTTGCCTCGTACTGGAAAAATACAAGCCAAAAACATCATTTTTGTAAATGAAACATTTTCATAGTAATAATAACTTTTGAACGATTTGATGCATGGCTACACCTAAATAGGAGTATAAATGAACAAACCAACAAAAAATATAACAAAAGAAATCGCGTATTAGCTTAAGGTGGCACTCTTGCCCCGGGTTCCCCTAATCAAAAAGTTTAAGAAGACTTTCTTAAACGTAGCCTATTTATGTAAAAGAATTGCGAAGTACTCGTCAATTTTTTATTGAATCAGATGTGGATATTAGTTTGGTTGACCAAATAGTTAAAAATAAAAACGGGACACGTAAACCCATTCCTGTAATTTATATATACTGATTTTTTTTTACTAATGTCACTTTGAATTTCCAGAATGGACTTTCATATAAGACTGTTATGTTACTCCCATATATGCCTTTCATTTTTCAATGTGCTATCATAAAAAAATTGCTCAGTTTTAGGAAATTTAGCCTCCAATATTTCATCTGAATCAACGAGTTCTACGTCAAGATTACGTCCTCAGTAAGGGTATGATTTTTATATACCACTGCGTGCGTGCGTAAAGCGCTCGTTCGAACTGCAAATGCAGCGTTCGTTTATACGCACACTGTGAAGAGAGGAGATTTTCCAATTAATCCCGGCCGTTCGTAATTTATTAGGTATAAATAAGCCATTCGCGATTTCTAATACTTATTCTTGCTCCAACTAGCAAGCTGTCGGCAGTTTCTATGATGTCACACATATCGGTTTTGCTCGATACAAAGTTCAAGATCCGTCTGGTAGTTTACACTTTTTCTAAACGAAGTTTAATGTCTAGTGAACCAATTCATGAAATAATATGGATATTGAATGAATAATAGATACCGGTTATTATTAGCGTTGAAAGATAAAAGGAACTCTCACTGTGGAAATTAATTTCGATCAGCATGACACTCATATCATCATTTAATACGACCGCGAAAGGTTGAAATGAGAAGGTTGAAAAAAAAAAGTCAAATACATATACATAAGGGTGCCAATGAAAACGGTCATCTCGAATTTCCAAAAGTTACCCCACAAAAAATGTTCATCACCTCGAAGAAACACCCTATGCCGAATTTCAGCTCAATCGGACTTAAGGGAGAGTGGCGCAAAGCGGGGAAAGTTTTAGTTTTTTTTGAAAATCGAAAAATCGCCCAAGGGGGGAGTAAAGGAAATCGGGGTTTTCGAAAAAAAAAGTTGATGCCAAATGTCTTAAAATTGCATGAAACGTCGAGATCTAGTGTCATCTCGAAACAAATTTTTCTGTTCAAAATCGACGCTTTGGCCCTTTTTTCGGAGTATGAAACGAAAAGTATGATTTCGGGTACAAATAAAAATAGTTATCTCGATTTTTCAATCGGAACTTGCTACAAAATGTTGATTTGCATGATGATATACCTATGCAAAATATTAGCTCATTCGGACTTCATTTACTGGTTTCACAAACGTTAAAATTTGAGTTTTATTTTAAACGAAAAATCACCAAAAATCGAGGTTTTGAAAAAAAAATGTTTGATGCTAAATGTCATAAAATTGCATTAATCGCCGGGATTTACAGTTACCTCGAATTTTTTTTTGTAAAAAAATTTTTTTTTGGCGCTCGCTCGGTTTTTCGCCCGAACATTCGATTTTTGACAATTTTTTTTAGATAACTGTAAATCTCGACGATTAATGCAATTTGAAGATATTTGGCACCAATTTTTTTTTAAAAACCTGGATTTCCGGTGATTTTTTGGTTTTCAAATTTTAACGTCTGCGACACCAGTAAATGAAGTCCGAATGAGCTAATATTTTGCATAAGGTATATATTATTGTATTATTTTAAGACATTTGGCATCACAAAATTTACTCCCCCTTGTGTGATTTTTCGATTTTTAAAAAACTCAAAATTTGAACGTTTTGCACCGCTCTCCCTTAAGTCCGATTGAGCTGAAATTTGGCATAGGGTGTTTTTTCGAGATGGTGAACATTTTGTATAGGGTAACTTTTTGAAATTTTAGGGTCGATTTTTTCCCATACATTCATTGGCACCCTAATATACATATTCAAAGAACCGATACTTTTCGTTGGTTTTCGCTCGCCGATACCTTTCTGAGCAAAAGGGTAGTGTAAGAAAATGCATCTACTGTGTTTCTAAGCCATTTGTTTTCTTTTTCTTTGACAAACAAAATATTTTTCAATCATGATCTACAGTTCCAGAATAAAATGTGGGCATTGCTTTATGTTCTAGAGCTGAAACCTTTAATATTCTCTCGTTCAGTTATCTAGATATCACACTTATTGCCATCCCACAAAGAACAAACTTGGATCAAATTGAATTGATACGAGACGCTTGAGAATTAATCCGATAGCACCAGTTTTTTTCCCCTGACGTCGAACCACGGTCTATCGCCCCAGGCTCAATTTGAGTTACGTTGTTACGGTTGATACAGGTATGTGATTTCCTCGTAACGATGTCCACACACGGTCACACATTATTGCATTCGTTTTATTTGGTATTTTGTTTTGTATCATCCCCGCGTTCAAACTGCCCATTCGGACGGTAATTTGCGCCCATAATGGATACTTTTGCTATGATTTTTAATAGATAGGGCCATTGGGTGAGCGTCTGATCATTTGTTTGTATCTGTGGACTATGTTTGGGTATTTGTATGTGTGGTATGTTTGTGTGTGTTGGGGATTCAATGGTGAAACAAAAAAAAGGCCACCGTTTCGCACAGTGGAAGCATTATAACGATGATTAAATAACAGCTCGAAGATGAATTATAGGGTAGAAAATAATACCGAAAATGATGGAAATGGAATGGCATTATTGGCATGGTGGGGAATATTTTATGATGAGAAGGGGCTCTTCAACGGCACCAATTCTGAAACGACCCACTGTGTGGATCTTCGCTCCACCCCCTCGTGAAACTGGCCGTAACTGGCATTGGTGTAGCGCCGAATGCATGAATAAATAAAATGTGTCACGATGCAAAATTAATAAACGAAAAAAGCAACCGCTGGGCTAGGTAATGGCTCGCATCGTCAGTTGTAAAAATAGCAGTCGAAGCAGATTTTTTTTTCGCCGTGCGTTCGGTACTCGTTCAGGTACTCGCACTCTCTCTGCTGAACGTAATTAATTGAATCTAGTTCGCAATAAATCAAGCGTTGCTTTCTCTGTTTTTTGTGGTGATTCTATTATTTGGGTTTATTGCAAATTTTTCGTTGTTAAAGCAAAAATCAAGAGGCAGTCAAACAATCGATTCTACAATGGACTTTTACACGGGAAATCACTTCCCACATTAGCTGCTCGAGTCGACTGAGTGGATTCAATCAAATTACATTAAACCAATCGATGCGAGTGCCTTCGCATCGCACAACGGGGAAGCGGAAGTTCAAACGCCGATGCGTTCCAACCAGCCGCCACCGACGCCGCCGCCCAGATCGAAACTACGATTCCCGATACTTACCAAACCAATAAACAATTTCGCCTATGTTGCTCCTAAGCTATCAATGGTGCCAATATCGGCACTCTGGCGAACTTTCGCCCCCAATTACAGTCGTACCGGGTGAGAGGAAGCGAGATCCGGGCTTTATCCGTATAATCGGTTGACGGCCGCTCGATTGGAAGAACGTCGAAGCCATAAAATTATAGCATTTCGCATCGCATTTCAAACGCCATCCGTCGCTCGTCGAACGTCAAGAAGAGCCTCAACCCTGCTGCTGGCAAAATTAGAAATGAACAATTCCCAAACAACGCGCAAAGTCTCACTCGGCTCACGCGCCGTCGCCACCCCCGCCTAAACCTTCCAATAACCGATGTTAGAATTAGTAATGAAAATGTAAATTTGCCCAAAACCGAAACATCATTCAAAATACATTCCCGTGTGCGAGAAATTGCTCCTCGTTGTTGACCAATGATCGCTTTCCACCGCAATGGAAATGTGGGGTTGTTGGGTTGGGCAGGCAGTTTGTGGTGGAAGTTTGCGCCGTCGGGCACATTACTTCCAATATTCACCGAATCACACCCGGACAATTCAAAATGGACTGGACTTGGCGCGAAACGGAGAGAGAGTGGATTCACCGGAATACCGCACACATCCCACACACTGCAATGCTGCGCTCACTACGACTTCCATTTGTGATGGCCAATTCCAATTGGTAATTGCTGGCGCAAAGTAATGACTAAATTTGCATTATCGATTTGGTATAGGCGAGAGTGCAGGGGGCATGGTGGGGACGGGTATGTGTCTATACATGCATATTTATCCGACGCCTCGGTACGGTACAGCACTGGATTAGCCGTATTCAGCCTCCGACCGTTGGGGTTCGTACCGGTGTTCGAAGAGCGTTTGTTCTAGTTTTTCGCTGTTTGGGTGGATTGGGTTGGGGAGGTCGATGGTCGAATGCGTTTTCAAATGTAGAATTATAGTAGCGATAAATAATGGAGGAGTTTTCACTGGATATCGGGCAAAAATGAGGGCCTGTTTACAGCAAATAAAGTGTAATTGATGCCATGTTTGAAGAGAACTGCGATTAACTGAAGTGCAATAGTGGCGGTTCGCGGAGAAATTGAAACCTGATTATGCTGTCACCGAAGGTGTCTTCCATCCGAGCGAGAGGAAGTTAGTTCCAACTGTGAATCCTCGTAGTGGAAATAACGGGTGCCATGAAAGTAACGGATAAACCCCTAAGCCAAGGTGTGACGCGACTCGTGCCAATGAATGAATGGTCGAAGGGGTTTACTTCAATATCTTGCCACTAACGGAGCTTGCGGAGTACCAGGGCGCTCTCCACAGTACTTTGTGCCCTTACTGCATTAAGTAGGTCTCTGATGCAGTTTACTTCCTTTACCGCGCAACTCGATGGACCCTTATGAATAATCCCAACAACAACAAAAAAAAGGGTGGGTTATATCTATGATATAACCGCAAGGTTTACGTGGGACTACCTTAGTGTAGCAATCATTCGTTTGCATTGATTAAATTTTTGATTGAATGAAACAATTCCCGAATTTGATTGAATTCAATATATTTGCTTTGTGAGTAAAAATATTGTATAATTCCATATAAGGTCAATTCATGCATTGTGATAGATTATGTTCTTTGTTACTAGTAAATTTAATGACAGTCCTTTTACGAATTATCAAACGATTATTCTCTTTTACGTTTCCTTCTGAAGTTTGCATCTCTCAAGTGTACGTATTTCTTGAACCGCGAATTTGCTTGATTTGATGAACTTCAGGCACTCAGTTTCGATTTTGACATGTACATTGAACGCATATTGTTTAATCAATATGCGTTATCGTAGCAAACGGTTATGAAGGCATATCCTTCAATGTAATCTTGAATAACCGAGCCGAAGCGTTGCGTTCGTATCTGCTTTTGTAATCCGTGTTAGGAAAACACTTTTCGGAGTGCAAAAAAAAACATGCGAGTGCAGAAGTACCCTCGGAAGACCGTTTTAAGGAAACATATTCTAGTTTGCACGAAGGCAAGCGAGTACAAAAGTACTCGCAGTTTGCATTTATTTGCTGAGCCCATTTCCCCAGATATCTTGGTTTGAAGTCTGTGTTAGGGAAACACATTTCAGTCGGAACAAAAATGCCCCCGACTTTCATGTATTTGGAATGCCAATTACCCCACGTTCCATGTATTTGAAGTCTGTGTTAGGGAAACACATTTCAGTCGAAACAAAAATACCCCATACTTTCATGTACTTGCAATACCGATTTCCCCAAGGCTGCTTGGTTTTGATGGCTGTGTTAGGGAAACCGTAGATCGGCCAATCAAAATGAGGCAGTCAGGGCGTTTAGATAACGCTTAACATTTTACAATTATTCATATGTTTAGCTAATGAAAAATAACATTTTATCAATAGCGATAGAAGCGTAGAAATATTCCCTATCAATTGATGCAAACATCTTTCCGATCCACTAAGAAATGTTCGAGTTATAAGCATTCGGAATCTTTCATTTTTTCCTGCATGTTCTGTGTTTAGGTTTTCATTTTACCCCCATATACTCCGGTTAGACGTAGTCCCACGTCAAAAAAAAAAAATGGGGTGAGTTATATCTATGATATAACCGCAAAGTTGACATGGGACTACCTTAGCTTAGTAATCATCTGTTTGTATTCAATAAATTTATGATTGAATGAAACAATTTCCGAATTCAATTGAATTCAAATATTTGCGTTGTGCGTAAGAAGTTTGAACAAATGCCATGTAAGGTCAATTTATGCATAATGATAGATTATGTTCTCCGTTACAAGTAAATTCATGACAGTCTTTTTACGTTTGGTATGATGCAGAAGTACCCCCGGCTTGCATGAATCAACAACTTCAACTTCTACTTTTGACGTAGGACTACGTCTTTGATTTCCATAAAGGGGGGGGGGGGGGTGGTCACTCTACGAAAAATGTAACGTTTATTAGTAGTTTTCAATTGCATATTACGCAGAATTGTTTGTTCTTGCGATATATGTTATAATATACATCATTAGACGGGAAATTTATCCAACTTTGTTTTTCGCCTGAGACATCAACAGTGAAAATAATAAAACAAGTGAGTAATTTAACAAATAAAAGAGGCATGTTTTGCGAGCGGATGCGAAGCTAACTTTCAACTTCGCTCCCATGCATGTTATATGCAACACAAAATTGTGTGCAATAATTTGTTTCGTCAAACAAATTCAGTGATCAGATGCAAAATTTCACGCATCACTCAAATTTCATGCAAGATTTCATCAAAGCAACGAGGAAAGTGTCACCCATACAGTGATCGTGATCGTCAATTCGGCCGGGAAATCAATACAATTATCGACTTTTACTCGTTAACTGGACTGCAAAACAGCAAAAGCAATATTTTAAATTGAAAATGACATCTATAGTTGAGACATAACTGACGAACATCTTAACCGAGTGTCTTCCGGGCAACATGGGCTATTGTACAGCGAAGAATGATATCAATACTAGGAGGATGACAGCGATTATCATGCGAGGACTTATAGAGATCGACATGACATCGCATCACAAAAATGAAATATTAATTATCTTCATGAATAATATTCATAATTCTCAATGACTCAATTTTTTCTATGACAGATTGAGCAGTAGAACCAATATTAATTGACTGTGATAGTCTACAAACGAAAATTATTTCACCGAGATAGATACTGCTCCCGATGCCTTAGAATAAGACTAATAACAAGAATAAGACAATGGAAAGAAATCACAACACCATAGTTATCCATCAAAAATGAAGGAACTTCATGATTTGGTGTTTATTTTACCACAAAATATCACAAAATCGTAAGTATTTTCAACTTGCTTTTTGTTTCTCCCTATAAACTTTATATTCAATGTAATCAATGACGAGATAATTTTTTACCGATCCCCATATATTCATTTACCATTTCACCCTGTTATGTGTCACACTGATATTCATTACATTAAAAAAAATTACATTAAAAACAGCTGTTCTGAACAATCACAGTCCTACATCAAACTTCCGTCCGTGCCCCTAGGCTCAGACCCTTCTACTTTTTATACTATAGTGGCTTTAAACTTAAAAGTTCATTCGCCTCTAGTGTCTGCATGATTTTCCCTGATTCCTAAGTTTAGAAGACCGTGTTAGGGAAACATACTCTAGTCTGTGTTGGGGAAACACATTTTAGTCGGAACAAAAATGTCCCCGACTTGCACGTATTCGCAATGCCAATTTCCTTTCTCTCCATGGATTTGAAGTCTGTGTTAGGGAAACACATTTAGACGGAACAAAAAAGTCCCCGACCTGAATGAATTGCAATGCCAATTTTCCCATGCTCCTTGGATTTAAAGTCAGTTTTAGGGAAACGAATTTCAGTGGGAACAAAAGCTCCCCTTACTTTCATATATTTGCAATGCCGATTTTCCCAAGGCTGCTTGGTATTGAAGTCTGTATTGGAGAAACCGTAAATCGGGCCAATCAAAACGAGGTAACATTACGCTTAACATTTTGCAGTTATTCACTTATTGATCTAATGAAACATAACATTTTATAATTTTATAATTGAAATATTCCCTATCATTTGATGCAAACATCTTTCCAATCCAGTAAGAAATGTTCGAGCTCTAAGCATTCGAAATCTTTTATTTTTTCCTGCATGTTCAGTGTTTAAGTTTTCATTTTACCCCCCATATATTTCGGTTAGACGTAGTCCCACGTCAAAAAACTTTTAGGGTTCCGGCAGTCCGGAATCTCTAAGGTCCAAAAACCTTGGAAATCTGAGGTCTTCTGGAACTAGTGGCGCCAAATTCGTGGTTCTACATTAAGTTCAAAGAGACGTCATCAGGGATTTTGGTAAGGAGAAGATTCTACAAGGTGAATCTTACAAATCCCCGAAGGTTGAATATCTGGCAGTTCCTAGGCCAAGCGGTCCTGTCTCAGCGGCTATCGCAATAGGTTTAGAAACTCTCCATAGTGTACCAAACAAACGGTCAAAACTAACGCAGAACACTAAGGTTCTGTGAATAAACCTTCATCACGCTAGAGCAACATCGACTGTTCGGTCTAGGAGGTTTATCAAAGACGCTATGATTTAGCTCTAATTCAAGAGCCTTGAGCCCACAAATGAAGAATACTTGGTATTCAAACAAGTTCATGTAAGTTATTCTACGATGACAACCATGACTCTCCAAGAACTGCTGTCTTAGTAAATGCAAATATCATCATCGCGACATAAGTTGAGCTCTCAACCACCAAGGGAAGACATAAAAATTGCGTCGATTTATTTTCTTAGTGACGTTCTTGAAGCTCTTCTCCAAGAGGTTGCTGCAGGGAAGTCAACAAAGACTTCATAATCGGCTGTGATGCCAACGCTCATCAAACTTGGTGGGGAAATTCTGACATAAACAGACGAGGTGAATGCCTATTAGAATTTATCTCTTCGAACAATATTGACATTGCCAATATAGGTAGGAACCAACGTTTACAAACGCTATCAGACAAGAAGTCCTGCACCTAACACTGTGCAGTACGCTAATTTCTTAGAAAATACACCACTGCCACGTTTCGGAAGAGGCGTCTTTGTCTGATCACAGACATCTTCTTGAATAGCGTTCACGTTCCCTGTGGAACTTTTTCCGTCTCAACGTATGCATTAACTAGCGTCATTTAGTAATACTGAGTTGAGATTTCTTCAGCCAAATAACACGCCTTGAATGTATTCCGAGGGGCAAGCTCTAGAATACGCGTGACCACAGTGCAAGTCGAAGGAAATTTCTTTGACGAAAAATCCCCCGGCCAGAACGGGAATTGAACCCGAACACCCGGCATGATAATGTGATACGCTAACCACTCGACCACGGGTGCACCAGACATATTATTTTTGAATGGGATGGTGGCTTGACAGTACAGAGAGGATATCGTGATCCAAAAAAACGTGAACGTGTGTTGAAGAGTGAGCTGAAGTAATGGGAAGACCGGGAAGTGACGGCCAACTGGATGGCTGTGCAATCTAACTAGTCAGTCAAAAAACTATGGATGGGTTATACCTTTGATATAACCGCGGGGTTGACGTAGGACTGCCGTTGGCTTAGTAATCAATTGTATTTCTTCAATTAGCAATAATCCCACCTCGGATGTTCCTCATTGAGTACGATATCGCCGCTGCGTAGAGCTATTTTTGTGTGTATTGAATAAATTATTGATGAAACTAGTGAATGAATGAAACTATTTACGAATTCAATTGCAAACGAATCCCAATTTAAGTCAATTCATGCATTATGGTAGTAGTTATCGCAGCAGATAGTTATCAACATTTTGCCCAATAATCAAACGGTATACGTAGAAGTTCAGTGAGCTGGCGACATGAAGAAATATCTTCCAATGCAGTCTTGAACAATCGAGCCAAAGCGTTGCATGTGTACCCGCTTTTGTAGACCGTGATAGCAAAACGTATTCCGGATTGTATAAATGCTTGGTGGTATAAAAGTATTGCCGACTTGGATGTAACTGTAATGCCGATTTTCCCAACTTCTTGGTTTCAAATCTATATTGGGAATACACATTCCTGTTTGCAAAAATGCAAGCGAGTTCAAAAGTACCCGCAGCTTGCATCTATTTTGCAATGTCGGTTTTCCCAGACTTCATGGTTCGGAAATCTGTGTTAGGGAAACATTCTGATTAGCAGAAATACATGCCAGTACTAAAGTACGCGCAGCTTGCATCTGTTTTGCAGTCTGTGTTAGGGAAACATTCCAATTTGCAAAAACGCAAACGAGTACAAAATTCCCCGCTGCTTGCATCTAATTTGCTATGCCTATTTCCACAGGTTTCATGGTTTTGAAGTCTGTGTTAGGGAAACATTCATCCATTCCAGCGGTCGTACCTCAATCGTTGCGCAATCGTTACTGAGTGGATTTCCGAGCGGCACTCGCTTATATACCGATTGGTGTGATTTCAATAGCCTGTTTTGAAAGCAATTTTAGGGCTATTGAAACAAGTGTTTGATTCAAAAAGTAACAAGCATATAACGCATAGACATTTTATCTTTCGAATAAAATGTTTATCATACCGTTTCGTTCAGTTGTTTAGGAGTTATTAATGCTCAAAATTTCGTTCTCCGGCGTAACGCTTTCGTTTTCGAAACATTGAACTTACACCCCAATATAGAAATGAAAGACATAGTCCTACGTCAAAAAAATATCAGGCCGAGTATTAAAATTACTCAACAATTGCTGAGTCTTAATAAGAAAGACTTCACTGGCCTTATAACAGGACACTCTCCGAGTAAATACCATCTCAAAAACATAGTTTTTGTGCAAGATGATATTTGTCGCTTTTGTAATGCCGAAAGCGAAACCTCGGAACATTTGCTCTGCAATTGCGGAGCACTAACAAGACGCAGACTTCAACACCTCGATAAGGCTATTCTGGAGCCCATGAAAGTTTGGTCTGTGTTGCCGAGTAGGATTATAAATTTCATCAGACAGATTATTTCTGATTGGCACCTATCTTGTAATAGCTTTCAGTCTACTTCTTTATCAATAAGCAGTAGATAAGCTTGAAGCGTAGTAGAAAAAATGGGGCATACCACAATAGTTCCAAATAATGAATGCAGTGGTTCACACCCAACAAGAGAAATAATAATAATAAATGGGTGTCATCCATCCAAAAACAAAAATCGCGCTCTGATTTTTTTGTGTTTCAATTTATTATTACATTCCTGTTAGTATTTTTTTGCAAATCGAGAAAAATATCACCGTGCCAAACATTGAGACAACCCAATCAACGAAACTGGTGTGCTTGTTTTTTGTGCGTGCAGGAAAGAGGTCCAGAACTCAGGAGGACGACGTTGACGGACCCATTAGACCACCGTAGTCGCCGACCAGGATTCGATTCTCGGGCATGACATGACCCATAACACCTGAGCCAGCGCGGGGGCACGAACGGGGGAAAGAAAGAAAAAGATGAAAAAGAAGAAAGAGAGAGAAAAAAAATAAACTAAATAAGGCAAACAATAATAAATAACTTTGAAAAGGGTTAAAAACAATCAAGCAAACAGGAGGGTTACGGAGGAGAACATGGTAAGAGTGTAATTAATCGAGAGAAAGAATAAAATGAAACCGGGACACTCCGAATCCCCATCGGAAGTTGATAAACGAGCGCGGACAGGAAACGGATCTGTATCCACCGAGGGAACCACTCGCGCTTCAATCAATTGCGGCCATACTGTCGCATCTGGAGAGGCCCAATCGATAGGAAGCCGCGGAAGAGAGCGAGCCTACGGATAGCTTTCGCCGCAAGCGCTGTTTCGCGCAAAAGCACACCAGTCAGCTGCCGAGCTGCCACTCCAAATGTTTGCCAACATTCACGGTAATAGCGCTCACACGCACTAACAAACAAACAAACAAACAAAAAAATCCTTCAATACTTCCACTGAAGCAGAAAGCAATTGTTGACTCTTTTGGCTGCTGCATTTGAGTTCCGCAGCATATGCAGCTGAATATTTCGAAGTACCGAGCCGTAACAACGCGCGCAAAAAAAAATCGACGGACTCGAATCTGGGTGAAAGTTTTGCCACCCCCGCCGCGATGGCTGCCACTCTGCTTCTTCTTTCAGTCGGATCTCGCGAAGTTGTACACACACACACAAACACAGGATTGCTGCACCGAGAAGCGAGTCGCTTGTGTGTTTTATTTATTCATGTATGTACGAATGAGAGCGTGCGGATTTTTTCGCCAGAAATAGCACGTACCTACACCTAACCTTCCTCCCACATGGCATTCAGCATTCGCTTTCTGGCTTCTTGTGCAATTTACGCTCGGTCCCGCTGAATTCAAAGCCTTGTTACCCCGCCCGGGGGCTCGTTCGAAATAGTGGGCTTGGGTAAAGTTTTTGGTGGTCAAAATGTGTACTGTTGATCTGGCACTGTTCTAGTGGCTTGACAGAATATTCAATTGTTTGCCAATTTGGGAACACGCTCGTAAATCAATTTGAGAGATTCGTAGACCTCATGTACTTTGAGTTTAAAGCTTTAGAAATAACAGTAGATTCGGAAACTTTCACAAGTCTAAAAAATGTACTGTAATATATCGATAAAAAATATAAATCATGAACATGTTTTACAAACTCTAAGCAAGCTGTCTGTACGTTAAATTCGAATACCGTGATAAATGAATAAATAACAAAAGCACATTTCCCGTTGACTAATTTTGCAGTTTTTCGTCAAAAACTCAACCGCCGAACGTGCTTTGCTGCAACAAGAACTGGCAACAAAACACAGTAACAGTTCGGCTGAAAAGTTTATAAGGTTGACGTCTAGATGGTGCCTCTTGCAAAAATCTACTTGACTATCACAAAGCACCATCTTTCAATGGATACGTGTCAAAATTTGACAGCAATCGGTCGATTGGTTCGTGAGTTACAGCATTGAGAGTGAAGCAACTTTTGTCATTGTGAAAAAAAGAAAAAAAAGTACAAATTTCGTGTGTTGATGGCAAAATTGCATGAATTGGGCTTCGAATTGCTTCCGCATCCACCGTATTCTCCAGATCGGGCCCCCAGCGACTATTTTCTGTTCGCAGACCTGAAGAGAATGCTCGCTGGCAATAAATTTTAGACCGATGATGAAGTGGTTACCGAAACTGAAACTAAAAAACAAAACCGAAGGAGTACTATAAAAATTGCATCGAAAAGTTGCAAGATCGCTATAATCGCTGTATCACCTTCGAAGGCAATTATGTTGAATAATAAAATTGAATTTTGCAAAAAAAAAAAAAAAAGAAATAGTTTTACTGTGTTACCTTATGAATTTTTCAGCCGAACTGTTATTATGAGTTTGACATGCAACTCGCCAATTATAATCGGTATGTTGCTTTCCAACCCAGTCGGAATAGAAAAAAGAACACGTCAAAGTCAATCAAAATTTTAAGTAATGTTAACTATACTCTCTAAATATCGCGGCGTGACGCACGGGATGATAACATTTACAATCACTGGAAATCAGATGATAAGTAACAATATTGTTTGGACATGCAATGTATGGAAAAGAAAATACGTTGGAAAACGTTCAGACTTGCAGAAACAAAAACCATGGGTTTTTGGGTCACGATAACGTACTATCTCAAAAAGGCTGTCTTTGTGAACGATTTTCTTTGCCAGAAACTCAACACTCAAGAACAACAGTCGTTAGAATCTGACAAGTCTGCGACTGACTGACTGAAGGCTAATTACCACATGAGGCAAATCGTTTTCAATCTATAGAAGGTACAAATGAGTGTTCGATTTCTATGCAGAACTACGTCTTGAATTAGAGGGCCCAATCAGAAAACATGTCATGTTTCTTTTTCTATGAAATAGTTTTAACATTCATGAAACTTTTAGCTGGAACGAAATATACATATTTTCATGATTCGCAACCCAATTTCTTAGAAAAAATGTATATGTGTAGCACGATTTTAGTTTAAATTGACAAAAAGCAAAAGCATTCCTATTTTTTCCATAGATTGGTTCTCTGTTCTTCTGTGTTTCATAAACTGGGACGAGAAATAGATTGTTTCTTAGCGTATTCTGAAAATATACGCAAACTTGTTCATTGCGGAGAGATAAAGAACGCGAACTAAAAAGCTATATCATTCAACATAATTTTAAACTTCTACGTGAACCATGCCTAGGACATCACCCTTTTTATATATTTTTATTGCGAAAAACGTGAAATATATTTTTCACTTTTTTCTGGAATATTACAAAACTATTTTCGTTGAGAGCGGTCATCAGCTGTCCCAAACTGAAGTATACAAAAAGTAGAGGTAAAATGTAGCTACAAGAGAATGCGAGACCCAATACGATCTATACCAAATTTTCTGACGGCAAAACCTTTGGATTAACCCTTTGCGGTTGTATTAAAATTGAACTTGGTTGTCATACTGGTCGGAATTATTTTTATTTGAAAAAGCAGTGATGTAAAACTTGTGTGATTATGAGAGATTAAGAAGATTTATTTAATTTTATGTAAACTTCAGATAAGTATTTAATAAATAATGTTTTTAATGTGTTATTTTCATTTAAAAAATATATAGTATAATTCGTATGATATCCTTCGACAGTCCCCAAAATGCACTTCAGGTGTTCGTATGTATCACCAAAAAAATTAGTTTGTCGTCTTCTGGCTTTAATATTTCTGTTTGAACATGCATAACAAAGCTCTTTGCCTTATAATTGTTGCATAAAGTACAAGATTAGTATACTCCCTTTCTGTGGTGGCTGAGAGCAGACAAACGACCGCGAAGGGTTAAATGCGGATGTTTCCCAACGATGCTAAAAATTTTTGGTTTAAATCGATACAAATTAATACGTCTTATCAAATATTTTCTAAACAACTCAACAGGAAGTAGACTGCACCTTGGAAGCCTCAAAAATGAGTCCGGACAGTAATGCAATCTAATAAAAATGATCTTTCTTGAAAAATTTTGTCATTAGCTTGATTAATTGAAACACGACTACATTCGATGACTAATGACTGGAACAAACAAACTTAGTTGGACATCTTGACTTTCATCGTTTTGAAATTTGACCCGAGAATTTCAATTACATATTGAACCTCTGTCCATATAAACCGGTAGAAACATTAGACGATTTACTCAGAGTAATGAGAGTTTTGAAGAATTTGACGAGCAGAATCCACCGAATTCAACCTGAATATCGTAATCATTCACCGTATTCTTCTGATTTAGTGATTTAGCACCCTGTGACTTTTATAAAAAATAGGGTAACGAAGGGTTGAACGCAATTTTTCAATACAGCCATTCCATGCCAAATCGATATAGTGGTTCTCAAATTTTCGAGAAAAGTGGTATATTTGTTCTTTATTGCAAAATATTAGACCCATTTTTTTTAATTTTTCAATAGGGTGCCCATTTCCATTTTAGGTTTGTCCGAGAATTCATTTGTTCGCCTGTATGTTTTTTTTGTATTTTTTCTTGAAAGCTGAGGCTTTTTTAGATAAAATATCCAAAAATCAGAGATGTATTTTTTTTCGTTTTTGAGTTATGATTTTTCAAAGTTGTTAAAAAAAATTAAAATTTTCCAGCTTTTCCAAAAATGCCTTTTTTGAAAAAAAAACATTACTTTTGAACAACTGGGCCGATTGAAATGATCGACATATCAAATTGAAGCCTATGATCTAGTGTTTTTTCGAAAAAAAAATCACACTTGCGACAAAATGGAGCGCTATATTTTTTTATATTTTTCTTTGGAAGCTGAGGTTTTTTACATAATACATCCGGAAATTAGAAGTGCGTTTTCTCCGTTTTTGGGTTATGATCTTTCCAAATTGAGGTGTTTAAAGTCTTTGTTCAATATTCATATGCAACTAGATTAGATCTTTGCGACTAGGATTCAATTTTTCCGGAAATTTTTTTTTCAGAAATATTTTTTCAAAGAATACTAGACCATTGGACTTAATTTCATAAGTCGATTCTCTAAATAGGTCCAGTAGTTAAAAAGTTATGAATTTCAGTCATTTTCAGTTATGAATAGTCATTTTCGGAAGAGAGGAGAAAAAAATATTTTTCGGACTGTCTGTTGACTTTGAAAAATCAAAAAGAATAGAAAAGATTTTTGGACATGTTATGTTAAACCTCAGCTTTCACGAAAAAATATAAAAAAGATGGCGCCATTTAGTGGATTAGAGAAACAGAAACAATAAAAAACAAATACAACCAACAATTATGAAAACAAAATCCAAATATTTTTCCAAAAAAGTTTGGCTTTAATTTGATATGTCGATCATCTGAATCGGTTCAGTAGTTCAAAAGTTATGAATTTTCGAAAAAAAGTAAATTTTTGAAAAAAAGGTGAAAAAATAGATTTTTCGAACCACCCTAAAATGGAATTGGGCACCCCATTGAAAAAAAAATACGGGTCTAATATTCTGCGATAAAGAAAAAAATATATCGGTTTGGCATGGAATGTCTGAATATGGACTTTGCATTTGTATCGGTATCAAATCGAAGTAAAACGTATTTTTAAGTTGGAGGAAGCAACTTTGAATTATAAAATGAATAATTATCAAAGTAATTTGTTTAGAAATTCATTTTTCTTTTTTTATATAAATTTTAAACTTCCGAGTCCATTCACCTTTAGCCTTGGGAAAGGAAATTAGAAAATTGTCAATGGAGAGTCCTGGGATGGAACTCACTATCGCTCGCTTAATATGTGAACATGTAACCCATTTAGTCATGAATGCCCCCTCAATTTCATTAAAGAACACGAACATTCTTTTGACACACGACTTATTTCGGTTTCCGAACCAATTCCCCATCATTTGTGGGAGTTTTCAATATGCAAAAAAAAAAAACTGTGGTTGGGGCTTAAAGAATACTCTCACATGCTTTTCATCATGCCCATCAGGGACGGTGATTTTGACGTAAAAATCGGCAGGTGGTGGAAACGAGTGATGGTTTTCGTAGATACACAATTGAAGACCACAGTTGACCTGAACCGATCTCGAAATAATAAATACTTCAGGCACGACTGACAAAAAAACGTTGAAAGTGACTCAATAATCCATTTACAAAATCAATGTAACGGAAGTGAGCACCATACGAGTTGGAACCGATAATAGTTGTAGGGGTAGTGGGGGCAAATTGGTCCAGGGGGGGGGGGCAAAGTGGTCACCAGCTTTTTAGGTAGTATAACTATTGATTATAGATGCCGTATTGATAGGCACATTATGTTTGAAGAATTTAATGGCTTTTGAGTCACCCTGTACTTCAGTAGAGCTGTCGCATGTCAAAATAGCAATAAAAACAGAAATTTCTCTTTCGATAGCCATTCGGCCGTAGTTCTGTGCGCATGGTATCTAAGGAATTTCTCGTGAAATTTAGTTTATTCAATCTGATATGTTGGACAAATTATCAGTTTGAACGACTGTCCACGTATTCTAGGAGAGGTGAACAGATATTTTGTTTAATCTCAGCGATTAATTAGCATAGAAATTATTTTCATGTTTGGGGGCAAAATGGTCATAGGTGAATAACAAGTTACAATGTTCTGTTTACTAAAACTGATATATCTCATCACATTCTGCTCTTGAAGAAGATCCTTTTGTGGCTTTGACCCTGGATAAATATGCCACTCCAACTAAACCAAGCCTCATTATGCGGAACGCTATATGTTTCTTACTACGCTTTTGTATGCAAGAGAAAATTCGATTTTTCACCTTTTTTTGACGTAGGACTACGTCTTACATTAAGGGTGCCAAATCGGAAAACAGGTCACGTTTTTATGAAATAAAGTTAACGTGAATAACTGTTTTTGCTGCGAATGGATTTTAATGATTTGCATACCAATCGAATCGGAAATTTTCTAAGATTTGTTTGATGTGCTATACATTACAATCCCATAGTCTGTATATGGTTTAAATTGATGAAAATTGGAATCATTCCCATTCCCCCATACATTTGTTCTGTCCATTTGTGTGTTTTCCCGAACAAAGCTGTCAATAACGGACAACTTGTGCAGTCGCTAGAATAGAAACAACGAAGGGGGATAGCGAAAAGAGAATATTTGGGAAGTAAACTCCACTCTTGCATAGTGAGTAAACTGTCGCTGGCGTATAAATACCAGGGGTTAGACATCAATTGAATATAGGCTACCCAAAATCAAAATCAATATGGCGTCATTTGTTTATCAACATATCATTTACGAGGATTGAAATCGAAAAATGTGCTGCTTTATTCTAACTGCATGAGCGATATTCATATTTTGGTTTCACATGGAGGTGTTCACATTTAACATGGAGTTTAAAGTTAGCCACTATTCGACTATATAACCACACCGAGTTGTACACAACAGTAATTGATTGAACCAAAATGTCAGTAAACCGCAGCAATATTGGGTACACTGGCAATACGAGGGATTTGACGTTTTAGTCGTACCCCTGATAAATACTGCATCTCCTCTAAGGAGAATTCTCAGAATCTTTCTGCGTCCGAAACAACAAAGGTTGCTTATTCTGCTCGTCTTGTGTTTTATGTTTTCCCTCGAGCTGTGAACGCTAGCGAATATTTCACATGAAGTGAATTTCGATGTTTCTTTTTTATCGCTGCAACTGTGTGCGTGATGAAGATGTCTCTCGTTAAATACTTAGTGCAAAGCGTGCATTGATATGAAGAAACAAATTGCGACATATGACCAATTAGTGTATTGTTCTCGCAAAACCAAGAAAGAATCGTTGCTTATCGAAAAGATTCTACAAAACCACGTGAGTCTTTAAACTTTTCAGGGTCTCCGGAACTTTCTACTAAAGAGTTATTTATGGAACTTCGACGCATTCGCAAATATAATCCGAAATGATAAACCAACAAATTAAAAAAAAAAGATTACGTAGTCCTACGTCCTAAGCGGTCGTGTCTCGGATACAACCCCTCGAATTTTTTCTAATGATGAAAAGTGTACTATTTTGAATTTTTAAAGTAAAATCCGTTTTCTATCTTGAAGAACAATGAGTTGAACTATAATATTCTTCGAGAAACGGAAATTAAATCAGTATGTGGTCGCTGGAAATGGGCATATTCCTTAGGGTGACCACTATGCCCCCACTTCCCTTCTTCATTTGTTTGCTTATAAAAATCTGAATGCTCAACACTTGTCTTGCATCAAACCAATTCAGAGGTAAGACTGATTCCATTGATTTCTTCTGAGTCGAACTAAATTCGGAATTTTTCTTGTAAATTAACTGCTTAAATCTATGCAAGCATTAAGATCAATACCCGATCGGTCAAATATTTTCTAACATTGGATAACATTAAGCTTGGCTATTCTGGCTGTCTGGAACCAAAAACAATCGTGATATTATCTCCCGAGCAAGCAGAAGCAAGAAGTGAAAAATTACACGGTATGTGAAATATGTTTCGGGAACATTAACGTAGTGAACATAAACTTTTGAACAATAGTTTATTCAGTCAATATTGATCGATTTATTATTATCAAAGTAGATTCCTGCAATATACTTTTTACATCGATTTTTCAGTCATCATCATTGTTCTACGCTTTTTTTCGAAGCTGTGAACCACCTTTATGTCATCAAAGGATTTTATTCCTACTTTGCCTTTTTTTTTTTCGAAAAACAGAAATGTCGCGAATGCCAATCAGATGAATACGGTGGATGGTTTAGAACAGAAACGCGGTTCCAAGCTAAACATTGATCCACGATCAGTAACTTGTTACTCATATTTGCATTATCGTGAAGAAAGGGCCAATTTTCTGAATGGTGATATTATGAACGAATTAGAGGGATTTCAACCATCAAATACCTCAAAACTCTAAGATTATATTCCCTCGTTAAACTGTAGCCTCAACCCCTTGTTGCAAAGTTAAACGTTTCAAAATCAAATTCAATCCCGAAGTCTTAGTTATGAGAACTGCACGTAGTCTTTCTCAAGACCAGAGTTCATCATCCCTTGGCTATCAAAATCGAGGCGACCCTCAACTGAAGGCTCTGCCATTACCGTTAATGGTCAGGATCACCACTTGTAGCTGATCGAAATGGAAGGGTAATCTAAAAGTTTCATATATGAATCATTTTGAATCTTTTTGATTTGTAAACAATATTTATCAATTATTCGGATCGCTGAATAAAGTCGTTTCCAGTTGATGTTTGGCCGCTTCTTTCTAGTTACTGTAGCGCCTCTAGTTGTCGTGTCAAGCAACTAATGACCGGCTTTTGATCTGGGAGGATTGCGATATAAAATTCTTCAGAATTGAGGCACGTGTTGAAAAGGGTTGAAAAGTTATTACGCGAGAGACGTGAGAAAATCAGCACACTTAAGATAAAACCCAACATGGTCAGGAACAATGATCGTCAAGGCTCTCAATTTTCCAAAATCGAATGTAAATACTTTCCTCAAACATTACCGGGAAACATTGACGTAGAATCGCGCAAAGCAAATCAAACGTAGAAGTGGAACATAGGACCGGAAACTACGAGCGAAGATCATCAGGGCAGTCCGGAATATATCTGAGATCTCTGGCTTAAACTTATATCCCCGGAACGGTTAAAAGTATATTAAATAAGAATTTGAGAGACAAATTGGAAATAGTTGTTCGAAATTAGATAGAAAAATATCCGAAAAACAATGAAAGACCATTCCGAAAAATATGTATTCTTAGTTCTCAACTTTTTTATGATGTGATGCTCCAGTTTTTTTCCTTTTGTGTGATCTTATATAAAATAGACACATTTCTAAATACCGCGCCCTTCACACACACACACACACACACACACCGTGGAGTTGCCGGCCTAGAATAGCACTTCGGGTCTTGGTCCCTGTCCCTGTCGTATGAGGCGACTTATCGGGTGACAACGCGAGTAAGGGCGCGGTAAAGCCTATTGGAGATTGCACGGGGGAAATACCGTGTACAGGAGCAACGCAAGGAGTGCCAAGCACATCAGGATCGACGCCAGTAAGATCCTGATTACGACATACTGGTTACGACATGGAAAATGGACACGTTACGGAAACGATTTCAACACGACGCTGAAGGCTGACAGTCGTACTATCCTGTTCCCTGAGTAAGGAAGAGTGACACCTTCCTGAAACGGCGTGTGGGCTAATAGTGCGATTGCCCCCGTCCCGGTAATAACTTGGCAAGTCTTCGGGTACGTTCGATGCTCGTCTAGGCTCAGGCACTAGGTACTAGGCGTCAGATGTCACATTCCTGACTTGCGCTGATCTGGCTCTGAACACGGTCCCCATGAAGGACCGTGTCAACCCCTGCATGGCCTCACTGCTTGCATAGATAACCATGGGATCACTGATAGCGACTATGTACAACGAGCGGAGATAGCGGCCCGAAGTTGGGACCCAACAGACATGAATACCTTCGAACAATTCAACAGACGAAACGACGGGAATGAAGACACACCAACAGGAGAGGCGAGCGTGTTCGCAAGGAGCGGTAAGCTCCAGAGATCACCAATTCGCAACCAGACAGCCATAGCGAATCCTACAGGACACCAACAGGATCCACAACAAGGAGAGAGTAGCCTGATACAAGTGCTAACGCATAAAGCCAACACCACCACTTCTTTAGAAGGGCTGCAGGTCGGGAGGTCAAGCTTGATGGAGGTCAAGAAAAAAGTGAATGAACTCTACGAGTTCATTAAGGACAAAAACAATGCCCATACTAAGATAAAACATTTAGTCACAAGCATCAAATCGGCCGTTACGGCTGCTGACCGTGAACAGAAGGAGATGATCACGCGAGCAGAGGTTGTCGAAAAAGCACTCGCTGAAGCAAGGGTGAAGATGTCCGTCGAGATACAGGAGACGCCGAAGACGCCACGAAATCCACGATCGGACAAAAGGAAGAGGGATACCCCAGGGGATGAAGAAGACCTGAAGAAGGTTAAAAATGATAACCTGGGAAACAAAAAGGAAGGTGAAGGCAGTGGATGGCGCACTGTCGAAAAACAGACGGAGAAACGAAAGAAGAAAGAAAAAAAGAAGAAAGGGGTGCAGGAGACAAAAAAACCTAGGCCCCGACGCGAGCGTAGTAAGGGAGAGGCCCTGATCGTCGAGGTGAAGGAAGGAGTGAATTATGCATCACTCCTACGGAAAGTGAGGGACGATCCGGAGTTGAAAGAACTGGGAGAGAAGGTGGTGAAAACCAGGCGTACCCAGAAAGGAGAGATGCTCTTCGAGCTCAAGAGGGATCCGGCGGTCAAAAGTTCAGCCTTCAAGGAACTGGTTGCGAAGTCGCTCGGTGAGGAAGTGAAGGTGAGGGCTCTTTCCCAGGAATCAGTGATCGAATGCAGAAATCTGGACGAAATCATGACAGACGAGGAGCTAAGGCGCGAGTTGATAGAACAGTGTAAGCTGGACAATACACCAATGACGATCCGTATGAGGAAGGCGTATGGTGGTACGCAGACGGCGTCGATACGGCTCTCAACAGTCGCAGCCAATAAGATGGTAGAAACGACCAAAATAAAAGTTGGCTGGTCGGTTTGCTCGCTGAAGATGGTGCCCCGGGTGACCATTGGCGCTAGCTGTCTTCGAGCCAGAAGACGCGCTCAGAGAGCACGAAACAGTGCCGATAGAGAGGAACGTAATACGGTGTACCGAGCAGCTAGAGCCGCCTTGAAACGGGAAATTACAATGAGCAAAGCGAACTGTTTTAAGGAGCTGTGCCGAGAGGCAGATGCCAACCCATGGGGCAACGCGTATCGAGTCGTGATGGCGAAGATCAGAGGACCTGTGACGCCCGTCGAATCGTGTCCCGAGAAGCTGAAGGTCATTGTGGAGGGTTTATTTCCGATGCATGATCCTACGATATGGCCACCGACACCGTACGCCGAAATAGCTACCGAACGTTCTCAAGTTTCCGATGAAGAACTGGTAGCAGTGGCGAAGAGACTGCAGGTAAAGAAAGCGCCCGGCCCCGACGGAATCCCCAACGCGGCCTTGAAAACGGCGATTCAGGCGTTCCCGGACATCTTCAGGATAGTGCTACAGAAATGCCTGGATGATGGTCACTTTCCTAAGAAATGGAAGATCCAAAAGTTAGTGTTGCTGCCAAAACCAGGAAAGCCCCCGGGGGTACCAACATCCTATAGGCCTATATGCCTGCTGGATACGCTCGGGAAACTCTTGGAAAGGATTATCCTCAACAGACTGACGAAATGTACGGAGAGTGACCATGGTCTGTCAAAGATGCAGTTTGGATTCCGGAAAGGCAGGTCCACCGTTGATGCTATCCGGACAGTGGTTGAAAAAGCAGAGAAGGCATCACAGCAAAAGCGGAGGGGCGACCGACATTGTGCTATAGTAACGATCGACGTGAGGAATGCTTTCAACAGCGCTAGCTGGGAAGCCAAACACACACACACACACACACGCACACATATGAAAATATAAATTAAATTGTTTGTACCAATACAAACCCATCCAGTTATGAATTGGTATTATTTACATGTTATATGACATATGGCAAATTCATTTGGCCTGTCGAAAATTGGACAAAGAATATTTGATTGAACTTGGTTAGCACTTTTATGTGTTATACGTATCCAAAATTTGTCCAATATTTGCCATGAAAGTCCTGTGCTCAGAGGCTGAAAGCTTACTTCAAGGTGTAATTAGCAGGATATTCTGCCGAAATGTTATTCAAAAGTGAAAATAGAGACCATCATATTAATGGAATAGCAAATGACAGCGTGGACCTTATAGTTCGACGTGGATTTAGAAATCGTTTCGAAATTGGTTTCTTGGGAATTATATAACATTGGCTAGTTTTCTTGCTAATTCTCTAACAAGCAGAGAAGAGGAGTAGCTATACAATAGGAATGATGCAGGATTGTATAGTTTGTTCTCGTAAAAACATACATCCTCTATCCTCGTGATACTTGATCTTCAACTAATTTTCATTACAATTATCATTACAGAAAGAATAAACTGTTGGAAAACTTATTTTTAGATTACTTTTGTAGTATGGTTGTAATCTTTTAACTGTATCTTAGTTTTACTCAAAGTTGAGTGAAATGTAATTGAATATAGGTAGCTGGTCACGTTAGATGCGAACAATGGTCACGATGGTCAGAATTGATCGGTGATAAGTAATTGCAAATATAATCACTCTCGTTGCGTCAAATTATACGCAGAGTGATTAGCTGTGAGAGGCAGTAATTAAAACCATCGTTCTATCGGATGTTAGAAGTGCACAGAAATAACGGAACATCGAAACTGAATATTGAGTTGTCTGTTACTTGTCAATTTTACGAGTTGTTTCATTACATCCTCAATTGATAGATGTCCCGAAACATTTGATCCGTATGTAGCTTTTTTCGGCAAACTTACAATTGTTTCTGGGTTAACGGGTGTTCCTGAAACTTATCAACCCCCATGTTATACAATCACTTGAACCCCTCCATGTTGTATTGAGGTGAAAGTCAGTGGATAAAAACCCGAAAAAAATAGTTCATTGATAAGGAAATCGGTGCAAATCATCCAGGACCTACATGACCAACCTATATGAATAAACCCTGGTCGGATCCGACGAACGCAATATGTAAACATCGAGCCTTTCAACCACTTCTTCCATCACCATTTGCAATCGGCAAACACCACTGATATGTGCCAATCAGATAGCCCTGGATAGAAACCCGTTTTCCGACACCCGTTGCCACAGTGTTGAGAGACCTCTGGACACCCGATCTCTGCGCCAACCCGACTCCACCGACACGAGAGAACCACTTGGAAATATTTCATCGGTACAAATAACTGCATCCACTTCTTCTCCAACAGAGCGTGTTCTCGTTGAACATTGTGTTGTGTGTTGAATTGGTGCTTTTTTCCCCGTTTCGTCGTCCCCCACTTTGTCTCCCCTCTTCCCTGCCCATCCGTTCCAGGGCCCCTATTTCGTGGTCTTCCACCGGCAAGATATACCCCCCCCCCCTACTATATTGGCACACAGGTTATACAACAAAGCAAGGTGCGCACAGGCGGCGTGAGGTGGGGTGGGAGATGGAAATGGATTCTGCTCTCAGCACTTTTTTTTTCGTTTGAGTGTTAAAAAAGATACTTGATATCTTTATGTTTGGCCTGCTCTTTCTCGGTGCAGCATCCCTCCCCCTCCTCCGGCAGGGGGAAAGCGCCAGCTGAGAGAGATAAGCACAGGATGAACGGGAAAAAATTAAAGCGGAAACATATGTAGATTATGCTTTTGGTATGTAAATTCGTGTTTTCGCTATTTTCTTGGCCGGAGAAAAGTAGTGCGACGCGGAAAGAGCTGCATTGGCTGCTGTTGCTACGTAGCAATAAAGTTTGTCGGTTCTCTTTTCGCCGCTATCTTCAATCAACTGTGGAAAAGACAGAATTTCGTCAGGTTTGGTCTGTTGGTATTTTGCTACCTCCGAGGGCTGATCAAAGGATATTTCCGACACGAGACGGATCATTATCCTGTACGCCACCTGCTACAATTTATTACTCAATCAACACTGAACGTCCCACATATATTCGATCCCCGGCAAACATGCAACCCGGCGGAAGTAGCCGTACAAATTTTCCAACAACCCGAGGTAATTACTCAATTAGTTTATCTGATCCAAATTAAAACAAACACTCTCAGGAGAGCACTTAACAGCGATACCTGCCCTCCTCCTTCCCACGTGTGCAATCCTCTCAACCGGGCAACGAAAAGAACAACAGTGTGAACAAGCTCCACACACCCATTTGGGGCTAAGTTTTGCCATGTTCGAACAAGTGGGGATGGATTCGGGACGGGTGGGAGATGTGGTGGTGCGGACTGGTCACGCTAACAATGTCTAATTAAAATGCAAATCCGCATACCTCCGTCGTGTCGTTCGCCCGACCAGGCAATACTTGCCTGGCGGGGCCAAAGGCTTCCATACGTCAGGCATCCGCCGGTCGGCCCAAAGGCCGCCCAAACAGACAATAAATCATATCGTCGATGGTGGTTATAAAGGGCGATAACACGACCACCAATTACTGCTCATAGCTGAGCACATACTCCGGCACGGGAAAGGAACGCGCGCGCTCGCTTGCTTGCTGGCCATGTATCTAAAAACGGCGGTCAATCGGCCGATGTTGGGTGGGCATCGTTTAAAATTTTATTATAGCCAGACATGTTAGAAGCGCCCGGTCTCACGACGACGGTCAGTTTGAGTTCGGGTGTAAAATGGTCCGAGTCCCTGATCGTCCTGATTGCAGACGGGAGATAGAAGCCACGGTGTCCACGTTGGTGGACCATCTTCTTCCCAGTGTGGGACAATTGGCTGGCCTAGCGAGAATATATGGGGCTTGGTTCGAGATCCGCCGGCGGTATTATCATTACACTCTGTGTCGGTGTCATCACACTGGCCTTAGAACAATCTGAAAACAGCGAATGACCGCGGGAGCATATGCATGAGGCTGCGTAGCTCAGTGATGCCAGATCTATGAGACCATAGCACAATGCACATTGGTCCAGGAAGTGCATTTAAGTGGAAATTAGCATCTAAAGCTCGACAGTTATTCTCTAGACACAAACTGTTTTCGATAAAGTTGTTACATATGATAGAGCTCTCATTCTCAAGTTTTCAATAATAAGGTGACCAAAAATTTTCGAAGAAATAAAAAAAATACTTTTATCTTATATTAGATAGAGGTAAGATAGAGGTAATCATAGTTCAACAATGTTGTAGTCCCAGTTATTTGAGGCTACTTTGTGGAACAAATTTTTTTTGCTATCTCTTGGAATAACCTCTATAGCGCTATAGCGATATAGCGTTAGGGTCACCATGAACGAAAACCTTACAAAAAGTTTACTAATACAAAAAAAAATGTGATACAGAATTTGTCAATATCCCAACTCTACTCAAAGTTATTGATATTTCTTCCTCAAAAAAGCGCACTCTTCATTTTTTGTCGTTCTTTCTGGGGCAAACATAAACAAATGTTTGTTGGCGGCATTTGAAAGAGCATATTTTACTCCACATAATGTGAGATTTCAAAATCTATGTTATTTTTTTATTTGAGCAAACTAACATTGTAATTATGAGTTTTTGGGTGAAAAACATCAATAACTTTGAGTAGGATTAAGATATTGACAAGATTTGCAGTGAAAAATGCTAGTCTCGGTAGCATGTCGAGAAGCCGCTGTTTGAGGTACACCTAAAGTTAATTTTTGCACATTTTCTGGCATCCCGATTTATTACATTAAATGAGCTGAAAGATAACATAAAATGTTCTACTCCCCAATACATATATATCATTCGTATAATATATATGTTAGAGCCAATATGAGGGAGCGAAACAGGAGACACATTGGAATTTTTTTTTTGCACAATCCCAAATGAAAAGAGAAAAGAAAACAGAAACAGATGTCTGCTCGCATACATACAAATCATTTTTAAGCTTCAAAATAGCTCATTATTTGCGCATTTGACTCTCATGACCAGGAAATGGCATCTTTTCTGCCAAAGATGGCATGTTTTCTGCCAACGCTAGTTTGGGTGTAGACAAATTTTCGTTCAATTTTTGTTCGCGTCATTTTCTGTGGTACGTTAGAAGGATACCAGATCTTTTTTTAATCTATGTAAATTTGTTTTATCAAAAGAAAGATGTGCTTACAAAAAAATAAAATATGTTCCAAGGATTTATTAATATGGGTATCACATGAAAGTGCTCGACTAGTAGAATCAAGTTATTTATGAAAAATCCAAATTCAAGATGGCCACATTCACAAAATGGCCAATTCCCTTCCTTTTAATTGTTTGCTCTTAAATTTAGTACACTTCTTTAATTAAGTTATCTTCATAGTTCTGAGTATTCCATAACATCAAAACTCTTATTTGTTTGCCGCTTTAAAATGACTGATTTCATATTTTCTAAAAAAAAAAGTTGATTGAGATATGCGTATCCCATGAATAAACTTGACTTGGAGAACACACGTAAATCCAAAAAGTTTGGTTAATCACAATCAAACCGTTTAACCTAAAACGTTGTTTTTTTTATTTCATTTACGTACACATATCAACCCATTGCGTTTGTAATAATTTTTAATGGACTCGGAAACTACTGAACCGATCAACGTGAAAATTGGTATTCAGGGGTTTTTGGGGCCGGGGAAGTTCTTCGTGATAGTTTCAGACACCATACAAATGAAACACAAATTTCTACATTACTCCAGAATTAATCAAGCAAAAGGAACCAAATTTTGCATTTGGAGGAAATGGAAATGGATTTTAATGTGATGAAACGCACTCCTATATCTTCTTCTATCTATACCAATAAAAAAGTGTCGCCGAATATGTTGATAAGAGCAGAAGGAATTGTCCGATTTAGGGCTGTCTTTATTCTAGCATATTTTCGGTGTAAAACACTCATTCCATGTAACGGAGAGACATGTTATTTGCAAGTGGTTGAAAAATCTTGAACGAGAATTGTGTCTGAAAATAATCTGATATTATAATGATGAGTTTTGTTAGAAATACTAGGAGTTTTATAGTAAACCGTAAATTCAACGGGGTCAATTAGAAGATCAATCAATGAACAGTTCTGCGATTGGACTCATGAACTTGCGCTTAGTAAGAAAACGTGGATGTTTGACAAATTTTGAGCGGGACGAAGTTTGTCCTGTCAGCTAGTATAGTATAAATCACGGAGGAGAATCCCAGCATCGTGACTATTCTCTTATGTTTCCATGCTAATATTATTTTGTTTTGTATCAAGTGCCGTTATTTTCTATTCAAAAGAACATCAAATTTAATTGTCCCATGTTGATTTTTTAGGCATAACAGTCCCACCACGAATTTTTGAACCCGTAATCAAGCTTGATTGCTTCAGTTAGGAGATCCCATCACATTTCATTAAACAATAGTATAGTGCTTATAAAAAACCCGATGTATTGCTAGATTAATATGCTTAAAGCTTTTGGAAGACATTATGCGAGGAAACTTTGATTGCGTTTTTCTCAGTTACTGATTTTGGCACATGGGACAACTATGCGTAGAACGGCAGTATACAAGTATTTAATGATTGAAATGCTTTTAGTATCGTCTAAAGTTTAATAACAGATGAATGAATTCTATGAATATTATTTTCGACATAAATTCAGACATTCAACAACATGAACATAAATTATGAAACAGATGCTGTTACTGAACAAGAATATTCCTTTCAAGCAGAATGCATATTTTCAATTCACTATAGCAGCTTACTTGAATGTTTCATCGGTGAAACATGTGAAGTTGTCGAGATTTTCGGTTTTAAAAACCTGTGCTACAAATTCAAACACCATGTAAACAGATTAATCTCAAAATCTGGCATCTCTGGTTCGTTCAACTGAGTCGACGAAGAAAATTTTCTTAATCAATCCGCGATGACAAATGTACAGCATCGACATCTGTGGCGACATTAGTGTTCATAAGAAAATTTACAATCTCAATCAAATTGACTGTCCCGAAGGCAGTTATAAATCGTGAAAATTTGAATGAACATTTTTACTTGGTATTATTGATTAATTTGAAAAACGTAGTGCTGACCCTAATTTAACTCTTTTTCCATATATTTTCTGATATTCCCAAAAAATAATAAAATAAAATTTTCTAGACACCTTTTTCGTACAAGATTTTTTCACCACTAGTGAAAAATATAAGTCTTAATTGCATAGAATACATATTTGGTACGAAAATGCATTTTTTTCCATTTTTTTATTCTTTATTCATAATTTTCATCTCGAAAGTGTCTTCATTCCACATGATAATGCGTTGTCTGTGTCGCTTCACAAAAGTTCCAGAGTCAGACACAATTTAAAGATACCTATCAATTTTGAGATGCTTCGTGTGCGGATCGAAGTTGAGCTCAAATTTGACAGCTGATGTAAAAACAAGTTGAGGTTTGGTTTAAGTTGACTCGTGTGCGGACGGCACACGGGTCAACTTACTCCAAAAACACTGTTTACCGGTGACTTGTAAATTAACTTTATTGCACCTTTGGTTATGCAAAAACCAAAACAATTATTGTAGTGCAGCGGAAAAAAAAGTATTTTTTATAGATTTATTTTTCTTTTTTATAAAAAAAAAAAAATTTGAATTTTTCATCAAATACACCGTTTATTTTATTGAAAAAATTGCATGATCTTAAACATTACATCCGAAATAGTACGTTTACAGTGAAAAACTAATCAACTTGTTGCATTCTCAACGAATTTCAACAGAATTTCCTGCCGTCGCTCTAAAATTGTGGTTTTGTTGCATAATGACACTTAAACAGTATTTTCTTCCGGCGTTCTAAAATCACGGTTTTGTTACATAAAAATGGCTCCCAAATTAATATCGTAGAAATTATAGTTATTTTGATGTACTAACGATCAGTGTGATAATTTCGTCAAAGAATTGCATGTGTTATTCACATTGAAGCATAATTGTAGTTAAACCCTCTTTTCGCTTGATCAAAATACGCATTCCTAATAATATAATCAGATTATTATTTCTCAGCTCAGAAAAAAATCTTTTTAATAGTTCCCTACCCCTCATAAGTGTAAAAAGATTCCTATCCCTGGAAAGAGACGTCAAAACAATGGGTTTGATTATTTGTTTATCTTTATTAGTGCGCGGTTCAACCTGATAAGATGGGGAAAAAAGCAAGTTTCCAAGATTCCAAGATATCTGTAAACTTATAATCAAAACTCATCAGGGAGGTCTTCAATAGCGGATTACACTGGTAGAGGAAGATAGCGGAGGACTACAACCAGCAGTGATCGCCGAATTTCTCGACAAGTGGCTGAAAATCCTTTCGCTACCAGCCGAATGATTCGTGAGAACGCTGACTGAAATATCTCCGAACGAACTGTTTGCAGAAAACTGCAGGAATTGGGTTATAAGAGTGGATTTGCCCAACGACGACCATTGGTTTGAAATGTTAGCAGGTTTGTT
This sequence comes from Toxorhynchites rutilus septentrionalis, assembly GCF_029784135.1. Taxonomy (NCBI): domain Eukaryota; kingdom Metazoa; phylum Arthropoda; class Insecta; order Diptera; family Culicidae; genus Toxorhynchites; species Toxorhynchites rutilus. The sequence goes on along the minus strand of NC_073745.1, from coordinate 329,738,203 downwards.
TACTTTGCATTCAGCATACAGTTTTGGCTGATGCTTATTTCTGCAGGATCAAACGCTTCAAATTCGCTAAAAAAATACATTGAATACCGATAGAGTTGTGGAAACAGGTTATCTGGATTGATATAAGTAAATTTGAAGTTTTCGGCAAAAATATCCAGAAGGTGCTTCGCTTGGTAGGGTGTCGATAATCCTGAGAATATTGATGGCATAACGACGGCAGACTATTAAATCAGCATTTTGAAACGGAATCTTAAAGAGTCGACGCGATAAGTTGGCTTAGAGAAGCGTACTTCCGTGCTTCGCGTTTCAACCCTTTGCGGTCGTATGTCTGCTCTCAGCGACCACAGCAAGGGATCATACTAAATACTTTATCCAACTATATGTGATAGTTTACACTTCTTCTGAAAGAATTTTAATGCCTAGTGAGCGCGTTCACAAATTAATACGCAGCTTCTATGGATAACAGATAACGGTACTCAGTGTAATCAAAAGATAATTGGAAAGATAAGAGTATCTCTTCCAAGGGAAATTAATTATTCGACCGCAAAGGGTTAAGCTATTGGGATGGCTATCACAAAGTCCGGACAATTTGTGGTCCATTTTGGATCAAAATGTCGACAAGGGAGATGTCAACAACCGCGACAAACTGTTTGAAGCTTTGGAAAAAGCCTGGATTAATATCAACTCCCAAAATATTAGAAACCTTGTTGAAAGTATGCCTCGACGCCTGAAATCCGTGATTGAAGTTGAAGTCGGTCAAACTAAATATTAATGAAAAGTTTGAATGTTTAATTACAGTAATACGTACTTTATTTTTTCCACCAGAAAAATACCAATTTTCTAATAAATGCTCTTCTTTAGTTTATGTATCGTTCTCATGTCGCTGTTGTATCCACTATATTCCAAAAGTACACCTCCAGCTCTGTCTTTTGTTAGAACACTTTGAATATCCATCTGCCTAAGATTCAAGCAAAATCAAGAAAGTTTGAAAATGTCACAAGAGCGTTCTTCATTTTGTCCAGTACTGTAAATTGCATTAGGGTGACCATGAAAAAAAAACGTTTTTTTGCTTTTATACTAACTTTTATATTTCAAATTCTACTTCATAACTGTCTTCGGGTGACTTTTAATGTATATCAAGGGAAAAAATTTTAAATGCAGAATTTTCCAATATCTTAATCCTGCTCAAAGTTATTGATGTTTTTTACTGAAAAACTCATCTAAAAAAAGTGTCAGTTTACTAAAATACAAAAAAAATATTAAAATTTCACATTATGTAAAGTTTAAAATCCCCTTCCAAATGCCGCCAAAAATTTTTTCATGTTTGCCCACAAAAAAAAAAATCAAAATGTTTGTCTTAGTAAGCGCAAAAAGTCTTCTGATCTTCTGACAGTTTGCATGCAGAATTTGAAATATAAAAGTTAGTTAAAAAAGAAAAAAGGTTTTTTTCGTGGTGATCCTAGTGTAACTTAGAACAAAAGCGCTAAATCGGTTGCTACCAAGCTGCTTAAAATAGCTGTGGCTACAACTTTGTCGAACTATGTTTACTTCTATCTATAAAGATAACAAAGTTAGATTTTTGCTTTTACCTAAAGTTTTGGTCATCTTAGTTTTGATAATATAAAAATGAACGCTCTATCATTTGTAACAACTTTGTCTAAGACAGTTTTTGTCTAGAGAATATCTGTCAAGCTCTAGATGAAAATTTAATGTTAAATTGAAGCGTTTTTAACCGAAGCGTTGAACGCTATTTCAGGGAATGATCAAGCTCTTACGAATGTAAATTTTACAGTGATAAACGGTCACCCTCAACTTGTTTAAAATACCAACAGCCATCGGCAGGTCTCCACGTGTCATTATCTGCTGCCAGATGGCGACCGGATTTTGTTTTGCTAGCAATCACTCTGTTGTTTGGCATTCCTACGCATCGTCACGTCAGGGCAGCCCATCAAACATCATTCTCTCTCTCCGTTCATCCAAAGTAAACCAAACCAAACCCCGGCATTCTGCCACATCATAATCGTTCTATGAATAGTGTAAATATTTATGTTTTGAAAATATCTACGTTCCATATCACATGACGATACAACTGCTTCTCCTCCTGTGGCGCACTGTCAGATCATGTGAGCTTCTCAGTCGAAGTGGAATACTATCTTATTTCAACACTTCCCACCCGTCCTCGGGTCAGGCTCTGACCACGATGTGGAAAAACATGTCAACCGTACAGTAAACTCTTCCACAAACCCACGGATCCTGTCCCAAAATTAGTTACCGGCTTCAGCAAAAATGAGGCCCCCAAATACAACCCTATCTTTGGACCGACAAAACTTTCCATCGGGCGGCGGTGGCAGCGATGGATTCAGATAAATGCGAGCAGAGTACCTTAAATTACGCTAATCGCCTCACAAATTATATACGCATCCCTGGTTTTCCGGGAAGTTTCGCTGCCCCCGAATGACCGACCCTCCCGGTTTTCTATTTGTTACCACCCCACCCGCGTGCAAAAATATTGAATCTTATTTTATATTCAAAGCGCACGCCGAACATAAAAAAATCCTATTCGTTCCATCTGGGTGGCGGCCTCGGCCTCGCGGTTGGTTCTGACTAATCAGCGTATTTGGTTGGTTTTACCAAAAACTCATCCTAATAAAAACAAAACCAAAAAAAATCAAACAAGAGTAGGAACATTCATAAAGTGCTTACAAAATGAGCTCCGCTAACTTTTTCGCGTCCCCAATTTCATCCGGATTCATCAGGTGCTTGTCCTAGCGCACACCCCCACTGCTGTTCTAATTCTTCCCTCCCCTCTCACTCAACTCTCGCATTTATTTACCTATATTAAAATGTTACTTTATTTCGCATAACTTTCTCACCGCTAGAGATTTATTACCTTATTGCGACGGGATATTTGCTACCGGAAAGCGGAAAGTTCTTCTGAGGCGGGGGTGACTATACCGATTTATTATCATTGTTATTGTTAGCTTGATCATTATTAGTATTATTATTATTATTATTATTATTTTGCTTAGTGGGTGGCTCTACAGTTTCGGCTTGCTATATTACCTAACGACGAGATTTAACATTTAACACTGCTTTGAACGAACGAACGAACTTTGGCTTACGACTAACAATTGGCTATGCCCCATTGGCTGATTATCTGCGGGTTACATTGCGGGAGATGATGATGGTTTGGGGGGAAGCTCGCGTGAACTGTAATCGAATTGGTCGATTATGTCGGTGTATGGTCGATCCAATAGTCGTGATAATGGAATATGTCCTTTCAAATGATTTCCCTTCAAGTGACTTCTTGGAACAGTCAGCTCCGATTTGTTGTAGACTTTACTTTACTCCGCGTGGTGAAACATTCATTGTAAAAATGCGCAATTATCGGGTTATAAAACCTCTAGAAGGGCCTTCCAAAAAGAAAGAATTGAACTATGTATATTGTAATTTCCATCTGAGAAATTACGTCGACTTTTGTGGAACTACAGTGCAAAAAAAACCTTATCGTTTCCAATTGAGACCAACAGATTTGCATAGCCAATAACCATTGAAATTGTATTGACCAAGTTTTTGAAAATATCATCGATTACCAAACTACCAATGTACCTCGATGAGAAGGGTATACTTTTGGTGTTTTATAGGCTCTTGAAAAGACCTATACCACTCAACAATAAAACGACGACTAAATGCAGCTCACTTTTAGATTAATTCGATTCTTATTGAATGCGTTCGAGAATTTCTGAATAAGTAATATTCATAGAAAACATATTACTTTTATGCAACTTATGAAAAAAAAACATAGCAATGCGTCTCTTTCTCTCTCTCTCTTATCGTTCCTTGTTTAATGTGTAAGCCAGTTTAGGATTAAGCTGCGTAGACTTTAAGGCTAGTATTAAAGCCAATGATTGTAAATACAGACGTGCACAATTATACGAAGACGTTGAAATATAGTTGGTGGTTCGAAGACCACCGCGGAACGAGATGTAAAATGTTTTTACTTATTGAGAAAAACCACCGGTTTTACATATTTCATAGCGACCGTGACAGGACTCGAACCTGAAATCTTCGGATGTGATTCAGGACTAAGAGAAAACCACCCCGATATCCGATGATGACTAAATGGAGAAACTGATCATTATAACGTTATAACGGTGAGAGGCTCATAATTGAGTAACGATGTGTCAATTGAATTGAAATTGCATGGTCCTGATGCAGGGCATGACTTTATAGTTGTGTTAAGAATCCTGGAATGAACTTTGGCAGTGCAATTCGCTTTCCCCTAGATATTTTGTTGTTCGAATTTAAGCGATTTATTCAGGTTAAATTCTTCTAAATTCTCATGTCTTATTTTAGAACACGAGACACGTGACACGAGAATTTAGAAGAATTTAACCTGAATAAATCACTTAAATTCGAACAACAAAATATCTAGGGGAAAGCGAATTGCACTGCCAAAGTTCATTCCAGGATTCTTAACACAACTATAAAGTCATGCCCTGCATCAGGACCATACAATTTCAATTCAATTGACACATCGTTACTCAATTATGAGCCTCTCGCCTTCCAATTTCCTGCAAATTTGTGCAGGCTGAAAATAGCGGTTCTCTCTCTTCACGTTCAAAAAAGAGAAAATCACTTCACCGTTAAACAGTCTCGTTTCGCTTCACGTTCATTTGTTTCTTTCTTCACACTGACGCGAAATTATGAAATCGTCAAATTCAAAAGAAAGGTTCTTATATCGAGTGAAAGTGTATTATTCGAATGAAAATATTAATAGAGCTCGAGCCGTATTCACCGAAACTAATGAAAATGACGATCTGTAAGGATGTGCAGTATGCCAGCAGGCGTAATCAGTGGCCGGCGCTGCTTGTGTGACTTTATATGCCCTCATATGTCTCTTTTAATTTCATTTTTTTTTTATTACGCTCCGAGACAATCCAGTGTGGAGAAATGAAATCGAATGAAACTTTCAGTTGAGAGCAGCGATCGTCCTTTTACCTGTGAAAATGAAACTGACATACAGCCCATTCGAATGAAAATGAGTATAACCCATTCGAGCAGTTTCAATCGTCTAGTGAAAGCGTCTGCCTTCAAATTCAACGGAAAGGACAGAAGAAAAGAATGTTTCGCTATGACTATAGAACACTCACAATTGAAATTAACGCTGGTTGGAGAGAAAGGAAGAAGCAAAAAAGTAATTTTCATCTTTCAGATTCGAAATTGAGCAGAGTCTGCTCTACAATACTCGCAAATAGATTATAGAGTATCACATACAGCGATCCTGTACAAAGAATTAGTCAACAGTAAAAACGTCATGCCACAAGGACAATGTTAGACCGCATGACTCTTTGGCAACCCTGGAAAAAAAATGGTGAGAGTTTGCTTCGCCATCTCATCCGTCGTACTCTCCGAATGATGCGCCTTCATATTATCTCTCGACCACATAATTGAGCAACTTGAATGATTTTTCGACGGGGATCCAAACAAACTTTTCAATCTGCCTGAAAGATGCTGACAAATCAATGTATCCTTTTTTATTTTGAGTCGGGGATACATTATTTGCTCAATCCTTTCAATCCAACAATCTCTAATAAGTTGCCTTTGGCATTCGTCACTTCTTGGAATTTGATCAAATAAATCAATGGAGGAGTTGATTGAATCTCATTAAGTTAATCGAAAGAGTTAAAAAAACAATTACATGTTGGAACAAACCTGACGGATGGTATGTGTGCAAGTGGGACTTGAAATATTTAAAACAAATGGAGCTATCTACCTAATTCAATCAATCTGACACAGCTACTGGACATTGCGTTCTTGGAAACATCAAAGCAAGAACGGCAAAATGTTCTAGGATGGCAGCATGCCTCTCGGGATGGTTCCTAAAAGCGAACTCGGAAGTATTATCAGTAAATTATTTTAACAAACTAGCACCGCATACTAGCTATATCCTTGCTTCAGACTTCGAGAAGTGTGGAATCGTACCATGGAATCCCCATGAGATTATAAGCCTGGTGCTAAATGCAAAGAAAATGAATAAGTGAGTAAGTTGTTTGAGGAGCTACTAAAACAAGATTATAGCGAAGTTATCGGTTAACCAGTTGGATTTCAACCGAAGAAAATATTGAAAAATGATCTAAACGAAGAATGAATTCCATAATGGCTGTTTCGGGAATACACGCACAAGATACGTTATCTTGGTAAAACAATCATAGATAGATGATTTTTTTAAATTTTTTATATAATCCAACCGATTCTCAAAAATTTCAAAAATAGCCCTATACAAACGATCAATTTTAATCGCTTTATGAATGACCTTTGAACCTTTTATTCCTTAATTAATTCATTTAATATTTTGCATCGATGTAGCACATTCATCTACAATAAATATATGTAGACAAATTTAAAATCGGCCCTCTACTACGAAGGACCCTACATTACGATTGCACCCAAGCAGCGTTTATCATCACTAAATCGTTCATAACATCCCCGATGATAATGAAATCTACTTCTATATGTATGATAGATTTGTTGGATGTGTTGGATGAAAACAGACGATTGCAATACAGACAGAAGGAATGACATCCAGGCAATACAATTTTAAAAATCTACTGTATACAGAGTGCGTGCGGTAATTTTGCACTGAATTTAAAAAAAGCTGTATATCGGACCTGTGTAGCACGATTACAACAAATTTAGCAGCACTGGATAGCCAATGGATAGCCAGGTATCCGTAAACAACAAACAGCTATCGACGAGAGAAAAATGGCGAAACAAGAGGACATTCGTTGATCTGTAGTTAATTTTATTCGTGCCGGAAAGAGTGTAAACTATATAATTCAACCCGTGAAGGTGTCGGAAAGAGTAATGTACACTATAAAGAAGGCCTGGGAAATGGATAAAACAGCATATACCACTAGGCTAATCTTAAAAAAACGCAGAAATGGCTTGCGGACAATGTTCCAGAATTCTGGGAGAAGGAAGTTTGGCCGCCAAGCAGTCCCGATATCAATCCCTTGAATTATTTTGTGTGGGGCGTCCTTGATCGGGACACTGATAAAGGTCCTCACACGGCAATTGGATCGTTAAAGTCAAAAATCACGAACGTAATGACGCAACTAAATCGCGACATGGTAAAACAAGCTTGCAGCAGATTCCGAAAGCGTCTTACAACAGTCAGCAAAAATGAAGGCGACTTTTTCGAATGAAGTCCTTTGAAAATGCTATATTGTTTTAAAGAAAATGTTTTAAAGAAAATATAAATTCTGCCATGAATGCGTGGTACCTTTCTTTTAGAATGAGAGTTTGGTCTAGTTTACGTTCTAAACATTCTAGTCGGGATTTTGCGTTGGAGTAAGACTCGCCTATCATGGTTTCGAAACCTTCTTTCTTGGGATATTTCACGAAGTATCGTCCAGTGGAATCTCTTGTGACCGTTTCCTTATAGAATGTCTCGCAAAATTGATCGTTGGGGGAAAGGTTGACATTATCCAGTTCGTCCAGTTTCCAAAACTTCTCGATGTTTCGACTCAGTGTTTCAAGAGTGGAGGTGCAGCAAACCAAAGCTTGGGGCATGGGATCATAAGATGCTTTGCCAGATACAAACCAACCAAATCTACTTTCAATTAAGGTTGGGGCTTGTGGGCCTATTTGCAACCGGCCTCCTTGAAGGATTGTATAAAAATGTTCCGCACCAATAATCAGATCCACTTTCCGGGCAATATTGAACTCAGGATCGGCCAGTGTGATGTCGTTAGGTATATGCCAGTTTGTTGTAGCGATGCTCACAGCGGGTAGATCAGTTGTCAATTTTTTGAGTACCAAACAATTGAGAGGAATAGAGAAATCGCTGACTCTCGACCTAACTTCGGTAGCTACCGAACAAACTGCTCGAATCGGAGATTCACCGACGCCTAGTAGAGGTTGATCAATACGATGACGGAACAATCGGAGTTTTTGGCAAAGTCGGTCACTCATTAGACTGCTTTATGAGCCACTATCTAGAAGAGCTCGCGTCAAATGTTCATTTCCATAACCGTCTAGCACTTTGACGACAACGGTCGATAGGAAAACGTTGACACCACGAGATTCTACAGCTGAATTGGAAGAGATTGCAGAAGTAGTTGCTGTTGTTACACCAACGGAATCGTTGTGTCTTGGAGGATTAGGCGCTGTCCGACTGTGTTGACCACTTGAGTTAGGATTACTGTTTGATACTGACGCATCGAACCCAGGATGCAATAACGAGTGATGCCGTTTTTGGCAATGCTTACAGGAGTAGCTTGACGAACAGTTTCGTACGAAATGATTGCTTCTGAAGCAATTACTGCAGATCCGTTTCGTGTTGACCAAGGGCAATTGTTCCTTCAGCTGCATCTTTTCAAATGCCGGACATTTAACTAATGGATGATGATCGTTGCAAGCTAGACATTTAGGTTGGTAGCTTTCCACTGCTGCATAGGAGTTTATCTTCGAAGACGATGGGGTTTGGGTTTTAGGTTGCCTGACGGAGGGGTAGTGCTTTCCTTGGTTTCCTTTTGCAGAGACAAATTCTTCCCATTCCTTGAGAGTGTGATCGTCGACTCGAGAACACAGTAGTTGAACAAGGAGGCTGCCCCAATGCGCTGTAGGTTCTCCAAGCTGATTCAATATTTTCACATGTCGTTGGAAGTCTTCCAAAACGGCACGTAACCCTACAGCCGATTTTCCCGACACCTTCGAGTGGATCATCAGAGATTGTAGATGCTTCTTTTTTAGTAAGTAGGTATTTGAATATCGATTTAGAAGGGCTTCCCAAGCCACTGCATAATTATTCGCCGTAATTGTTAAAGACTCAATCAATTTGAGGGCGTCGCCTCGCAAGGCGGACCGTAGGTCGTGGAATTTTTGTATGCAGGGGATTTCTGGGGACGCGTGAATCAACGGGGAAAAGGAATCGTGGAATGTTAACCATCCATTCAGGTCACCATCAAACCGGGGTAATTCGATGGTGGGGAGTTTCACACTAGTAACATGAGAAATGGCAGGGACACAATGATGGATCGTAGAATCCACTGGAGTTAGAGGAAGAAGAGGACGCTTACTGACGAGGCCACCTTTTACCCGAAAGTACTGCTCTTCAACCTTTGCTCTGACTTTCGCATTAACCGCCACAAATTCAGCACTATCGTCAAATGCTTCGTATTCTCCTTGAATCGATTCGAACGTTTCCATGAGGGTATCCAGTCGAGCTAGACGTATTGTTACTTCATTTGCATCCCGCTCAGCATTGAAGTTCGTCAAGAAATCTTCGATACGTTGGATTGAATCCAGGACAGTTTTTCGTTTCAGCTCCTTCGACTTCATTTTCTTCTCCTGCATGGTGATGATAATTCAGCAGCGTTGATTATGTCACGAATAACTGGAATAAACGTAAGACCCAGGAAGCACCTTTTGCTTGACGATAATTGTTTGGACTGACACTCACCTGTGCCCGTCCAGGAATAGGCCTTGTAATAAATTATAATCAGGAACGTTAGAACGTCGGGATACCACCGGGTTGGATGACCATTGGATAGGTTATAAATAGTATGCGATAAATTTATTGGATGATCAACCAGTAGATTGATGTAGTCTCGTTGGCTTAGAAACAGCAACGGCCACGGTCGGAGCATGCACCAGCATTCGCAGCAACAGTATCAATACGGGAACGCGGATACAAGATCCACACCAGGAACACGTGGGAAATCTGAATTGGTTAAAGAAGACCCAGGAAATACCTCTCATACAAGTATTATAGGTTGGACAGATACTCACATGGAGCCTGTCTTCAATAAGCCTTGTACTTTTTAAGCATGTAAAGCTATCTGGAACTCCAAGTAGGGTAAAGTAGGGTTAACGTCGCAGTTGTTCCAAGGAACACACCCGTGATCCTGGTCACGGCACCAATGTTTTATCAGGGAGTCGATTCACGAGCTTAAACTTTCGGGGTTAAATATTCACAAAACAACGACGCGTATACTTTTAGTAAGCTACTATTTCTCGTAGTCCAAAAAATCTACAATCCAATCTTTATTGCGATATAACACATGTATAAGAAACCTTCCAACTATGGCTACTGGTGACCGGCTAATAGTGACTCTAACGATTGAAGCAAAAGTAAAAAGTGATCGAGGAAAAGGAACTGCCTAAAAACTGACCAATTGCGCAACACTAGTGGTGCGTTTTCAAGATACGCTGCGTTCAGCAGTCGGTTTAAGAGCTGGATTCTACACAGATTAAATTATTTAAAAATGCGAATCAAATCTAATCTTAAACTTATCAGTAAATTTCAATACTATTTCGATTTTTTAATAATTATTTGATGACATACACTGTCTCCGCCCAGAGAGGTATCTGAGCAGAGTTCCAGAGTGATGAAGATGTAAGAGTGGACTGGCTACTCGATGATGATGTAGAGAGATGATGAGATCGAATATAGTGAAAAGCTTGACCTATACTGATCGAAGGATTTATTGCGACTGACTCTTTGGTCGGGTCGCTATAAACAATACGGTTTGTATAGCGGGTTCGTTTCCATGCGTTCCCTATTTCGTGACCATTCTCTTGTTATTGTTCGTGTTTGTTATGATTGTTCAGGAGTTGTTTTGTTGTGCTGTTGTGTTGTTTGACCGTGAATGATACTGGTCCTCATCAAGAAAGCGAAACCTGCTGCTGAAATTTCTACCGCTGTGAATCTTGGAACTTCATTTCGAAAAAAAAAACACTCAGCAAGGTATTCGTGATAACCGTGCCGTAAGACTTCCCGTTTACGTCCGGATAAAAACGGAAACATAGAAGCTCACGTTACGACCCTTACGAATCTCTTCGAGAAGCTCGCAGCTCAAAGGAGGGATACGAAACCCCGTTCATTGCAATGGGAGCACGGCTGGAAGAAGATCTTACACTGAATCTGGTCGGTGGGAAATTGGTCTACGAATGGCAGGAATGGGATCGTCATATACGTACGTACGGATCGTACGGATGATGGAACTGAAACCGTTTTACAAGCAGGACCATCTATTCCTCAAACAGATTTTAGTTCGGGGTATTGGTCGGATTCCTCTCCTCAGGAACCACAATGATTCAATTGTCGTTGTGTCACTGTTCAAATTTGGATAGTGACAACTTTCCAAAGAGGTGACACTTCCTACTTGCCGTGAGTTCATTGGTCACATGGACGAAAAAATAGCTATCTGGAATTAAGACCCAATGAAATTGTCGTGTCGAATGGTGCAGGCATCGGTCGAGAAATAATGGGAGAAACGATGCAATATGTCCCAGTAATGAAGTCCAACGTTTTATCTGTCAAGCGACTGGCGCACATAGGTTTCAGTGAACTGTTTGATCAAGGTACTACAAAAGTTCTCCGAAGCAGAATAATAGTGCAGTTGCAAAATTTGGAGGCTTGTTCGAGTAATGTTGTTGAAGTAATATTAATGAATCTAGTTCATACCGAAATTCGTGGATCATCGCGAAAAATATTGTAATGAAAAAAGACACACTGAAGCGCTCCGAAAGATCTACAACCGATTTAAAAAAAAAGGAAATAACTTCGACTCTTCAGAGCTACTTTGCGTTATTAACCGTTGATGATCTCTCGAACTACTCACCGAACTATCTTCCACCATCGAGGTTCATATAGAGCAGGGGTTTTTAGTTTTTTTTATGGCCGAGCATTTTTTATACCTAAAATATTTGATCGAGCACGTGCAATTTAAAGAATAAAATAAGTCCTATTTACATTGACATTACTCAACCTGAAACAATTCTGTTACGATTGCGCGTAGCAGTTACATGATATCCAACCCGGAATAAACAAAATAAATCACTATTTGCCCAGAGAAATTAAATCAAAGAATGTTTTTTCTCAAGGTGTGTTTTCAAGTGAGAGCATTTGCTATAACTTCGCGGAGCACCGTTTGAAAATACCTGATATAGAGGGTTCATCAAGAGCCTGAAATGTTCCATCAACTCGAATTGAGTGGACCATCAAAAAGAAATCTGACTGAAAGCGAACTTGAAGGGGAGTTGTCGATCAAGGCAATTCGAATGATTCAATACCGTAGATGTTGACATACATAAATTGTTATATTTGTGTTCTGAGTGCTCAAAATAAAACGGAGGCAACCGATACGGTACATGAGCTCTGTCAATTTCCCGAATATAATTCCATCCTTCATCTCTGTCAATTAGGACAATTCAGCAGCAAAACTGTTTCAATTATTCAATTTTAGGAGAGAGAGAGAGAGAGAGAGAGAGAGAGATACAGATTCGAGACCCACGGTTCGGTCAATTGAGTCAATATATTGAAACAACCGTTTTGATTACCGTCAATTCTATTTATTCTGTTCATTAAAGGCGCTCACCCGGTGGACCAATCATTGGGCGAGCGAACCAATTTACCGTCCACGAGCAGCAGCCGCAATTTATCGGGCATGAAAACTCATGCACCTTAATTGAGTTAGCACACTGGTTTCGGTTGCAAATCTCCGAACTTTTCTACCGCTGTAGCTATTATCGCGCCATGGGGTATGGGGATAGTGTGAGCCAGGCCGGATGTTTCGCCAGGCGAACCGAGGGTAAAGGATAAAGTTTGCTACCCTCATAAAAAAAATATTTCAGTGGTTGCCGCGCAGAATTGTTGTGGAGCCATCCGTCTCCGGGGTTGGGCCAAGACGCTGCTTAAGATTGCGATAATTACTACATCTTATTATCATTACCGCCGCTTCCATTCTCTCGCGCGTTCCGGAAGCCGGGAGCGGTCGACGGCACGCATATGGTCTCGTGCTCTGGGTACCCACCCACACCACTCCCGCAAACGTAATTAATGTTCGTAATAAGATTATATTTAAACTATTTTAATACCGATATTTGCATCCACATTTTCAGCTCAACCAGCGCTGCGAATGGATGAATGAAGGGGATGGGGCAGGTTTTGGTTGCACAACACTCGGGGTGCGATTGCGATCCGCTTCCGAGGCAAAGTTGGTTTTCGAATGGGTAGTTGAAGCCGAAGATAATTATGCGGATGATAATGATAATGATGATCTGAATGTTATTACTCGACACCGGAGCCTCGTGTAATTATTGGATAACGATGCCGTGTTTACCCTATTATTAAGGTGCGTGAGAAATTGCCCGTTAGACTCTCCGGTGTCGGGGTGGTAATTTCGGAATCCAATTTTGAACGCTATACTATTTATTGGTTCCCACATCGTTTGGCGGTTTTTCTTTCGGCTCGATTCCGTGTCACAGTTTTGCGTAAGCTTCTCCCCCAAACCATCATCGAAGTAACGACTATTTCCTTAGACTACTCACACAAACATACTCACTCGTGTGTGGCGGGACTTCGGAACGTAATTGCACTTCCGGGCGGAGTCTAACTTCCTCCACCGTATGTGCTTCCGATATCTACACCACACGTTGCGAGCCAATCGGAGGATAACGATAATATAATTATTCAATTTTCAGCTAGATTAAGTAATCCGGTAAACACCAACCGGCTGGAATAGCTAAGTAGATTAAGATTACGAGATCAAATTCGAAACAGCGCGGCCGCTTTCTGGCCTCCTCCGACGTCTGGTGGAAATGGAGAACTTCATCGCAAGCGAATGGCTTCCCACAAGAGAAGACCAACCTCGGCATACACGTGCCTCGATTTGCTACTATTTGCATAAGGCGAACTAGGGGTAGATTAATTCACTCTACGCGGGTAAACCCAATGATCAATCGGATGATTGAAATTCTTCCGCTAATACGTGTTCATTGCTGTTCTGTGTGCAATCATCACCTACTGTTTCCGCCCACTGCTGCTTCTCTAACATGCTCCAAATGTGCTATCTATCCTTAGATCCTTCTCTGGTGGGCGGAAACATTATCTAAACATTGTCAAATACTTTTTTATTGAATTTGGCAATATCATCGCTTCAAAAAACTAATTCAATCACAAACTTTGTGTTAACTTTAAAGCCCTTATCTTACAATGTTACGATCCACGATAAAATTGGCATTACATAAGGAAGGAATAAGTTCTTGTGTTCAATCTTTGAAATTCGTAAGCAACAACGTCCCCATCTTCAAAAACGTTTCGACCGTTGTCCCTAGCCGGAACAGTAACAACCAAAGCAATAGCAACAATCAGAATCACCACAATAACAGATATCAGCAGATGCAGTTGGTGCAAGGGGCGGTGGCAAACCATCGCTGTTACCCACCGCCACCAGCTCTCTGTATCATTTCTTCTGCTCGCCCACCGCGGCGGCTTGACCCTTGGCCAGCCGGGAGCCCCGTTCCGAACCTTCCGAATCGGGATCCGGTCGGGTCGGCGAGACGCGCGCTTTCTTCCCACAAGCTCACAAATGTATCGAATGCCCCCCGGGGACATGGTGGTGGTGCGAGAAGAGACCCAAATGTTCGAACGGATGATGATGGTGATGGTGGTGGTGCAGGGGATGACAGGTGGACAGTAGAGGGTGATGGTGCAGGGCAGCGGCGGCTGCAGCTGCGGCCGCGGCAGCCGCTGTCGAGGGATGGTGATGGTGGGAAGCGGCAGCGGTGGAACTGCCGCCGGGATGATGAAGGTGGTGACCACCGGTGGAGGCGGCGGCTGCAGCGGCCGCACCGCTCATACTGGCCGCCGCCGCCAGGTGGGCGTGTAGTGTGGCCAGATTAAGGTTACCTGTGGGGTACGGTAGTCCGAAACTCGGATAGCTCGAGAAGCCACGGCCGGCTGCGTAAGCAGCGTATGCGGCGGCGGGAAAACCTGTAACGAGAGCGAGAGAGAAGGAGAAAGAGAGAGGAAGAGAGAAGATACAATTCGATTAGTTGTCGTAATAATATGTAATGTATATATTGAATAAAAAAAATGTAACTTAAATGACGAAAGATTGCGAAAAGGAATCATTATTCATCGAACAATTGTTTTCGAAAGTATTACTATACAAAACTATCCTATTTATATTATAATTAGTGTGAAATTTTCGTCTCCTGTTTCATGAGCGAAGGACACGTGTAGTTATTAATTAATCTTATATTGTTATACGAAGAGTTCTTAGCTTTCCCACACGAAATTTTTATACGAAATTACAATTCTCTATCAAGATTCCTTTATTTCTTAGCGTGATACGATAGCGTAGTTTTATTTTACAAAATAATAAGAAGAAAAAAGAATCACTTGTACTGAAGTTGTTTGACATCAGTGTATTTTTTTGTTTATTTTATTCTGCCAATTTGATGAAGAAATTCGGATTTTATTTGTTATAAAGTTTGATAAGAAGTTCTAGTAGAGATGGTTCATAATTGTTAAACAGTTTGAAGTTTGCTAAACATGTTAGAATTTCCCTATATCCAAAACCAAATAAGGTCCTATGAATCTGTTAGAGGTGTCGATAAATATTCAATTTGGAAAGTTTTACTCAGCTCGTGGAATTTATAAATAGCAAAGTAAAATCACATGGAAAACTCTTATTGAGATTGTTTATAGAGCAATTCCACCCCAAATCAGCCGAAAATAGCCAACTTTGACGCGACCCATTCCAATTTCTTTTCAATACGATTTTTTTTTTCTTTTCAAGTAGGGAAGAGGGGGCACATTCGGATACTTTTTATCCCTTGATTTTTAATATTTTTTGTAAACTTAAAAAAAAATCCTGCATTCACCCTGGTTGTCATTTGGACATCAATGTATCATATGAGCATGTTAGAGGTGTGCGTGGATGCGATTACGAATGGTTTATTCGAATTTTTGAAAATTGCCTTTGTGTCCAAATGTGCCCCAAGTGTGGGGCAGTTTCGGACAACGAAAAAAAAAATTAAAATTTTATGTTTATCAAAAATAACTTCCATTTCGTCTTATTTCCAGCATATTCTGCATTTTCCTGTTTATCAGTATTTGTCTGAAAGCAAAATGCTTGCTATGGGAGTCAGTAAAAAGTCGTGATTTTGCTTCCTTCCGTTTTCGAGTGGTGGTTTTCCGCGGTGAAGTTTTTGGAAAAGGTTCAATATTTTCCGGGGACAAAGTTGCCAAAGTAAAATCTATCGGTGCTGCAGACGCAATGTTTTGCAGCATTGTTGTATTACCCGATGAGTCTGTTGCTACATTCGCTCCAGTAGGTAAAATCATTTGAGCATTCAAAATCCTTGTCCGAAAAAACCTTCCTTAAGAATGGATAGCAACCTGTCATTTTGAATCCAGCTTGGACATTACTCAGATTGAAAGAAGCATTATAAGCCGATGCAACTATACCTGAAAGGTCGCGTATAGAAATAGTTTTTCCATTATGGTTGAGTAGCCAATCGTTCTGGGAAACTGAGAGCTTTTGCTTGAAAGGGCCCGCAACTGAAAAATACAGCGGTTGTAAGCGATTTGTGACATAAGGTGGAAAAGATACATGAATGCAATTTTTTCGGCAATATTTAATTGTTTCCAAAGTGCAATGACTTCTTGATTGATTTTTGAAATTGAAATCTGTTGAAATTGATTCGTTTACGTTGCTTTTTGCTACCTTTTCCAAATGCTCCAGAACACTGAGAAATAGTTTTTCCGTTATGCAACCGTTAGTTGGGAAATTAGCAAAGACAATGGACCCAGTTGGACCACCTGTGAGCTAGAATCATCAAAACGTTCTATTCGAAACTAGTTCGATAGCTCTTTCCATCTCATCTTCGTTGATGCTGGTTCTATCGGTTTTCTTCTTGTAGTTTCGAACCATCATTAGGTCTGAGAATCAGACTAAATTGATGTTTGTTAATAAACAACAATCAGATACAAATTTTATGAGGTATTAAACAGTGTTCGAATGTGCCCCACCAACATCCGAAGACAAAAAATAATTTTATCTGATTAATTGACCTTTATTTCCCCGTTGAATGCACGTTTTTTCATTTCATATTAGTTACTAACTGAGATGGTGTACTTAAATCTCTAAATCGTTCACAAAGAAATTAGGGCAATACTTGCAACTTCAAGCTCAAAAGTTTCGAAACGTGTATGAAAAAGGGCACTCGTAAGTAATAAACGACCAGGAAATGTCAAACCATAAGACAGCTGTTGGTGGAAGGGCTGTTAACTTAGGGGAGGTGGGGGTAAAACGGACATGTTAAGAAGAACTTCAATTATACCTTAGGAAACTCATGTTTCCCAAAAGTTTAATGCAGTTTCTTACAATTCAATATACTGTTTTTCTACCTAATTGACCAAATATTTTACAAAAAAGTGTTTTTCAATGTTTTTTACTGAAATTAAAACTGACCGAAAAGTATAACTTTCTTTTCGATGTGGGTAATATAGACATATAGTGGGGGTAATATGGACAGGTTTGTAATACATGAATCGTAGGGGTTTATCAATCGCGAGAGGAATTATTTCATTCAACTAAGGTCTGAACTCATCACGAATGTTCGTTAAATGATGAAAAATCGAATTAATCCACCTAGAAGTGATATCGTGCTTCTCAGCAGTATAAACGGAGAGACCCTCAACTATTCTGATTTTGGTTCCAGTCAGCTTCTAAACAGTCCTCATTTGGTGATTTAATTTCAATTTATAGACGCAGGTCATTCCTTACGAATAGAAGAAACAAACGTTTCCATCTCACTCTCACTGGCAACTGTCCGTTTTACCCCACCAGTACAATTATTTCAATAATTTAAATTTTCCACTCAAAAATGGATTTACTTTTCCGTACATACCCAATATATCTTCTCTATTAACTCACAAACCGAAATATAACCATTAACGAATTTAATTTTGATATCAAACCACTCAAAATGTTTAATATCGAAGCAGCTAAAATTACATCCACACGCGGAATAATGTATGATTTTCGGTTTTTGTTTCCCTTTTCCACTTTTGATCAGTATTCATTGCCATATAGTGACTTAAATATCATAAAATAATATGTAGAAGGTTTTCTCATTAACAGAAATCTGAAATTCTAAATGTAACTATACAAATCAACCACCTGTCCATATTACCCCCACTGTCCGTATTATCCGCGGTTCCCCTATTATTCCCCTTTTTAATTTGGTTGAAAATTGTACCACTTAATTTTGACGGGCGTAGTCCGAAACTGCCCCCATTTTCCCTACCTAAAATCACAATTTTTACTATCGGTTGACCGATTTCGACTGATTTTTTATAAGGGTGTATCCAGAAAAGATTAGCTTATTTCAAAAACTCATAACTCAGAATCTAGATGTCTTATTGAAATATGATGTGCGACAAAGTTGTTGGAAAATCAATACACTACAATACACTACTAGAAAATCTTACTCAAAAATTGAATTTATTATTAAAATTGTTTACAGCTCAAAATATGTCCTCTTCGATATTCTTAAAAAAATTTATATTAGAAAACCCTTTTAATTTAACAAAGTTTGACATATGTGATCGATATGTGATCGGGACCTAGTAAGTGATTTTTGGCAAATTCACTTTTTCAGCGATGCGGAACCGGAAAACCCTGAAAAATCGTTTGAAATAACTTTGAAGTCTCTAAGTCGAATATTGACGCCGTAAATACAGTTTTCGTACACACCCGATAAAAAATATTTATTTCGAAACGCATGAAAAAATTTACAATATTTTCTTTTCTTTTTCTAAGCGATCTGTTTGCTGTTTCTTTAGCATCAACGTTGGTTTTTCAATCATAGTTAACAAGTTGTCATCGCCGGGATCAGAAGTATCCGGATCAGATGATGAAGAAGATTCGATATCACTAAGGTATATTCTATCGAACTCTGCGAACTTTCTCTGTAGTTCGTCTTCACTATCCATCACTAAGGTTATTTTTAATATCGAAAAATACAGAATAGACAAAAATTAAAAAGAAAATTACGAATACCGAAAATTAGAGACGTAAACGTGAACTGATAAGAACTTTTCAACCGAATATTACGCCGCAGAAAAACGATCGAATTCACACTATAACGCTTAAATACGCAAGAAGAAACACTACAAAAGGTTGTTTAAATGTTCAGAGTGGTTTACGAAGTTGATTCGATCATCCAAACCGAAATGCCGTTGATAGTTTGTAACGCAATCTCGCGGAGTGGAAGTAAAAACGCGTTTTTCTCGAAATGCTGAAAACACGGACTAGGTCCCTTGCTTCGTGGACGATCACATATAAAATGGGGATGATTTTTTGAAATTTATGAACTTTCAATACTTTAAGAAATCGTAACAATTTCATGTAATTATTACGAATTCTCAAAATATTGAAATTTCATAAAATTTTAAAAAATTATATCTTCATTTTGGAGAATTCTACTTCGCTCCACTATCTGTCGAAATTTGTTGAATTTGGAGCGTTTTTTGATGAAAATAATGAAGGTGCCGTGTTGGACTCATCAAAATGGACAAATGAATTTTCAAAAATTTATGAATTTTCAATACTTTGCGAAATAGCCATTTAAGAATAGTCATATAAAAAATGGAATCTATATGTGGTTTTACATAGAAAAGTATATTTTACGTTTTGTCCTAGGACTAACCGTTCGCGAGGTATTTGAAGTTTGAGTGTTTGTGTGGAAAGGTACGGTCACCTTCGGCAGAAACGAGAGTTGCTGATCCTTATCTTTTTTTCGGCATTCGGTTTGTGAGACGCAGCTGGATTTTTGCAAATTTTACATGTTCGTTCATCCGGTTTTTAGATAACATGGTTTAGATAGTGTAACAGTCTGATTAGAAGCGGTATAAATTTTCTCCATTTCGATGGTTCAAAAATTATACCACAAACGAAAGTGGAAAGTAATTTGGGAGTTATATGTTATGTTTTCCCTATGAGAAAGTTGAAAGTAAATTTTACACCAATTAAGCGTCATCCCTCCTTCATTCATTTGCTGAATAAACCTAATCTTTCTCGTTCATTTTGATCCCAGCTATGAGAAAGGCCATTTGGACGCCATCTCCGCCATCGATTGAATGCTAACTGGATGACTACCGAGTCGTAGTTGCTGTTAACAATTGAAGCCACAAAACGTTCCCTCGATACAACTTGACATGATAGAAATCAGGAGAGAAGCAGTGTACGTATTCCATAAAGCCTATTTCATTGCACAGAATGCTTCCACAGAGCGACACGAGCAATCGGCACAGCGGAAATATACCCAAATTAACTCTCAGTTTAACACATGGTGTTAACTGTTAGCTGTCTAGAGTGGATCTAATTTTGTACTGATTTATTGATTGATTTTTCTATTTTTATTTCAAACTACATTTACCTCTAGTTTAAAAAAAAAACCCAATCAATCGATCAAAGACAGAATGATGGAGGAACCAGATTATCAATTGTAAAAGAGCCATTTCAGTTTAAATCACCAAAAACGACCGTTTTTGAAGCGACCCACTCTGATTTTTTTAACCTTGTTCATATGATGTCAGCTAACCAAAATTGCGGCTGGTTTTTCATATTGGCCTATGCAAAAAAAAATATATTTGTTTTTTCAAAAAATCGTAACTTCAAATAAAGATGTCTGATTAAAATATGACGTATGGCAAAGTTATTTGGAAAAAAATTATCTTAAAAGACCCACCCTTCGATATTTATTGGTGAATCGCCCCTTTTATGAAAAGATTCAATGAGATATTTTTTTCAACTAGAATGTATGGATGAATCCAATACAGGATTCTCAAATGAGAATGTCGGAATTTTCCACACAAATGGAAAATTCCATTAATCATAAAATAGGTAGCTGTAGTCAGATAAATAAGGAGAAAGTAATAAAATAGGCAACTGTGGAGTTCAGTCGGTAGGAACTAAGATAGATAATGAGAAATGGAAGAAATGAAAGGGAGTCTGAATTCACGGTGCAAAGAAAAAAGTAGTTTTCAATTATTAGAGTGAGAAAGTGCCTTTGAACCCTCGGGCGCTTCATTATTTTCATCAAAAAACGCTCCAAATTCAACAAATTTCGACAGATAGTGGAGCGAAGTAGAATTCTCCAAAATGAAGATATAATTTTTTAAAATTTTATGAAATTTCAATATTTTGAGAATTCGTAATAATTACATGAAATTGTTACGATTTCTTAAAGTATTGAAAGTTCATAAATTTCAAAAAATCATCCCCATTTTAGAGAGTTGGACACCGCATCACTATACTGCCGTTCTACGCATTGTTGTCCCATGTTCCAAAATCAGCAACTGAGAAAAATGCAATCAAAGTTTTCTCGCATATTTGTCTACCTGAAGTTTTAAGCATTTCTGTTGACAATACACCGGGTTTTTTTTATAAACAGTAACCTATTGTCTAATGAAATGTGAAAAGTTCCCCTCACTTGAAACAAAAAAATTCATGGCGGGACAGTTATGCCTAGAATATCAACATGGGACAAATGAACTTGATGTTGTTTTTCTAAATACTGGTAACGAACAATAACTTGTTTTTGTTTTTTTCCGAAAGATTATGCATAAACACATCGTTTTATGAAGAAGTGAGTGATCTGCAATACATTTGCTGAATATAAATCTCATTGTTATTAGACATTCGCCAACAAGGTGTATATGTGTTCTGTTGAACTTTTTTTTTAAGTTCGTTCTTCCAAACCAAAAATTAGTGCATTAGCCCTGCAGAGAGCGTGTATTCTGGTACTGGAACTGATTCTTTTGCTATAGATATGTAAAAAATACATGGAACAGTTATTGTTTGTTCCCAGATCTCCAAAAAACAACATCAAGCTCAATTGTCCCATTTTGATTTTCTAAGCATAAGTTTTAATGTGCATTACCGGAAGAAATAAAAACATCGTTTTATGAAAATAAAAAAGAAAATTAAGAGAAGTAACATGGCATAATCATGCGTAGAACGGCAGTATATGTCAAAATTAGTTGAACTGAATTAGTTTTCCAATAAAATAATACTGAAAAATTTAATAAATAGAAGAAAAGGGTAGTAATGACCCAAAATACCATGTGCAAATTTTAGAACCTTGTTATAAAAAAATTGTAATGGGTTGTATCTAGGGCACGACCGCAGTTTTCGACGTAGAACTACGTAATAATATTATTCAATCTACTTGTATATCACTTCGGATATTATTTTAGCATGCATCGAAATTTTTGTAATATCTTTTTAGCTATTCAATTTTTTATAACGTCAGTACTCGACTCGACTCGAAAGAGTCTTTTCCATATCCGCACTAGCACTTGCATTGGTGTGCAAAGTATCAGAATTTGTTCGCTGTGAAAATAGTTATTAACGTTAACTTTATTTCACAAAAACGTGACCTGTTTTCTGATTTGGCACCCTTCCTGAAAGACGTAGTTCTACGTCAAAAAATCAAATAGTTTCGAGTACCTCGTATCCATGTTAGAATGTGGTTCCGGATTGCATCTCATCCTAGCCATCAATCCTATCCTAGGATATCAGTTAATATAAGAAACTGTGTTCCCACTTTTCCTCCATTTGATACATAAAATGTGTAAAAATTGCAGATTTTTGAACAATGAAAAAACTCAATTCAAATGCAATTATTCCAAACAATCACAGTCCTTCGTCAAACTCTCGTTTGTGTCGCTAGGCTCAGACCCATCTACATTACATTATTCTTATTTCATTCTACATTATTTTTATTAATAGTTCGAAGATCTTCCAACACCTTTGTTGTACGTCATATTTTAATCAGACATCTTGATTTCGAGTTATGATTTTTTGAAAAAAAGTTTCCTGCATAAGCTCTTATGGAAAATCATTCGTAATGAAAATTGGTCATATGACAATAGAAAATGTGTTTTTGGGTGACTGCCACCATATGTATAAAATTTAAATAGAATTAGAGATGATCGGGTCAACGGCTGGTTGATTTAGGGTAGAATTGCTCAAAATCAACAACATCAGAAGAGATATTTTGGAAAAGTTAGAGATCACCAAAAATACCAAACATTTTTTGGAAAAAAAATTTGCTGACAAAAAAGTTATTTTAAAAATTAAAATTGATTTTTCTCAAAAACGTATTTTTTTAAATTCCCAAAAATATATATATATATATGACTAGCTTTTCGAACAATACCTTTTTCATGTTTTCTTTGAAAAAATACAACTTATCCTAATTTTGTTTAAAGTCAAGATAGCGATATAATGTATTCGACAAAGTTATAGATTTTGTTAAAATATAAACTTTTGTCGAAGGCACTTTCTACCTTTTAAGGTTTATGGAATACAAGTCATTTTTGTATGAAGACTCCTGATAAAAAATAATGTTTTGCTCGTAACATTTTTGTGTGAAAATTCTCACGTTTGACATGTTTCTAAATAGAGAAAAGTTAGCAGAGCATGTAAATTGCGATAATTTAAAGAAAAAAATGTTATGAATTAAACATTAATAGTATTTTTTCAAAGAAAAAAAATTAAAAAGTTGTTGTTTGAAAAACTTTTTCAATGTAAATGTGCCCATCGTCCGATGTTTGAAAAAGTTGTTGGAAATTTTAAGGGCTATTTATATCTATTTTTTCAGAATTTTTAAAGCAAATGTTTTCGAGAAAAATGGATTTTAATTTCCAAAATATTTTTTTTTCAATGAATTTTTTTTCGGAGAAATTCTTTGATAATTTTTAATGTTTTTTTAAAGAAAACCTGAAAAAGTAGTTGTTCGAAAAACTTTTTCCCTGAAAAAGTGCCCATCTTCCGATGTATGGACGACTTGTTGGAAATTGTAAGGGCTATTCATATATATATATATATATATATATATATATATATATATATATATATTTTTTTTTTTTTTTTTTGGGATTTTTGAAAAAAAAAACTTTTTGAGAAAAATGAATTTTAATTTTTAAAATGACTTTTTTGTCAGCGCAATTTTTTCCCAAAAAAATTTTGGTATTTTTTTGAGAAAATTTAAACAATTTCCTACATTTCGTCCTTTGACAAGAATTTTGTTGAAATCATAGTTTTAATTTATAAATTTTTGTAAAAAATTAAGAAAAAAAATTGTCTTTTTCCAAAAAGTCTAATTCTTTTTCGAATATTTCAAGTTGCTTAAATGACCCATGCCTTTACACCCACAACGTTTCACTACTATCTGAGATGGTGCTGCCAACTCCTAAGACGAGTTGGCATGAAATTCGTCTATTCTCCATCACAAAGCTTAACGCCTTGGAATCGTTAAACTTTCCATACATTTCCACGAAAGACGAAATATTTAGAAACATGTAACACGTAAAGGATATCGAACATTACACTTTGGTTCGCTAATTCAAGATGACATTGCCATCTGACGATCAGTAATGATTATCAGAAAGGATAAATGTCCGACTGGACGTCATGAATTTAATGTCCCCATCAAATTAGGTTGTCAGAAACCACAATATGCGTGAGGAATTACGGTTGTACAGACTTGTTCATTATATTCACTGTATTAATCTAACGTTTGATTCGGATTTAGATAATATATTGAAGTTCACCGGGTTTGTTAGTAAAGGTAACAACTTTATATTGGCAATGTTTTTTGACGTGTACGCCATTCAAAGTCTTTGGTTTCGTGCTCAGCTTGATTTGTCCTTTCATCATTGATAGACTGACACCTGAACAACGCCTGCAAACTGAGTAAATTTTTGTTTTTTTTTGTATTTTGAAAACCGTATGGTTCTGTTCGCGAAACTCATCGCAGAACATCACAAGAAAATTTTGTTCAACGTTCAGGCTCATTTCAACGTTCAAGCTAATTTTCCACATTTGGACAGTTAATGATGGCCATGCGTGATTGCAGATGCAGACGATTAATGCCTTGAATAGTATATTGAATATATTCAAATATATATTATATAGTCATCATGTTATTTTAATACAAATTGCAGAAAGCCGGTCATTACAAAACGTAATCGAAAATGGACTTCCCGATTTTGCTTTTTACGAGTCAACCGAGATATCCATATGTCGGAAATCATATCGAAAACAAAATGGCAATGAATTATCTTTCGAATGAGGCCAAATTCATGATAGTTCACACCAATTTGAAGTTCATATCCGCATAGACAAGGATTACGTTACAATCAAGCCTTTAAATTAAATTTCGGACACTTTTCTTTCAGTGAAGTTTATGAAATATTTCACTAATCAATGAAGTATTTCACTTACATGACAGCTGAAACCCTCCTCTTTATTTCGATGCCCAACATGTTTACATTCTCCTTCAGTTTGGTAAAATGGCGTCGAATCAAGCGGAAGTACGCAAACGCATTTTGCGCGAACGGCAGCAAAATCCAACACTGTCGGTACGCGATCTCGCCAAAAAGCTAAAACTGTCGAAGAGTACCGTGTTTAGTGTGTGTAAATCGTTTGACCAGCGCTTAACTGTGGATTGGAAGGTTGGAATATATCGAAAAGTATGCTCCCGACAGATGGACAGAAAAGGTGGTTGCCATTTTTGAGAAACATCCCAACCTTTCAGTTAGAAATGTGACTGGAAAAGTTGTAAAATCAAAATCATATGTACAAAAAGTGAAGCAGAGTCATGGACTGAAGGCGTACAAAGTGAAAAAGGTGCCCAATCGTGATGATTTCACTGCAAAAAGCCGTGCTAAGGTGCTCTACATCCAGTTTTTGCAAAAAATTTCATGCACCATAATGGACGATGAAACTTATGTTCTCGAAGACTACAAACAGCTTCCGGGTCTCGCTTTTTATACTGCAATGCGAAGGAATGCCGTAGCCCAGTGTTTCCGGACCAAGAAGCATTCTAAGTTTCCCAAAAAGTACTTGGTTTGACAGGCCATATGTAGTTGTGGCCGAAAATCCAAACCTTTCGTCTCTGCCGGTACTATAAACAAAGATGTCTACGAGAAGGAATGTCTCCAGAAGCTGTCGCTACCATTCATAAGAAGCCACGACTCTCCAGCGTTGTTTTGGCCATATTTGGACTCTTGTCACTATGCAAAATTCATCCTGGATCGGTATAATGCACAGGAGGTCAAATATGTGCCAAAAACAGCAACCAGAACTTCGCCCAGTGGGTAGGTACTGGGCTCTAATTAAGCGAAAACTGTTCGAAACTAAGAAGAAAGCGAATGGCATGATTTCAAGAGGAGATGGAAAAGCGCCGCCGTCAGCATATCTGAGGATACTGTACGGAACCTAATGGCAGATGTTCCCAAGAAAGTTCGTGAATTTAACAGACAACGTAATTAACATCGAAGTAATTTTTCCTTGTTTTAGATAAGTCTATTTTACTGAAATAAACAATCAGTTTTGTTGTGTTACGTGAATTTTTGTTTTACTGGCATCATCTTGGTGTAAACGTGGACAGGCTTTACTATGAAAAAAAAAACGCACCACGGTCACACTTTACCACCTTCCACAACCAGCCTGGTTACTGCTCTTATGTATTTTCAAGGTCGGATTAGAGAGCCCATGCGTTTTGCAACATTCTCATCATCCGCAGTGCACTCTGCATTTAATTTTTAAGAATCTTAGGTTTTCATTTTCAGAATCTGAAGTAACAAAATTTTGGTAAGATTTTTTTGTTTTTAGTTTTAATAGTTGTTCATTGGGGGCATCTATTGTTTCAATAAAACTTGCCTAGTTCTAATAAGTTTTTTTGTTTCAATGACACTTTTGCATAGTGCTTTGAAAATGTATATTAGCATATTAAAAATGTCCCAACATTGTTCTTAAGATACACCAGATATCAGATATGTTGCGTGACCTAGTTGTGTCCCAATGATTTGATTTCGTCTCAACTGTTGAGTGACACGTCTTCGCAGGTTCAATCTTCGTTACACGCGAGTCTCCGATGCCGGCACTAGCAGCACTACCAACTGTGAAACAATACCGCATTAGTAACTACGTTCTGTCGCTAAATGTGAATCGATCTAGAGTATCAACTATTCTGTGACTAATTAAGTATGTATAAGACTTGTTAGAAGGGTCGAAAAACCTACGAAAGGTGTGTTCAAATGGATGGCTATTCGAGCGTTGAAACTATGGACTTACAGGTAGAAGAAACTCAACGACGCTAACTTTTTTTTGTTTGTTTTGATAATTCATCGATTAGCAAACGATTCTAGTCGTGGTCGGGTTGACCAGTAGACCTTCGATACTGGTCATTCTATCTATCAGAAAACGATATTTTAGTAAACAAAAAAATTAAACTTTTCTTGGTGTCATGTATTATCATGTTCTCGCTCGTTCGGGGTATGGCTGATCTGCTTGCTCGGATACTTACTTGCAAGCCTGGAACCGGTGCAAATTGATTTCCTGAAAATGATTCCTTTTTTCATTCTCTCGAGAAAATAAACGCTATAAACTGTGTGTCATAAAATGAAGAAGGTTAGTGAACGGAAAATTACAACATTTAGCACGTTTGAGAGTATTTTTGGATGATTGGCTAGATTTTTCTCAGATTCGAATGGGTTAAAACTGAACACAAAATTTGAGGGAGCGATAGAGACAGAGCGAACATTGATCGACTTTTGTTTGACAGAATTTTGTGCGCGTGTGTGTTGGTGTGTGGGAAAACGAACAAAATTGTTTTATTTCACTACGACAAGCAAATAGCGGGAAGATTTTGATTTGTTTTTTTTCGGGAATTAAACTAAAACCAAATATCAGAAGGATGAACATGAACGGGAAAAGCGCTAAAGGCGGCACGAGAAAACATTTATTCGTTGGAAACGGGGTGGGAAAATATATAAATTTTGGGTGTTTGTTTCCGAAAAAAAGAACTCAAGCTGCGATAGAGAGGTAGGAATAGAGACATCAACTGTTCGCTGACGTTTTGCTTGTGATAGTAAGAAAAATTTAAAATTTTTCCGTCAGTGGTACAAATACAACAGCAAAAAAATCATAGACTCCCGCAAATCGGAAGGAAAAAGTCGAATCAGTTCGTCCAATTTAGAGTTTCGCATTTTTTTTTTGTTTATTATATTTATTTTTTCATAGCCTAATCGAATTTTGATCAGAATTTAGCTCATCGGATATAGAAAAAGACACGGATATCGGAGAAAATCAAAGTTCAAAATGATTAGAGAAAAAAAAGGAGATTTTTTTTCAGAGAGTTAGTAAAAATTTAAATTTTCTTACCATCAGGTAAAGTCCCCAGCGACCACATTAAATCTAAAATGCAGAAAACAAAAAGAAAACTACGTTTAGATTCACTTTTTCGTTGTTGGCCTAATGTTTTAGGATGTCCAATTGTTTGGTTCATTGTGGGATTTGTTTCTAATGGGAACATAAAGGGTAGGAAGGATAGGGCCGTATGAAGAGGAGGGTTCCGAAACTAATGCGGATATTGAAAGGCGGACATCGAGTAATGAAGAGATAAAAAACGGGAACTTAACGAAACATAAACATCGTTAATAACGAAGCAAACATTGAAGAACAACGAAAGTCATATCGAAAAAGTAGCTTCTAAGCAAATGCTGATGTTGACGCTGTGTTCCTTTCATGGCCACTACGGTTCGGTTCGTTCGATTCGGAGTTCGATGAGGTCCGGTTTAGTGAAAACCGGGAAGATAAAACCACACACCACAAAGACGAAAAACAGTTCCGGAGTCGCTACCCGAAATCGCAAACCACAACTCAAAGGAAAATTTATCTATAAACTACTAATATAAAACAGTGTCTAATAACTGGAGAGATCTATAAACTACTATAGTGTATAAATATGATTTTTGACATTGGTATAAATGTATCACACTAGAGCTAGGATGAGTATATAAAGGTCTATTTCGGCTTTGATTTGGCTTCCGTGTTTTTGTTGTAAAACTGCTCTATATCTAACTCAAACACTCACACTCAAACGCACACACAATAGTAAGGAGTGGTTTCCATCCCTTCCGGGAGAGACAGAAACTACTAATCGGAAGCACATTATCACACGGCTACTATCACTTCGGTATCGCGTATTTTTCGTTGAATAATATCACTAATCAGTGGACTGGAAGCTGAGAGCGATTTCGTTACATTAATGATTCCGCTTCCAGTTCACTGTGAATGGCTAATCTAGGCTAATCGTCAGTTAGTAACAGAAAAGAAAGAGCACTTCATATCTATCACGAGAAAACGATAACGAAACTGGAAAACAGTAACGGTAGGAACGAAGAAAAACTCCTACGAGATAAAACCGCACTCGAAAACTTCATCTCTTGCTTGCTGCTCGGTTCCTGGTCTAATAAAAAGCAATGTTCAAAAGAGTCTCATTCTCTATACATTGATGTAGCTAACCGTCTATGACTTATAGATATAGAATATATAAATATATGACTATAAAAAAACAGAATGGTCGTCTCGGGATGTGAATCTATCTTGTCCCCTATTAGAAGACGAGAGCAACACTGAAAACGAACTTTAAAACACTATTTACTATAAACTAGTTGTAAAACTACACTCTAACTTGCTGCTTCCTGCGCGTTCATCAAGAAAAATATGAATCAATCTCTTACGTTTTCCAACCATTCGTCATCCGTCTTCATCATCAACTCTATTTCTCATCGAGCTGGCATTCCGCGTATGATCGATTCTAATCAAGTTGAAACTATTGCTAATTTGTGTGACATTTCGATTACATTCGGGAAGTTTTTACGTTGGATTGCAGCATAATATTCCTTCTTTTTTTTTTGCTTTTGTTGGTTTGTTTGTTTGTCAATTACGCTCACGATTGTGTGCTTATGTGATTACGTTATTAGGTTTGGTTACACTTCAATAAACATAAATATACAACTTTTCAACCGTTGCATTCTTTGTCTGTCCGCATTTTCCACACAGCAGGAGAGCCGGCATTACACAATGTTGCGACCGTTAAAATCCCCACACCTTTGTTTGGCGAGTGGTATCAATTTAAATATTTTAATGTTATCACATTTTAAAGCTAGGAAATTTTAATTCGCTGCTATGCTTTTAATTACCCCCCACAGCACATGTAGGGAATGATGCGTTGTTGTGTATTTTCATCTCATTGCACGCCACTCGTAATACTACACACACCTGCACTCTTGAAACATACGCACGCACAAACAAAAAATCATAACAACAACATGGAATCACACAGCGAACGAGAAAAACACGGTCAACCCTATTTATGTGATTACAGTTTTTTTTTCGTCCACAACACATCGCACAAAACAAACCGTGATTACAGAACCTGTCCCTCCGCTTTCCCGATGAAAACTATTATTGGAATGGGCCCGGGCGTGGTTTGGATATCAGTTAATTTAAGTAACTAATTTCGCACATGCTGCAGATGATACCGATCCATTTCCATTAGTGTCAGCTCGGCTGTCGGCTGTGTTCTGTGGGATGCCACCGGGGGTGACCAATGGTCAGCCCCGGAAACCCACGGGGACTGAGTGTGACTTAGCATTTTACAACTTTACGCCTCGCTCCCTCTCACTAATGGAGACAAATGAATGTATGGGAAATATGACAAGAATCGAACAGTGGAACAGAACACGTTTTGAAGTTTTGCTATGATTCTGATTTGCTTGTTTTATTTTTGTCCCGTTAGGATGGTCTTCCCTGCCAAGTAGAGTTGTTAGGGATCTCTTTTGAATCATTTGTTTCCTCGAATATTAACCAAGTCCAAAATGTATATACAGTCTGTCATGTGCATTTATTGCGAAGGCTACAACTTTTGCCATATAAAATGCCCATTTCCTATTATTTGATTTTAAAATGTACCTATTTTGGTTTGAAATTCGTTACATCTGGATAGATTTTTGATCTGTTATGAGCAAATTGATGCTATATATGTCAAGACCGAAGTGGTTATTTAAAAATTATATCTCTAGATTTTTCATATTCTTAAGAAATAATTACTAATTTGAGAACTTTGATTAAGTGAGTAAACTTGGCATCATTTTCTAATCAAATTTCAACAAAACAAATAGACATTCAGTCAATATCGAGAACTAGTGACAGCAGTTTTTGAAAAGTACAACAATAGTACATTCTACTAAAGTATTAATCACTCTTATAGCAATACCGTATTTTATAATTTACACAGTATCTTGGATGTTTCGAATAAGAATTTGAATTAATAAGGGCAATCGGGATCGATTTTCAGACCTCATTCACTCCCAATATCTGTTTTCGTTTATTTTCGACTCCTGGGAAATCATTATCGACCACTTTGTGAATCTCTGATCTAGACTCAGCAGATTTATTTACTTTAACTTTACGGAGGAAAAATGACAAAATTTGAATGTAGAAACTAAACAATTATCCTATTATGTATTATGTTACGTAAATAATTATGTTTTCTCATCAGGCAATCCACAATTCACTCGAAAGCGTGGACGATAAATTCATTGATTTGTCTACAATTGAGAGCAAAGATGATGTTCATGGCTACTGGTGAAAAATATTGCCGATTAAATATCTGGTAGCACATAGGCATTTCCACTTTGCGTAAGCTTACACTTATACGCGTCATGTTCATTGATTTTGTCGTATTACTCAACGTTAGTCGAACAACTTTTCTTACAATCAATTTCCAATAAAAACAAATTTCCATGAAAACAAAATTGAAAAAAAACATTTCGGATAACATTTTGGTAAATAAGAACATTCATTTTTTTAGGAGATGTATTTTTCAACGTCAACATTTCAAGTGTTTTTTTTTTGTTTTTTTTTGTAAAATTAGGTGAACTGATTATTCCTGCCATTGCACAATGGTCCAGGAGATGTATTTAAGTGGAAATTAGCATTTAGAGCTCGACAGTTATTCTCTAGACAAAAACTGTCTTCGACAAAGTTGTTACATATAATAGAGCGTTCATTTTCATGTTATCAAAAATAGGGTAACCAAAATTGTCGTTGAAATAGAAAATATAACTTTCTTATATTTATAAATAAAGGTAAACATGGTTCGACAATGTTGTAGTCCCAGTTATTTGAGACATCTTTGTAGAACAAAGTTTTTTTTTCTATCTCTTGAAATAACCGGTATAGCGCCTTTTTTCCAAGTTGCGTTAGGGTCACCATCTAAAAAACTGTTTTTTGCTCTAACATTTATATTTCAAATTCCAAATACAAACTGTCTTGGAAAGACTTTTAGAGCTTACTAATACAAACATTTTGCGATGCAGAACTTGTCAATATCTCCACTCAATTCAAAGTTATTGTTATTTCTTTCCAAAACATACGCTCTCTTCAATTGCTTGCCATTCTTTCTGGGGCAAACATAATAAATGTTTACTGACGGAATTTGAGAGAACAAATGTCACTCTACATAATATGTGATTTTCAAAGACATGTTATTTTTTGTATTTGAGTAAATTGAAATTGAAATCATGAGTTTTTAGGTGAAAACTCAACAATAGCTTTGAGCAGGATTAAGATATTGACAAATTCTGCATCGCAAAGTGTTGGTATTGATAAGCTCTAAAAGTCGTACCCAGACAATTTTGATGTAGAATTTGAAATTTAAAAGTCAGAGTAAAAAAAACGGGTTTTTAATGGTTACCATAATGAAACTTAGTCAAAAACAATTTTGAGGGAGATATTTATTCTTTAGACAAAAACTGTCTTCGACAAAGTTGTTACATATGTTAGAGCGCTTATTTTCATGTTATCAAAAATAGGGTGACCAGAATTGCCGATGAAATAAAAGAATGTAACTTTATAATCTTTATAGATAGAGATAAATATAGTTCGACAATGTTGTAGTACCAGTCATTTGAGACATCTTTGTAGAACAAAGTTTTTTTCTGTCTCTTGAAATAACCGATGTAGCGACGTTTTCCTAAGATGCATTAGGGTGACCATGAAAAAGCGTTTTTTTTGCTCTAACTTTTAAATTTCAAATTCCACATCAAAATTGTCTTCGTACGACTTTCAGAGTTTATCAAGACCAACA
Organism: Toxorhynchites rutilus septentrionalis; assembly: GCF_029784135.1. Classification (NCBI taxonomy): domain Eukaryota; kingdom Metazoa; phylum Arthropoda; class Insecta; order Diptera; family Culicidae; genus Toxorhynchites; species Toxorhynchites rutilus. The sequence continues at coordinate 329,705,389 of NC_073745.1, read as the reverse complement.
ACTTGTCAATATCTTAATCCTACTCATAGTTATTGATATTTTTTGACCAAAAAGCTCATGTTTTCAATTTTATTTTACTCAAACACGAAAAATCACATAATTGTGAAAATCACACATTATATAAAGGGTGTGTCACATCAAATTGCATCACGGAAAAAAAGAAGTAGAAATTTAATTTTTAGGAATTATATCTTCAGCTTTCGCTTATAATCAGATAAGAGTGTATAGATCACGTTTGCCATGCTTCACTGTCATTTTTACGTAAATTTTGAAAAATGTCGTCGAACGAAAAAGAGCGTCGTGAATTAATCCTGTGCACTCATTTCGAGAATCCGGAGTTGTCACATCGGGACATCGGTAAGATGCTGGGAATCGTCCAATCCACGGTCAGCAGAGTACTAAAACGATACTTCGAGAACCTAACCATCGACCGGAAGGTGAAGAACGGCAATAATGGATGCTCCGTCAGTGAAAAAGATCACAAGCGCGTAGTTAAGCAGTTTAGACGTGATCCGAGAAGTTCGGTCCGGGATGTCGCCAATAAGTTGAATTTGTCAAGTTCATTCGTCCTGCGGACCAAGCAGCGGGAGGGCCTGCGTACATACAAGGTTCAGAAGGCTCCTAACCGCGACGAAAGGCAAAACATGGTGGGGAAGACGCGAGACCGGAAGCTGTACACCGAAATGCTGACGAAGCCGCATTGCCTGGTAATGGACGACGAAACCTACGTCAAAGCGGACTTTCGTCAGCGGCCGGGCCTGTTGTTCTTCTCCGCAGAGGACAAATTCAGCGTTCCGGAGGAGATTCGCAAGCAGAAACTATCCAAGTTTGCCAAAAAGTACATGGTGTGGCAAGCGATCTGCTCTTGCGGAAAGCGGAGCGCCCCCTTCGTGATGACCGGCACGGTAAGCGGGCAGGTTTACCTTAAGGAGTGCCTACAGAAGCGCTTACTACCACTATTGAAGCAGCACGAGGGCCCGACCATCTTCTGGCCGGATCTCGCTTCGTGCCACTATTCAAAGGACGTGTTGGAGTGGTACGAAACCAACGGGGTCACCTTCGTGCCAAAGGAAATGAACCCGCCCAACGCGCCGGAGCTTCGCCCAATAGAGAAATATTGGGCGATTATGAAGCAGGCCCTCCGGAAGAACCCAAAAGTTGTCAAATCGGAGGCGGACTTCAAGAGAAAATGGATTTCTGTTCAAAAAAAAAAACTACAACCTGACGTTGTACAGAACCTTATGGACGGGGTAAAGAGAAAGGTGCGAACATACGGGCTTGGGCTCGAAGTATGAATAAAAAGAAAATGCCAAAAGTTGTTTAATAGTTTTTATTTTACTGTCTAAAATTTTCAAAAGGATCGGTCTACTGGGCGAATTTCTACAGCGTTTTTTCCGTGATGCAATTTGATGTGACACACCCTTTAGAGTGAAATATGCTCTTTCAAATGCCATCAATAAACTTTGTTTATGTTTGCCCCAGAAAGAATGACAAACAATTGCAGAGAGCGTATTTTTTCGGAAGAAATATCAATAACTTTGAGTGAAGTTGAGATGTTGACAAGTTCTGCATCGCAAAATGTATGTATTAGTACGCTGTAAAAGTCTTTCCAAGGCAGTATGTATGTAGAATTTGAAATATAAATGTTGGAGCAAAAACAGTTTTTTTTAATGACCTTTTTTAATGACCTTAACGCAACTTAGAAAAAAGGCGCTATACTGGTTATTTCAAGCGATAGAAAACAAACTTTGTTCTACAAAGATATCTCAAATAACTGGTATTACAACATTGTCGAACCATGTTTACCTCTATCTATAACGATAAGAAAGTTATATTTTTTATTTCAACGACAATTTTGGTCACCCTATTTTTGATAATATAAAAATGAGCTACTTTGTCGAAGACAGTTTTTGTCTAGAGTATAACTGTCGAGCTCTGAATGCTAATTTCCACTTAAATGCATCTCTTGGACCATTGTGCACAAACGTTTTTCTAAATTTTTTATCAACAGTGAAAAAACTGTTAACGTTTTTTCTAGAAGCTCGATCCATCGAATTAGGTTAGATGATTCAAAGCAATGTTTTGGAAAATGGAAAATTATTCGATAAATTAGCAGAAGACATAATATATCTCAGAAACACAAAAAAACTACTTTCTGAATATTTAATATTTTATATAGAAAGTATGGGATTTCTGAAAATTGAATAAATGGCATAATTCTCTTTGGTCTCGATATCTCAAAAAACACAAAAAATCTAAAATACGAAGGTACGACTGAATGTAGACATTTAGAGTGCAGTTTTGTATTAATATTAGTAAGTTAACCTAAATACGTTAACCGTTAATACATTCATACCAACGCGTTTTCAGACTATCTTCATGAAGGATTGTCGACTTAAGATTGAATAAAAACACGGGTTCAAAATTGACCGAATGGCCGAAAAAATATAGCAAAATCGGAGCTAAATGACATTTTTATTATGGAATTGCTGAAATTAGTCAAGTTGAAACTAATCTCTCAAAAAGGACAAACAAGGATATTATTAATTTGTTTTCGAGGTTATTGATTAGAGGAGTAAAATCAAATAATGTTGTGGACCAATTTGAGAATCTTACCAGGAATGATTGATAGTGTAATCACCGCTTTCACAGATGTATATTTACGGTAAAATACCACCACCATTTCCTCTGCCACAATATGTCAATCCACTAACCCATCAGTGGTTACACCTCGAATCCCAGCTAACTTATGGAGGGTAAAAAAGTAAAAACAAAAAAGAACCCGTTTCCATGTTTTTCCTGTCCACGCGGAACAAATCCCTTTTCCGCACCACTTGTCGAAGAATAGTTATAATTACTTGTTTCGTTACTTTTCAACCGCCAATAGCGCGGCTCCACCTACTCTAGGGGAAAGTTCTAACAAGCTCGAAGCAGTCCACTTCCTGCCCAGTTCCTGTTCTGTTTCACGGTGGGTGGAGGGGGGTCTGACGAAGGTGGAGGAAGCTTTTAAAATCTCGAAAAAGTGATTAAAACAAAACGGCCCCGCGTTAGAACTGGCAAGTAATGGACTACTTGGGAACGGGAAAAATTTCTGCCAGCTTTGCGCTCCCCGGGAAAGTTACTTCGCTTTTACTTAGCGTGTAACTTCGGTGCTTACGGTTTCAAACTTTTTACCCACCGGAATACACAAAAAAACTGCATTCACTACTTGTGGAATTACTCGAGCCAATGGATGCCATTTTTTTGCGAATTTCACGCTCAAAATACAACAGGTTTGAGTATACCGAGTGACAATAATGTTCAGAAACGGAAAAATGAAATGCAATATCAAATCGCGGATTTGTGTAGTAAATGGGACTAACAGAGTCTGTAATCACTTATGCGTCGAACATTCATTCATCCACTCGCTCATTACGGTCGCATACCTTTTCAGACGATGGAAGGTTCCTTGAATTTGATTCCACTCCCAAATGAAGTCGCATTTCCTCATTTCAGCTTCAATATGTTTTGAGATTCGTACGCTATGCTTAATACTAACACATTATGATACAGATTAGATATGATGCCGTGATCGTTCAGAGCACCGTCAATTCCTGTGCCACCGTTTGTCCGTTTTCTGATCTTACAGATTTTTCGCACAGCTACACGTCTCTCTCGCACAACTACCGTTATTTTGTTTTTATACATTTATAATATTGACTTTCTGTGCCAACAACAGAGCAAACAAAACGGAAAAGCGAGAGGAAAACTCGTAGAAAACATAACAGTTGCTTACTTAGTCTGCTTCGCGCTCAAAGCTTCGCGCAAAACGCTATGTTTCGCCAGTGCGAAACTTGTGTTGGTTTTATTTTTCTTTAATCTTTTTTTTTAATTTATGTATTTGCACACTCGCTCGTAGCGCACGGTTTTTATGCTGCTACTGCTTTATGCTCGTCGCGCTTTGTGTGCTATCTGTTCGCCTTCTCGCCTCCGCAGAATCGCATAATTGTGCGTGCGTGTGTTTGTGCTGCTGTCCTAATCTCCAACTTCTTTCGCTTGTTCCTTTTTTTTTTTGGAAATCGTCCACAGTAATGAGACACTGAATGATATTAGTGCTGGTTCTTTCCGCCAATCTTCCCTCTCCGGCATGGGGTAGGGTGGGGGTGCTTGTACACATCCACCCACCATCCGCGTCGATTGATGGCTGATGGCGGGTGGACACGTCACTCCGTCGACACCACTTCATCCTCCCACCCCACCCCATCGAGCGGAGGCGAAAAGATCAGCCAAAGATAAATCTTCCTCTAAATCAATAAAATTTAATTAGTTAATTTGTGTGTGTTTTTCTTTCGGAAACGCATTTTACTGCGCCCTATTCGACTGGTTTGGGTTTATTTGGCTAATGTGCTATACTTTTTGTTTTTATTTTTATTGCTTTCCGCTGTTTTGCGTCTCTCTTTCTTGCCGAAAGGAACTTTTCTTAGCGGCACAGATTGTGTGTCGCTAATTCTGTTTTACTTTCGTCTTAGCGCCAACCTTTGTGACATCAACCACCAGCCACAGTTTTGCCCGCCCTCGGAGATGCTGAGAGTGAGGGAGTGCGTGGGTGGATGCGAGGGGAAATTTAATACATTTCACCAGGAATACGACGGTCGGGTGATGGTGATGCCTTCGGGGCGGCGAAAACTTTACCCGCATTTCGTTGATTTTTATTGCAGAAGCTGTTTATCTTTCAGTGCTCTCAAACTGACTGCTGCCGAAGTCGTACGAAGATGATGATGGTCCAGCAGGATCGCAGGGGACAAATGATTAACCAGGGGGGAGAGCAGGGATCGAGACCTCTGTGTCCGATAGGGAGAGGGGAAAAATAAGAAAATTGAAGGACTACCAATTGGTGGTTTATGCAGAAGTATCTCAGCCATTGTGTGGGAGAGCAAAGGGGATGGGAAAAATGATTAAAAAAGTTTTCCACTTCACCGATTCATCAGCGACGGCAACCGTCAGACGTTGAGGGGGGAAGATAAGGATCATTGAATTCGACCTGATTCCGCTTTTCTTTTCTTGTGGGAAAGTACTTTTCGAAACACAGCACATTGTAAACAGCGTTCTTTCTATCCTACGCATTAACTGCGAAAGCTAATACTGTTGTAAAAATGTTATAAAACTGTACTACCAATAGTTAATGTCAGAGGACAAAATGGGACTACTGCTACTCTTCCGATAGGTTTTTTTTTTGTAATGCGGTTGTCAGCATTCATCTATTTTTGTATCGGGATAAAATCTACATTGTATACTCATCCTTTTTTTTATCTCAAAACTACTTGGCGTTGCAGTCTTTCCAGTTACAAGATTTGTTCAATAAATTGGTTCTGTGCTCCGTAATTACAACGTAAGAAATTACTCTCGAGAAAAGAAAAACTCAACAACACTATCTACTGTAAACTAGGGACTCTGATCTAAGTGGAACTAGTTTATGGCCACCGAGGCGACGTTTACTGGGGCCGCTGAACCTGAATGATGGTGGTGGTTGGTGGTCAGAGACCGAGAGCGGCCGCCTGCAGCGGATAGAGAGCGGACAGATCAAGTCCTTGAGCTCCCAGCAAGTCCGCGATGGGATAGGTGAGAGTGGCCGTAGCCCGGGGTTGGTTGTGCATGACTGGGTGGTGGGGCCGGAGGGAAGCTGCGGCTGCGTTGGCCGCAATCAGCCGCTTGTAGGTCAGATCCAGCAGCGAGGAGTGGGCATTTTGGGCCGCGTACTGGATCAGCGAGGGTGATCCGGCGGCCGCGGAGAAGGGCAAAATGTGGGTGGTGGTTGAGGCTGCGGCGGCGGCAGCGGCAGCAGCGGCCGCTGCCTGCTGACTCGTGATCGTAGCGGGCAATTGATAAGGAGCATAGCGTAACGAAGCTGCTGCGGCCGCGGCGGCAGCTCCATGTGCGGCGACGGCGGACGCACCCGACGGACCCGCCCCGATGCCAGTGACACCTCCGGTGGACAGGGCGCTAGCAGCAGTGGCCGCAGCGGACGGACCGGCACCACTATATACTACCAACTCACCGTATGTCCCACGTCCAGCGGTGCGCGTTTTCGCCAGGTTCGCTGGAAGCATCACTTCTTTGGGCTGGGCTTTTTTACATTCGACCTGTGGGGAGAGAGAGAGGAATTGTAAACAATACAATGAATTTTCAACTAAATTCGATGAACATATTCTAGTGAAAACTAATTACAAATTGGCAATTATCGGATCTAAACCTCCCGGAAATTTATTTTCAGAAATCGAAGTCAATCACTTTGGAGACCCAGCAATATTCAGATTTGACTTTTTTTTTTGAAATTTGACTTAGATATTTGACATAGAAATTTGACATTTTAAAGCACTGAGCATTTATTGAGTTATGTTCTCAGATTTGCCTACATTTGCGATGGAGAAAAATGCTTTACGACATCGCACCCTCAAATTCATCATAATCTCTTCATCTTTGCTTCAGAAACAGGTTTTTTTTCATTAAAGTGTTAGGGAAGAGTAGGCCTATCGAGAGGATAGGTTTTTAGAGGCACAAATTTCTCAGGACCGTCGACTGAGTGTCAAGTCAATTGGAGAATAAAACGAGACTAGATAAAATGCAATTGATTTAATTTTTTCATTCGTTTGCAAACGCGAACAATAAATAAATGCATGGAAATGTTTGTGGAGAAGAATTGGAATGATTTGGGACGTGAGCAGTCTCTGTCAGATTGTCAAGTCTCTGCACTGTTTAGTTTATGCATGTTTAAAGATTCGAGAAACTAAATGATAATGTTGAATTGGAGCTCAAAAATGACTGAATAAAGAACTGTAAATTAAGGAAGATGACTGAAACTGTTTCTTGGGCTTTTGTGTCTTTGATGTAATTTTCGATAAAACTGAAAATAGTGGCTGACCACAGAAAACACTCCTTGCTAAGAGCTAATTACGTCACCAATTTTTAGAGTGAACTGAATATAAATTTATTTGCTTTTTTATCTTTTTATTGATTTTGATATTGTTATTCTTTGAAAAAAATAAAAAAATTAAATTCAGAACCTTTTAAAATTTTCTATGAAAGACCATGTTTTCCCTCCAGTGTAATTTAACATGTGTATCGATGGAATGAACATGTACACGATTGAATCTGTACACGATTTATTACAGTTGAAAATGTTAATGAGTCTACAATCAAATAAACGAAAATGATAAAAAATAAGTGGCATAGGTGTGCTTCTAGAACAACTTAGTGATCGCAGTGTTCTATTTCATACAAGTTTTCCCCGAGAATGGATATTGAGAATAATTTGTATGAAACGCGGTGAGTTCCAACAAAATAATTATGGAAGCTTCACTATCAGAAATCTTCCAAAATCAACATTTGTCCGCAGAACAAACGCCATTGTAGCAACGTGGAAATCGTTTTAGAAGACACGTCACTAAAACTGATTTATGTATGAAATGAAATAAAGTAAATATGTTTTTTAACGTACAAATAATGTTTGACATAGAAATTTGACATTTTAAAGAACTGAGCATTTATTGAGTTATGTTCTCAGGTTTGCCTACATTTGCGATGGAGAAATATGCTTTACGACATCGCACCCTCAAATTAATCATGATCTCTTCATCTTTTCTTCAGAAACAAGTTTTTTTTTCATTAAAGTGTTATGGAAGAGTAGGCCTATCGAGAGTATAGGTTTTTAGAGGCACAAATTTCTCAAGACCATCGGCTGAGTGTCAAGTTAATTAGAGAATAAAACGAGACTGGATAATTTCAATTCGAATTCGAAAGAATTCCAAACCCTTTGAAATATTTTTCCACATATTTTCTGATTCAAGGTGAAATATCTGAGGGTTTTTTTTTCTCTGGGACTATCGTCACTATTTGAAGTGTTATCAAAGTATCGCAAGCCTCCATGAAACTGGTCTTCAGTAATTGGGCCTTATTCCCGTATCCACGTACACTTACGTTGCCACTACGCTTACATCTCACTTCACTTTGTTGTACTTATTCCCGTTTCGTGAAGTGTGAAAATAAACTTCGTGTATTAAGTGGAGTGGATACCAAAATGACCGTGTGTTCATTTCCAATGTCGTTTCTAAGAGAAACGTCAGTTGTATTTTGTTTTGTTTATCCTCGAGTTGTGTCGATACACCCAGAAAATGGATTACTAAAAAAAAAGCCTACAAATCTTTTGTAATTCAAACATTAGTAGAATGCAAGGCGCCTCTATATATACCAAGTGAAACAATCATATGAAATGCACTTTCAGCCATATTGGAATTGCTGTCGGTATTGTTTACAAACAGCATCAGAACGCTGCCGGCGGCTCTCTACAAACTGCTGCGACGCTTATTCGAACGATGCCTACTTTGTTCGGCTTTCGCGAATTTATGTGAAAAAGACGGGATGATTTTGTAGAATTTCATTCTCATCCAGTTCATCAACTACTCTATCCCCTATCCCCTTCTCATTGAAGTGATGATGTTGCTTCACCTGTTATACATTTATACGAGCACCTTGGTAGAATGTACATATTTTCTGTAAATATTACCAATCGTTTGTAAAATGAATGTCAGATGCAATACACATCCCTACCAACGAATGATTCATTTTACTTCGCGGTGTTAGTAACTTTTACGATTGTCATTACTGGCAACCGCGAAGAAAATGTAAATATAACATTATTAGTCTAATTACCGAGTTGATAATCGAGTTGAACGTCACTACTTTCCGATATTGATTTCTTCACAGAAGAAGGTCGAATTAACCCGAATTCGGGACAGGTAAGTAATATTCTTGAAAATCAATTCAATTTATGTTCTCTAATTAATATTGATACATATTGGATAGAAATGATTCGTCCTCGTCTGCTGCGGGAGAATTTGAAGACATTACTTCAATAATAAGGAATCTGGGTACTTCGAAACACAAAAACGAACCCTGTCGAGTCCTAGATTCATTTTTAAGCTATTGGATTTGGTCAAGGACAACTTCATAAACGCTTTGCAGATTGTGATCGGTGGTTCGATCAATTGGATGTTTTCCGGATTCGTCACGACAGAGGTTCCGTATCCACTGAGGCTGCGCGTCAAGTCAATATTGCAACGGGGCATAGAGCAGGCCTCACCTAATGCCGCCAGGGTTTCGTCAGCTTCGTGATATTTCCCGATTGTGTTTGGCTGAGAAGTAATTACACGCTGGTCCTGGGAGAGGATAATGGTGAGAATTGAGTAGTCTGGCGTAACTATTTGTAGTAATGATTGTGTATTTTTCCTAATTTGTAGCCGTGGATCAGACCCAATCGATGCAGGATCAGTTGACTATAGTTTAGATAGTTCTAATTAAATTAAATGAAAGAACTACATTTTTTCATCAATTAATGCGAAAGCACAACAATTCGGTAGATTTGCAGGAATTAGTTTTGGTATTTTCAGAAATTTTAGTCTTATTGACTTCAAAACTCCTCTAACCTTAATTGTAATTCAATTTTACTTCTCGCCAAATGTTAGGTTTTAATTATTTCGAACACTAGAGTTGTATTATTTGAACTTTTTCCTTTATAAAATACGAATTACTCAAATTACAACCTTTATTTCAATTCTATTTCGGTCACAAAAGGTTAATAAACAAAACCCGAGTGATGAAAACGTTTGCTCTTTTTATATGAGATATATATGAGGAGAGTGTATGATTATGATGAGCACGGGGAATCGCTCTGTTTACCCAAGCGAGAGCGTGAAGTGTAAACCAGAATAACATCGGTGGATGAACTTGGTGTATTCATAATGAATTCAACCAAATGTTTACAGTGGCGTGCAATCCGGAATAAGGTTGTACTCACTCCACATTGTTTTCACGTGTAGTGTATTCGGGAATAAGGCCCATTATCGGTTGAATATGGCCCTAATTTTGAAAGTGGTCCAAGTCATATATTTCTTGTTTTGAGATATTCAATGATGCAACTCATTATTAAAAAAATATTTTGATATTTTGCCACCTTTTATTCAGAATTTTATCAGTCTTGATTAATGAAAATTTATTACGAATTTCATACGAGAATGTAGTTTTCAAAGTTTTGATTGACTTAGGCCATTTTCAAAATCAACTAAATGTCATATAAATGACTTCAAGAATGAGAAATATGAGTTTTCTTTGAATCAAAAACTTTAATGGAATAACTCATGAACATTGATTAATGATTCTTAAATTGTAATTCATTGTTATCATTTTGAGTTTTCAAGATTTTTCAAATGTTACTGAAAACTGGAGGAGTGTATGCCAGTAAGCACATCCTATTTTCATGTTTTTTCTTCCGATTCTGGTCTAGTGGAGGTGTCTGAGAGAAGTAGCATACCGCTGCAAATATTTTCGTCGATGAAAAAGCATTCTACGTTAATTTTCTCGAGTGCTGGGAACAGATGAAAGTTGAAGGGTGTCTTATCTGGCGAATAGGTGAATATATCAAAAGTTCATTGGTTGATTCGACCAATTTCGCATTGACAATAATGCTGGCATAGGAATTTGCATCGGTGCAGAAGGTTTTTATAATAGTGCAGCGTGGACTCGATATGCGTTTGCACTCGAGCAATCGAACACCAACAAAATGAAAGAATAAAAAACTGCATGTCAATACGTTGTAGCGGTTTTTAAAATTGAGCAATTCTACGCAGAATTAAACAGCCGTTGTCTGTTTTTAAAAACTTTGTACATATGAAGGGAACTACACGAAATCACAATTTTCATTATCATATTTTCCGAAGAGCTGTTGGAAAATCAATGAACTTTTAAGAAAAGATGAAACTTAGAATACACCATTGAACAATCTTATTCAAAAATTAAATTTAATATCATAAATGATTATAACTGAAAACAATATGATTAAAGAAATATATAAAATTTAAATACTTTGGTAAATCATAACCATTTAAGAAAAAAGAAATATGCAAAATGGAATTTACGTTCAATTTTACATGGAAAACTGGCTGACTCTGTTTAATATTTTATCCTTTGACTAACCATTCTTGAGATATAACTAATTTTATATAATGAAAATAATCGTTTGTGGTAATCCGCTTTTTGTGTGTCGATTAGGCTCCATGAGGACCACAAGAAAAATTATCTCTTCTGCCAAGACCGATATCTTTTCTGCCAGCGCTAGTTTGGATGTGTATTTCATCAAGTAACTGAAATTATTCATGGAGAGAAAAACATATGAGCCAAGTTAAGTCAATTAATAATGTGAATCGATAGGAAAGGAACACTCTTATGCCAAAAATGTCTACTGTGTGATATGCAACAAAATTATCGTTAGATAAAAATAAACACGAATAAATTCGTCTCTGTTACAGCTGAATTGCTAAATGAGCCCATTAAAATAAAACGAATGGGGTGAAAAAAAAGTTATGTCAATTCAATTCAAGCACGTCTGAAGCTAAATAAGTTCTACGAGGATACCGAAGACCTATTCTATGGCCGTGTGATTTTTTTGTGTCTCTTTCGATCTTCTGTTTTAATTCCATTTATAATTATAACATTGATAGATACGAATAACATCTATTTTTCAATTTAATTTTCTATAAGCGTCTAATCACGATAATCAACAACTAATGCTGCGATTTTCCCGGAGGATGAAAGACAAAATCGTCCATTTTTAAATTTTAAAATAGTATTGATTGGTAATAGATAAAAATACAAATAAATCATACGTTAGAATGTTATGTTCAAAAATATTCTGCTAATGAAAAAAAATAATAAAAATCGAGTAAAATAGTAAAACCGTACAAAACAAATGATCTGACTTCCGATTGATGGTGTTGATTGCTCTGACCATTGAACGGAAGTGGCGGATTCTTCGGCTGGATCAATGTTGATAGCTCAGGAATCGGATAAATCTGGTATTTTGGTCTTGAGAAATACTTTTTTGATGTGGGTATGGATGTAGATGTAATATTGATAAATATATTCTTGAATGAAATTATGGTGCTGCATAGTATAATTTTTCAATTATTACTTCAAGTTTTTAGGAATTGTTACCCGAATCCGATTTACCCGATACTAAAAAAAATTTGCCTTATAATGAGTTTGCAAATTGTATTGTTTGTTGGAGATATTCATTCGTCGGTTAGTCTTAAAAAATAGTGTTTGAACTATAGAAGGACAAATGTAAGATGGCCTACGAGTCCAATAGCTTGAATACTGTCAATCGGCGATAACATAACATAATGGGATTAGAGCATTCACAAGGAAAACAATCACTTGAATACCATTTATCCGGGAAGTACATTAATCCAAATGTCAAATTATTCCGAACTATCAAAGAAAGAAAAATTCGAAAAAAGATCGCACTGTTTGTTAATAATCCTGATAACAAATTTATTTCATTTTATTTTATTTATACTTCAGTAACATAAGACTTACTGCCTTTTTTGGTTACAAACGAAAAAAATAAGTATACATGAAGTGCGCCACGAATTATTGAGACAAAAAAAAAATCTAAACTAGTTTACACCAGTTTATAACCATGTGAAAGAGAAGCTAATTTGTTAGGGAAGGAATAATTTTCTGGAATTATTGAGTTTTAATATTCACATTTGGCAAGTCGAACTTGAATATCTAGAACGAAACAAATGAAGGCGAAATAACAGCTAATGTTCAAAGAAGGGAGACACTTGTGAAATATTTTCGTTCCAATTTTCTTCACATTTTTATTTTCTTCTATAGAATTATTTGCTACATTATTTGCTTAATGGTTTTTTAGTCTTGAATAACAATACAGAGGAAGGAAAGGAGGAAATAACTATATGAATCAGCGAAGTCTTCCGCATGTATATATTTTTTTAAATTCGGCACTACAATTTTCCAATTTACTTATTTTTTGTTGTTGCTCACTGTTGCTCACATGTTGTATTGAAATACTCTTATTTGTTATCGAGATATTTGACAAACTCATATTCTGTTTTTTTTCCTATTCCATTCTATTCATGTTTCGGATAAATGGTATTTCGGTGAATTCTACGCAACTGTTTTTGGGAGCATTGAGGATGAAGTTTTGCTAAGAGAGAATGAACAAAATATTTTAATAAATGACCAATTAGAGAAGTTTTGTGATTTCCGATGAATAAAAAACAAAAAAAAAGGAGAGCGCGAATCTAATTTCAGTACCAAATATTACGCCCCGATAGCACACAGCAACCTCACGTTCCTAGGCAAGCCTTGAAGGGGTTACATCAAGGGGTGCTCTTAAAAATAGGAGTAACTATCTCTAGGAGAAACAATAAAAATACTGAAATATTTTTATACACATTTTCGAGGATATTTTGGAATAAAAACAAAATAGAGTTATAATTAATCAACTAGGATAAATTTTTTCAAAGATTTCTCTAAAGGGACATCTACGTAGCCGATTTTTCTAGCATTTACTAATATTTCAATATTTTAGCTACAAAACTCGTTTAAATGCTAATTGTTGGCAGAAATGTTTGAATAGTATTGTGTATATGAAATACAAATTTACAGCAATAATCTGCCGAAATGCTTTTATTTATGCTTTACTGCACGTGGTAGCGCGGAAACGGAATTTGGACAACTGCTTTCCGGCTTTGTACATTGATTAAATTTTTCGTAGGAATATTGAAATAATGTTTAATAATTTGAAATGAAAACATTGTGAAAGATTGTTCATTTGAAGGAAGCGTTTTTTTTTCAATTGCATGTCAAAATTGTTTTTGACATGATCCGTCTCGAATTATGGAGTTCTAAAGCTCAATTATAATCTACTCTATTTGGTTCTAATAACTGAATCTTGTTACAGATTTAATTTACACTATGTCTACGAACCATTACGTCTTCAATTTAAATCAACAAACTACGCATGAAGGTTGCAATGTTACACGTAATGGTGCTCGGCAATGCCGGTATATTTACTGGGTATATTTCCAAACATCAGAATTTCCGAATGTGCCATGCAAACTGCTATTACGGCATAACTTACGACCAAAAAATATCTTACAAATGTTGAAAACATTATTTCATATGATGATATGAATAAAAATCTGCTCAATGTGTTAATTTTTATTGTTTCCCGTATCTAAAAATAGAGGATCAGCATTTATTTCTCTCAAAAAATATTTAGGGGTTTCTTCTTGTCGCTTTCCATTAGATGATTACAAGACATCATTATAAACAATTATTTTCGAAAACATGGTGCGATTGACTTTCATCTTCAGAATACAAAACTAATGTATGGTTTGTTTTACCATTTTTGCATGCTCCAATCGAGATGAGAACACTCCGTTCAATTTCATAAAAACTATTCAAAACTATGCACAGCGCATAAAAACATTAAATAAAGGGATTCCTTATAAATGGTTTGACAACAGTTTTGATTTTAGATAGATTCCAAACGACAAAAGAAACCAATAATTTTACTCACCATTTTGTTATTGATTTCGTGGAAGTGGATTTCGCAAACTTTGTCCACTACGTCTTCGCTCTGAAATGTGACGAATCCAAAACCTGCGGAAAAAAGTAGAGAGAAACTTAAATTAGTTGCATAATTTTCACACACTTTGTTAGATATTTGCACACAAGTTAAAAAATGACGCCAAAACCACTCCCCACTACGAAAAACAACAGCTTTAATGATTGCTAATGATGTCACTCCCGAACTAACTGCTCCCCAACCTCTCGGGAAGAAGCTTCTGCCACGTCGGAGGGAAGAGAGTAGTTATCACTTTATCTGGGGAGGGGGGATGAAACTTGTGCTCCCTGGATCCGGGAGCTTGGAAGCATCGTGTTGCCACCAGGTTGTTTGGGAGGTGTGAGCCCCGAGAGTGGCGCCAATTTCGATGTTTATCGAAGTACTTAAAAAGTAATTTTATGCACATACTTTGGAGGTGTAAGTTTGAGGGTTGGATGAGAGAGTGTCGGTGTTTTTTTTCTTTCCTCTTCTTGCTACACCACTGAGGGAATCTCCTGCTGGGATGAGGATGAAAGTTGTTCTTCCATGTGAAGTTTTATAGCGTGTTCAACTTTGTCCATCTTTTCCGGGGGACAATTTCAGGAATAAGTAGAACGAGTTTCAAATTGCCCCATCGATTGCCCTCTTTTCTGGCCATGGTCTTGAAGATACGGTTGTTTTCAATTCATCACCACACACCCGCATCCGGAAAAGAAATCTTCAATTGTACTGAACCTGGAATGTGTATACAGCACATTCCGGGTTCAGGAAACTTATATAAACACAGAGGAAGAAATCACTCTCTCGTTCATAATTGTCCTCAAACAAAATACCTGTCTGCAGCTCACTTGTTGTAGGGGACACAAGTGTGTTCCGGAGACAAATAGGAAATTCACATAACGAGCGACCAATATCCTTCAAACTACATTCACATCCAACACCCCAGTGTAGCTTCGGGCCTCTCGCAGCTCTGTAACCCGTCGCCTAGAGAGTCGTCTTCGGTGTTGACGGAGGACAGGCGGAGCCCAGTGCAGAACACACGAAACGTGTGCACAAACATTTTTCCGAATGGAAAAATTTCCATAAAAGCTTTTGTAGAATCATTTTACTATTATTTCTTATCTGGATGGGAATGTTGTACCGGTTGTTGCCTTTTCTTCCACAACACTCTGTGTTTTCGTATTCACTTTGAACGGGAAAAACGAGACCGAGTGAGGGGACGGTTCCATATGAAAATTGCTTTTGTCAACAATAAAATGTATTTTCAGAAGAATCTTGTTTCTTTCTGTGATTCTCGGGAGTAGCGAAGGGGTGCGTTTGGTTGGGTTCTTGTTTTCTTATTCCTCGTTGTCGTCGTTGTCGAGCGTGAATCAGTCATGTTAGAGCGAGGTTCGAGCCCAAATGGATCCGGCGATCGCGGTATGGACTGGGTAGGCAGAGATGCCAGACATTTTTTTTTCGTGTGTAAATTCGAATGCATCGATACTATGGGTTTTTCATTTCTTGCAATACACAGTGTTCAAGTTACGGGACTAAAATTGTTATAGGGATTTGTTCCACATAACCAAACGGGTACTGGTTACTGCCTCAATGTTTATCAAATAATGTTACATTTCAGATTTTGAAGTGTATGAGGACACTTATTGTTGTCACCCCTTTCTATGCAAAATTACGGGATCAGGATACTTATTTTCAACAGGACATATTTTACGTATCTTTTCACTGTGTTGTTTATGAAACGTCTGCACTCTGTGGTGTTTCTTTTTCTACTCCCCGACTTTATACCTAACTTAATACCTAACTTAACACCTATATTTATACCTATACTTAATACTACAAGCTGAATCTATGTGCATAAAAATTTTGTGGGGAAGCGCTTGTAGTAACCCCGCTATTTCAGCCGAGTGGAAATTTGAGATTTGTGTCACTCACACAAAAACAACACAATTTAGGTCAGTATAAAAATATGTTCATTCGGCAACAACACAGGTTGGCGAATGAAAAAGTAATTAGAGAAGTGGTTTATTTTGGACAAGGTGGATGTACTTTCGGAACATGACGACAAAGCGCAAGTGTGCCTGAAAGAAAAACGAAAAAGAATTCGACGCAGCATTCATCAAGGTTGTAATCTCGTATGTTGACTTCGCAATAAAAATTCGGAGCACCAGGTTGCGGCATGTTTGTGGAGTTCAGAATCAGCCTTACGTAAAATTGACTCGAGAAGGTAACGAACGAGATGGTTTCGGGTATTGAACTACCGTTGTGCATGTAAGCAATTCGGTTCAGCTTATCACAGATGTGTATCGGTTGATAAAACGGTTAGGGCCGTGGAATTACAAATTCACTGCAAATCCTCACTCAATAACAAACTAATTGAATCAATGTATTGCTGCTCCCTTACGTTTACGTTTACGTTTCGTTGTTGCTTTCGAAAAGTACTATTGGAAACGGCGAGGTGAAACATAGTGCAGTAGCCCAGCATGAGATCTCAGTTTCCATCGCCGGTGGTGTGGTGGTAAGCGTGACTGTTGTGCCCTTCTATACTTCTTTTGTCCTGTCCTTAGTTTTTGAAGACGGTCCGAGTTAGCTCATTTTGGTGGAATTAAATGGATGAATCGAGCTGTGAGCGTTATTCAGTATGACAAATGAAGCAAAAAAAAAATGATTCGAATGAAAATTCTAATCGTCAATCAAAGCTTCTCCTGCACAAAATGAAAGGAAACTACAGTGGAAATTAACGAAACAGAAGAATCTATGTTGCGTAAAGAATCGACGCATTTCACATAACCCGGATAGACCCGATAGTTGAAGGAACATGTATAAAAAACATTCCTTAGTTTCGAAAAAGGTAAACCCTGGTTAAGACATTCGTGATGTTTTATTGTACAATGGTCTTTGAAGTGAACACTGATGAGGATTTCAAACCAAGATATTCCATCATTTACAGATCAGACTACAATACAAACTAGTGAAATTCATCAAAGAGAAGTTTTAGTCTGACGAACTGAAGCATACTTCAACTTTGTGATGTTTGCTGTTTTGAACGTTGGAAGAGACTACAAATTTGCGATAGCATAGTGCAATATTTGTATATTTTTGTTGTTTATATTATCTTCGCTTCGTCACTCGCTTTTTATTGGCGGCTTGAACAGGTAACCACGGAATTGTATGTACGAGAATGTAATGTATAGCTCATTAAACAAATCTTATAGAATTTCCGATTCGATTGGTATACAAATAAGCAAAATTCATTTGCAGCTGATCTTGAAAATTTCTGTTTTTACTTAGTATTTTCAATATTCGACAGTTTCATGCATAACAGGGTGTCCCGAATATTTTCATGTGCCTTAAAAATATGGTGGTCTAGAACTATCTATTCGTAATTATCATTTTACCCGCATATCCCCTACAGCAGATTAGAAAAGCCTGAACGCCCAGAAAAATATTAAATATACAAAACTTGAGCAAATTTTGTATATTTAATATTCATCAATAAATTTTTTAATTTTTAAAACCTATATATTCCAAACAAAAATCAAAATGACAGATCCAGATAACCAGTGAATATGAGCAAATGAATTTTTTTTTCTTCAATATGTTTTGAAGTTCATTTTTCCACCCAGTGTCATTTTCATCTTGATTATTCAAGATGCCAGAACTGAATTTCATTTTAGCCAAATGAATATCAGCTGTTGTTTACTTTTACCATTAGGCAGCTATGTGCGGTTGGTTTTTATTTATGCCGTTGTTACTGTCTCGCCAAACAAAATCCTGCCCGATTTTCTGCAAAGATCGTTTCATCGAACTCAGGCGTTTTTTTTTCTCTAAATGGTCCAGTCTATTTTTTTTTATTTTTGAATTTTGACTCAAAATTAATGCCAGAACAAACATCGTTTCGAATCAATTTGTTGCTCTTGATATTCAAAGTATAAATAACAGCGAAGATATGAACCCCACTCAATGCCGCATTCATTCAGTATAGCAAATTTGTTCATCCATCAGCGAAATGAACAAAATGAACTCGTTTGTTATTGTCATCAATATAATGAGGGCAGTGTGTTTCAAGCTGAAAAAAAAGTCATTCACACTGAAATAAAATCATATTCGTTACTCGTGAATATTTTTTGATATTCTAAGACACTGGTTTCAACTATCCTGTGGTCGTTTACCTACTCTTCTCAAACTTGTATGTGATTGAATAAATATAATTATTGATTGTTTGATGGGCTTTTTTTTTCAAGATAACTTCAAATTCCTTCCAATTGTTTTTGATATCGGTATAATAATAACCCATATGACTATGGCTATTGGAATAAATCCGTAGAGATTGTACTAATGTTCATAAGTTCTGTTCAAGGCTCCGTGGATCCTTTTCGATGGATATTAAACAAACCCACAGATCTAGATATTATATATTTCCGATGAACTGGCAGCTCTGACCGGGAGACGGTTTCCTCCGTTTTTGAGTAAGATTGCGGAGGTGCGCTAAAAATATCTCCCCCCCCCCCCCCGCATCCTCGTTAAACAGCCGGGAAGGACAAAAAGATTTCTTTTTGTTTTGATGTAGACGTTGTGAAAGTTTATGCTTTGAAGGTTTCGTCGCAGCGCAGCAGCATAACGTAACATAACAAGCGAGCAAGAGAGCGAGCGAGGTCGAATTGTTTCACTAGGCTTTGGATTTCATATGACTTCTGGAAAATGCCGAATTCCGATTCCGTGGAAGGCGCTGACAAGTTGAACACACACACAGTGGCGGAACAGCTGCAACTTTATCCGCTTTCTCGGCAAACGAACAACTATGCTGCTTGGGAAGAATCGGCAGCTGGCGAAAAGAATAAATTGGATCGTTAAAGTTAAATGATCCTGAAATTTGCCTTCCCTCGGCTGCTGCTGCTGCTCGTCAGAGAGTTTGGTTTTCCTCGCGATGAAAGTTTCGGCTGAAGAGAGAAATGCACTGACGCCCGATCAGCTATCCAACCATTGGGGTGTAACGAATTCAGGAGTCCCTGTCGCCCCTCCCCCCCCCCTGTGGAGCCCAAGCGGAACTAATCCAGTAACTATGTAAGCTCGAACTAATTACTCCGTTCATTGATTGGATTCGGGGCACCGAACGTAATTTAGGAGGCTAACCAACTTTCCACACTAAATGGTTACCAGACGATCATTGACTGGGAGGGAAAAGAAAAGTTTTTTCTGTGTAATTCGTATTGCCTTGACCGGATCGGAATAAATTTCTTTCAATTGCAAAACTTCATAATTTTATAACCCACGATTCGGAATGAGGGGGCGAAATCTTCAAAATGCTCTCACCCAGGACGGACGAGCATAAGGAGATTGATAGTGGCACAGCTAGACCCGGTTCGGTGATCCGTATCAATTTGTTTCGTGTTTTCTTTGCAAACATCAAAGTTTTTGCACACAGCTGACCTCAACCCGACCGGAATCACTCGCTCTCGCCCGGTGCCCGGCGTGTGTATTTGTTTGTGTTTGTAGAAGGAGTTAGACGCTGAAGGATAAAGTTTGAAGATATATTTCAGTCAAAAGTTACTTGAAAACAGTCTGCTATTGTACAGACGTGGGGCTCGTAAAGGCAAAGGAATCCATCATACATCCCCAGGAAAATTGAAATTTGTGGCGAGGGCGTGGTTGCGTAGGTGGGTCTGTGACTGAGGCAAAGTGGAAAGTATATATCCTTTCTCGGGGAAACAAAACTCTGCGTGTCGTAAGTTTCTGACATCTCATCTTTTTTTGGGGAAAAAATTCATGACAAAAATCAACCAGGATGAGAGCCCGGGAAGTCTGGGAAGCTCAGACGGATGGTTTTTGCCCCGAATCCCGGTGAGATGGAACTGGGGATAAACTATTTCGATGCATGATTCTGATACACGTATCCATAATTCCTTGAGATCCGGGTTTTTGCGGCTGGGTTACAGCACGCAAAAACAAGAAAGGGAGGCTTCAAAGTTTCTGCTTTTATGCTGGCAAGGGAGGGAAACGAGGGAAAACTTACGGCCAGATTTTGGTGTCTGTAATGTGCTATAGTTGGGCAATTTTTGGAGTGGAAAAGGCTCGCGCATATACATGCTTGGTTATACATGGTTGGTTCATTTATCAATCAAACGTCAAAACACCACATCCAAAACGGGGCAACAAGCCAACAAGGGGATGCAACGGTTTCAATTTTCCCAGCATCGCTACACCCGGGTATCTCATTCACATTCCTTCGCCACGAATGAGGACACTAATGTGCTCTCCATAATGATGCTATTTTATGACTCGACTAGCGACGTGCCGCTCAGCTTCATGAAAGTGCAACATCAGCAGCAGCAGTCAGTGGCAGCCGGAGATGCAGAACAAGGAATCTAGTTAAAAGTACCAAGAGACGAAGAGCAGCGGTTGCGAAGCTGATGGCGGCGAAACTGAAGGGAGAGGGTGAGGAGAAATATGTAACTGCTCGTGGAGTCACTTTTTTGTCTTCTCGTGCAGCTTCCGACGACGGCTCCCGCCGCGCCTTTCTGCAGAACCGGTTCGGTCCAGGACGACACAGAAATTGCACTTTATTATTCCTAGCTTTCACCACCACACGAAGACCCGCCCGCCGGGCTGTCTCGGAATCCACAGCGAGTTTTCGAAGTCTGGTCCCGAACTGGCACACGCCAAATGAGCTCATGAATAGAGCATTTACTAGTTTGTGTTTATTTATATTATGCTGTTATGCTTCGTGAGTATCGTAGCTCTCCTCGTTTTGAGTCCCATCTCCATCTCATCGACACCAACCAACAAAACGGATGAATGCACTGAGGAGAAAAAAAGGAACTGAACATATGGGGGAGAATAACTCCTTCGAAAACGAGCTGCCTCCGATCGAGGGGGCGTATGTGTCACAAACTGGGTAACTTAATTTGCTGTAATGTTTTACAGTTAGGTTACCTCCTGGCACATCTCACAGCGAAGACTTAAAACTGAAACATAAAATAGAGGGAAAAAAAGTCTGCATTCGCTGCCAGCGTTTGTTGTTTAGGAAAATGGAAGTCGCGCAATTGCACATCCACATTTCACATCAGCGCAAAATCCCCGGGGACCGGGGTCAGGGGTAGTTAAATTTTTAATGAAAATCATATATAAAGCATTTCGAAATCAGTTTTATGGTTTCTCCGGTTCTTCGCTGTCAAATAGCTGCTCGCTCTGGGTGCAGGAATTGTTAGCATTTTCCAGCTGGTTTGACCTCTTCCAGCGGTTCGGTTCAGCGAGAAAATGAGTGGACGCTTGAGTTTTTGGGGCACACCAGGTCGTAAACTGGCGGAGCGTTCTTGAGCGCTGGGTGCTTGCGAACGATGATGGAAGAAGTGATTTGTGCTCGTGTTGAGTTTAGTGTGCTGCAATCTGTCAACTTGTCGATCCGTCACTCTGCTGGGGTTTCTCACACTTCACACTTCGGTTGGGAGCTTGAACTCGGCTAAGGGTCAGCGTGGCAGTGGAGATTCATTGTTGGTTTTGAAGCAATAATGTTTCCTTGGCAAAAACCCGTACTGTTCACTTGTAACGGAGTCGTCTTATACATTTATTTACATCCGAAGCTGGAGGAAATCGTTTTGTACAGAAGCGCTACAAAATAAGAGAGCCGGAGTAATAATGAAAAAGAAGTTTTAAGTGTTGATTTTTGAATACACTCTGTCCAACTTCTATAAGACCAGGTTATGATCTAGCTGCATTGAGCCATTGTAAACAAACAACGCTTTAATTTATATTCTAGTGTATTGGTTTTAATAACTACTGCATGATAGTATGCACTGCATGATTTTTATTTTTGTGTGTGCAAGCGTTGAGCGTTTTTTTTGGTATTTTTCAAGTATCCAGTTTCTATAAGACCAGTTACATTTTCCGTTGTTATAGTTGTTTCAATAATTCTGGAAAATGACGAAGGAAATAGTGCACACGGAGAGAGAAAAAGAACAAATCGATGCATTTCACCAAGAAAATATTAGTATGAGAGAATTGCTCATTTATTTGGCGAATCCTCAAGGATACGGTAAGAAGAGGTGTGCTCCACGTAAATCGAAGCTCTCTCTGGATAAGCGGGAAATAGTTGGAACAACTACCTCAAAATCTCTTATGCGAATAAAACAATCTTTGAATTTAAAGGTCTCCCGGGAGACAATTCGTCAAGTTTTGGTGAAAAGTCCTTACATAAAGAGGGCTAAAAATGTTAAAACTCTTATTTTACACCATATCTCACATCGAAAGACGTCTGAGTTTTGCCAAAACTCACATGAACGGACAGAGGGACATGGTATGTAATGACAAAGAATGTTTTCAAAAGAATACATTTTGCTATATGTCATAACGAAAAGCTTTTCAATATATGATGACATTTTTTTTGACGTGGAACTACGTTTTTCATTAAGAGTTCCATATCAGAAAACAGGTCACGTTTTTATGAAATAAAGTTAACGGAAATGGTTTAATAGAAACTGGACAGCTGAAATTATCATATATATCATATATTTATACGACTCTTTTGGACGAACTTTATTCTAAGCGTTCAACAATGTATGAAAATATCGTGTTGAAATTCTGAATGTTTATGTTACAACGAAATATATTCAACGTGGTCTTATAGAAGTTGGACAAAGTGTAGATGTGCAGTAAAATAAGAGTTTGCTAAGGACAAGAGACACAATGGAGTCACTCTGTGGTCACAATCATTTAACTGCTCATTGAAGTAAAACATTTATAATTGACTAGCTAACCCGGCAAACTTCGTCCCGCCCATTTACTTGATTAATTCTCGAGTAATGCAGAAATTTGTGTTTTATTTGTATGGCAGCCACCCCTAAGAGAGAGGGGAGGGGTATCTAACCACCATAGAAACATTCATTGCACCCTAAAGTTTCCATATGCCTAATTTGGTTTAATTTGCTTGATTAATTCTCGGGTAATGCAAAAATTTGTGTTTCATTTGTACGGCAGCCCCCTCTAAGAGAGGGTGAAGGAGTATCTTAACACCATAGAAACATTTATTGCATCCTAAAACCTCCACATGCCAAATTTGGTTTCATTTGCTTGATTAATTCTCGAGTAATGCAGAAATTTGTGTTTCATTTGTATGGCAGCCCCCCCTTTGAGTGGGGGAAGGACTGTCTAACCATCATAGAAACATTTATTGCACCCTAAAACTTTCACATGCCAACTTTGGTTTCGTTTGATTGATTAATTTCCGAGTAATGCAAAAAATTGTGTTTCATTTGTACGGCAGCCCCCTCTAAGAGAGGGTGAAGGAGTATCTTAACACCATAGAAACATTTATTGCATCCTAAAACCTCCACATGCCAAATTTGGTTTCATTTGCTTGATTAATTCTCGAGTAATGCAGAAATTTGTGTTTCATTTGTATGGCAGCCCCCCCTTTGAGTGGGGGAAGGACTGTCTAACCATCATAGAAACATTTATTGCACCCTAAAACTTTCACATGCTAACTTTGGTTTCGTTTGCTTGGTTAATTTCCGAGTAATGCAGACATTTGTGTTTCATTTGTATGGCAGCCCCCCCCTTAGAGAGGGGGGAGGGGTCTCAAAATATCACGAAAACCTTCCCCGGCCCCAAAAACCCCTACATACCAATTTTCATGTCGTTCGGTTCAGTAGTTTCCGAGTCTATAAGAATCAGACAGACAGACAGACATCACTCCATTTTTATATATATATAGATTTATTATAAACTATCAGTCTTGAAACTGATTTTTTTAGTATTTTGTAAACTTTGCCGTTATTTGAAAAGATAGAACACTTGCTCCTCATTTGGAATATTTTTTCAGTATTATTGTAGGGGAGCCGTGGATGTGGTAGCCTTCCTTCCTTAGTATTAAATTCAGAAATACAATTTTCTAATTTTAAATGAGAAGTACGTGTGCTTCCATTTAAAGCCAGTCCGAACTGTGATTTTCGTATTCTCGTAATTTCTATTACCGGTAGTTATCGGAGCTCAAGGTTCAATGTGTTGTACGAGGTGATAGGTACTCGCCAACAATTATATTAAAACAATTCAGGTCAGATGTTTGTAGAGAGGATGTAAGTGGCATACTTTTAACATTTACAGATAAGCAACAAGGATTTCGCGCCAACTCGTCTATGGAATTGGCATGACCCTCTCAGAACTTAATGGAACTTTGTGGGTGTAGAGATCATACCTAGCTAAGCAACTTGGCATACTTAAATTTTCCAGAAAATCTCAAGACTAACTATGGAAAGGGCGAAATATTTTTGACCATTTTTTATAAAAACGTTTTACTCGAAAATGGTCCTACAAAATAGTGTTATGTGGAAGAGTTTTAGGAAAATCATTAAATTTTCAGAAAAAATATTGAAAAAAATATTTTTTGAAAACCTACACTGAAAAAAAAAACGATTTCAAAACCTAAAACTCAAAACCCAAAAAAATTGAAAATTTTCGAGAAAAAATCTTGAAAAAGTTTTTGTTACAAACACTTTTTTGCCTTAAATATGCACAAGTTGCGATGTATAGAAGAGTTATAGGGCACATATTTATCTACCATTTCATAAAAATCTGAGATGATAATTTT
The DNA here is from genome assembly GCF_029784135.1 of Toxorhynchites rutilus septentrionalis. Classification (NCBI taxonomy): domain Eukaryota; kingdom Metazoa; phylum Arthropoda; class Insecta; order Diptera; family Culicidae; genus Toxorhynchites; species Toxorhynchites rutilus. The sequence continues at coordinate 329,680,364 of NC_073745.1, read as the reverse complement.
GAGAAAATCGACTTTTAGTTTTGATATCGATTTTTTTTTCAGTGTAAGATTTTGAAAAAAAACATGTTTTCAGTATTTTTTCTAAAAATTCTATTATTTTCCTAAAACTCCTCCGTAGAATACTTTTTTGTAGAACCTACCTTTCTTGAATAAAAAAAAAATATTAAAAAAAACCTACAATATTTGGCCATTTTCGTATGTTGGTTTAGATAAACTTTCGGAAAAATAAGTATGCCAAGTTGCTTAGTTAGGTAAGGGCTTCACGCCCAGAAATTTTCATTCAATTTTGAGAGGGTCATGCCAACATTTGGTCGAGTTGCCGCGAAATTCGTCCATTATCACACGGGAAAAAATTCTTGAGCGTGATATAATCGAGACGTTACTGTATTAACAACTAGAAAAATCTTTATTCACAAAAATCCTCTGCTGGCAGAAATCGAAACCAAAGCGCTTACCATGTAATGTGTGCCAGCCTGAGGGCATCCGTATACTAGCACATAGGATTTGACAGCGTCAAACATGTCCGGGTCGCAAATGCAATTTGCGACCACTGTCACTCGCGAGAACTGCCAAACTCTCAAGCTGGTGTAAAACAAGGCACTTAACATACTACCAGGTGGGTCAAAACGTGAAGTGGTTTTCTGCAGCCATTTAAAAAATACACAAAAGTAAATTAAGACGATTGAGCACAATTTGTGGAATATACTGATACTTTATGAAATACTCATTGCTATATTCATTATATTCATTACGTTTTACGCTGCAAGCGTTTCATTTATTGTCTTTGCGTTGAAGGCACCATAATGATTTGCGCCATTTGGAAAACGAAATTAAGGACGAAATTAACACACTTCTAGAACAAAAAATAATGATTGAAAATTTACTTTTCTGTATTCAATATGTATTCTATGTAATAGAGTAATACGTTTCCTCGAAAATTGTGAAATAATATGAAACTGAAATTGTGTTTGATGCTGATTTTATATTATAATGGTGAGTTTTTGTGATTATTGTGTTGTAAAATATTTGGAAATATACAACCAAATGGCTAAGTAAGCGTCAGGACTACGTGTTTTAAGTAATCGAATAACTTAAAAATCTACATACTATTTATAAGATTTCAAAACTACCTTCTTTAAATTTTCACGAATTTAACGATTGTTTCGAGTTAAATATGACGTTTACGTTTACGTGCACTAGACACTTCATGATTAAATCGCAAAATTCAACTCAAAATTCAAAAATTTAACACGTCCGTTGTTTTTTATAGCTTGTTTTCACTTTTCATCCAAGGCGTATACTTCTAAGCATCTCAATATGGTGGTGGGTCAACATTTCACAACCATACTGTAGCCATTTTTAAAATGTACGAATTACCTGTAAACAAAACATAATACACTTGTGCACGGTTTGTGAACTCTATTCAATAGAACGTTTTATTCGGCAAACGCTTCATTTTTTCCGCACGCAAAACGCAAATTTTCGAATAAAGCATGAGCAGCAGCTAAATACAACTGAAATTATTGAAATAATGCAGAATTCATTCAAACCCTTTTATTTCACTTAAATTCTTTCAATTTCTTAAGTTGGTTTACATTATAATATAATACTACATTTCAAGTGATCAACCTAGGGTTCTACGTTTTATATTATCATTCAGACCCTTGTGATCATCATGATCATTACATTTCACATAAATTTTTTTTTTCAAAAAACAATTCTTTTTTTAGTTAGCGAATGGGCGCACCTTGTTCCATAGATTTGCCTTGAGTTCGCCGAGTAATTTGATAGGTTTGGCAATGACAGCTAAATTTGTAGCACATCTTGACTCGCGGATCATATCCCCTTGCCCGGGGCTTGATGTGTGCCGCTAAAAGTTCTTTGAAAAACTAATTAATAAAACGAACATGGGAAGGATCGTACGAGAACTTTCGCTCGTCAGCATTACAGCAATGTTTGTGAATATTTTTGAAGAGTCAATTGGTGGCCCGCGACCGCCGAAGGAGAAGTGAAACCTGTTTAGAGGCTGCAACGTCTTACCTAACTAGCATTTCCTGAAATTGGAAATTCAACTCGACGAAGTTACGAATGTCAGGTCCTGTTTGGAATTGATGATGAAGAGCTCTGGATTTTTTTTAAGGAATGTCTTTTTTTGGGGATTAGGATACATTCAAATAGGATTTAACCATTTTGATATCATGGCTTAAATTAGAACTGAGAGAAAAACCGCAAGGGTTTGTACTGAAAGCGTCCACTTTAATTCCTGCCATTATCAGTAAAGAAGAACGATTGTATTGATGCGGTCTTTAAACTAATAACTACATCGAATTTGGAGCTCAGAATAAACTGAAACTGAAACTGTACTGAAACTGTAAACTGTACAATGGAATTAATTTAGATCGACGCCATCTGTTGGAAATCAGCGGAAACTCATTCTGTGTCCTAATATTGGAACACTATGTCTAATAAGTCCTTCCACAGGAAACGTTTTGGAAATAGTTTCTCCACTTAATTGAATGATCCTGCACGTTTGTGCTAGATTTGAAAATTCATTTAAAATTTAAAACTTAAAAATGTCTGAAAAAATTTAGCCATCAAATGATGAAAAAAAAAAGTTTCATTGCTATTGTTAACTATTGTAAATGTAAAATAGAACCAGATTCCAGCGCGGTTTACAAACGAGTATATAAACATGGTGCACCAGCACGGTACATGGATACCGTTTGAATTAAGGTGTTGAAAACGAAACATTTCACCTATGTTTCGGTGTGTGTTGATTCGCCAGAGTGCATGTGTATACAATGTGTGAGAGTTCAGCTGATTGTAAGAACCTTATCGCACATCAGCACCGCATTGCATTCTGAAGACTGGGGCAGAGACTTGCTGAATACTCCAGAGTGCTCCAGAATTGAGGTAATAGTTGACGTTGATTTTAGCAGTATTCTCTATAAAATGTAGAAGAACGCCTTGCCGAAGATTGTGCAGCCCTAAGAATGACGATTGTGGTGTTTTGATGCCGAGAAACTGCTCCGAAGCCGTGATGGAATTTCTTGAATTGGCGTGGCGTAGATTTTGTCATTTTGTGGATTGAGACTTCGCTGCAACACGAATTTTGTTTCCGTAGTTATTGATCGTAAATATTCTTCATAGTTTACATGATCTCGGGACCAAGGGTGCCACATATTTTAATATTTTTTCTTGAAAGCTGGGTTTTTTTTCAAATAAAATATCCGAATATAAGAGAGGTGTTTTTTTTTTGTTTTTGAGTTATGATTTTTCAAAGTTAACATGTTCTCAGTTTTTTATATTTTTTTTTTTCAGAATAAGATTTTTCGGGAAAGACTAGTTGATTGGCTTTAATTTTACGCATCGATCATCTAAATCGGTTTAGTAGTTCAAAAGGTTTTTGGAAAAAGAAATTTAGAAAAAAGGAGAAAAAGTCGATTTTTTTTCAGACCATCCCAAAATGGAAATGGACATCCAAATAAAAAAAATTAAAAATGCTGGTCTAATATTCTGAAAATCTGATAACCACTATATCGGTTTGGCATGGAATGGCTGTATTTGTACAGCTTGGTCTATAATAAATTCATCGTTGCGGTTGGGGGCTTTTCTGACTTTGTTTTTTTTTTTGTTTACAGGCGCCATTTTGCGCAGATTGGAATGAAATTTTTGTAATCTTTTGTTTTTATTAGTCAAAATACTGAAATGCCACTGAAAAATGTTTCGTTTCGCAGTCTGAGTTCTTGTAACAACGATAATGTAAGTATTGCACCATTTACGTTGAATATTTGAAGTAGTCATAACCTCTCATTTTTGTAATGCTGAGATAGCCTCGTAAGCACTCATTTTTGTGAAGATGAGAGAATGTTATCAATCATTACAGGTTCGGAATGTAACAATAAAGCGTTTGATGGAAAATGTGATGTGAACTACACCAAGGCTATTAACCACAAAGATCGTAGACCGTACCTTACAGTGCTAGAGACGACACTATAATCATGAGATCCTACAGAAAAATCCCCTAAATTACCCTAAAATGCATCAACAAATACAACCATCTGAATCTGAATCTGGATGCAATGTACCGATAATAGGATTCTTCAAAAATAAAACAACCCCCGAGCACATCGCTAAAGTGGCCAAAAATTGGCCCCAAAAATCAAAATAAAAAACATCTCGTTATCTCAATTCCCAGATAACAATTTGAATAGAACTTGTGGAACTCGTGGAACTTGTGGAAGATCTTGGAGTATAGGTCATGGTGAAGTCCAAAAGAAGAAAACTGTGTTTTACTAAACCTAAAAGAGTTGTACATCCATTCCGCATTAGAGGCGAATGAACTGAAACTTAATTTCGCATAGCTTCATAGAACACCTAACCGATTCTGAAAGCCAAACATATTTCTATGAATTATTTGCGAAGTCTGGTTTTGGATTTTCGAGCAGGAAAATGAGATATACATGTTTTTTTTTAAATTCTGTGATTGTTGTATACGAATGATGCATTTTTGATGAAATGGACATCAACTATATGGTTTCTAAATGTAACTATATTGTTGATTAGTTGGAAATAAAACTCATTTGCTTGCTTCCAAAATTGAAGAATAAATCATTCTGCATCTGCATGTTTCGGCCGCCTATTCTTTGTCCAAAGAGCTGCTGATCCTTTGGAGCAAATTTTCATGATTTCGAATGAAGAACCTTTGTCCGGAAAAAATTGTAATCTGATGAAAGTATGTCTGTCGAATACAGTTGGTGGAGTAGTGCTTCTCAGTCCTGTCCATATGATTATGTTTCAATGACATGAGGTCTAGCGTTGTCATGTTTACCCCCTCTACCACCCAGTCGTGCCATCCTAGTATGCACTTCTTCTAAAACTATCCTCAAACGTTTTAGCTTAGATGTCCGAAAATATGGCTTGTGATAGTATCGGATCCTTTCCGCAATTCATTGTGCACACTTTTTTTTCGATTCTACCAGATACAGATCATTGTTTTGGAACGATGAACACGTTTCTTTGACGTGAAAAAGATTTTTTTTCAATTTCGATGTCCCTGTCTCTATGTTCGAGTGAAAATCGCATACTAGTTTTTTAAACCAGACTTATTGCTGGAAAAGTTTTGCAACAGTTCATCGATCCACATCTAATATTGCTGCCAATTCTGATTATGTTTTAGAGAACATTGAGATTTATGTATTGGCAATAACTACAGTTGGTACTAAACCACATACCATTTCACATCGAAAGTGGAAAATCGAAATATTAATCACACTTTACCATTTTCAGGAATGGGTAATGGAAAAAAAATAGGGGTAGATCCCACGCCACGTTCCTTCCCACATAAATCACTTCCGTTGAGAACAAAATATACATTCCACACCGAATAAATTACTTATCCAAAGACTAGTGAAACGATCCCTCAATCACTACAGCCTACACTTCCACATCGGTCGAATAATAAGTAGCGGCCTTTAATCACAACACTTTCCACCGACAGGCTACTTAATTCGGGGCCAATAAAACTTCCCCACAATCAAAGGTCACCATCGGGACACACAGAGACAACTAGTCCCTTACCGACGAGTATTATGGAGTATTATCCATCCTAAATCAACAGCAAGTGGTGCGCTCAGAATTTGCATAGAGAAAGCATTCCCGCGAGAGTGACCTTCGACCTCCGTCGATCGATCATCTTCTGGCTGTTTGATTCGAGTTTCATCGCTTCCTAAATTCCCTTTCTTCACTGCCATCAATTCAGTTAACATTTCCATATTTCGCGCCTCGTTCCCGAGTGAAGGACGAAATACAGCCTCGCAATTGAATATATAAATTCATTCCGAAATCTGCATCGAGCAGCGGCGATCAACGAACGCGGCGGTTGAATAAATTATTGATAAAAATCGCTTTTTTCCCTTTCGGTCATCCATCATCGGTCTAAACATCCGGCATGCATTATTCCTTTCGCTTCATAAAATTATTTTTTCCACCGAATTATTTATGCCGTTTCTGACTTTCAGCACCACAAAAATAAATCGTCATATTTTGGGAGCGATTGATGCGCCGTTCCGTCAAATTTGGAAGTCATTTATTCCATCCATTTCTGTCGGCTGGCTCAGCCACCACGTAAGAGCATTAATCTTTGCGTTCATAGCGCTCAACCTCTAAATTAACCGTAAATTTGCTCTGACATCTAGACACAGTTAAATTTTAGCACCCCACCACTCCCAGCGCAGCAGCCTCTGCCGCCTCCGCCGCCGCCGTAATCATCATCGTCGTCATTCTCATATTCTTAGCGTTCTCAGCATCAGTTATCGGGGCTCGCTGACGACGGGGTTTGTCGTCAGTCAAGCGATGCAAACTATAGTGGGTGTCAAGTTTTCCCACACCACACCCTTGACTTGGGTCCACAGAGCGCGAGCGGGTGGGCGGACGACACGCATCTCCAGCGGATTTTGCCCGTGCCTCCCCTCCCATAATTCAATCGCAATCTTCATCATCGCGCTCCGCGGCGATGTCTCCGTTTCCGTACCGTTAACCGCCCGGCCCGAGTTAGGAAGTTAACCCGTCGGTCCTTCCGACCTCCATCACGAGGCGCTAAATTTTCGGTGAATAATTTGTGTTCTAATTATTGTCGACTTTAATATTTATAAGAGACTAAACGAGAAACGGTGACACAGGGAGGGGAGAATTTTGACTGGGGGAGGATGGGTTGTCATAACCTAAGGTGATTACTGCAAGGACAACTCGAGAGCTCTCAGTTATGGGAAAAGCACTTAGATCGATAAAAAGGGAGGCCACTCTTGTTGTCGATCAGGCCCTTCTGGTAACACTGATGTGCATGTGCGATTTTCAGTTATGAAACGTTTCGATTTCAACTCTTCTTAACCAACTGGAATTCTTACAGAAATGTCATCCGTCTCTTGGCCGTTCATCAATTGCTGATAATCTACGTGAAGGGTCCATTTCGCTGGAATTTTGGGTTGCACAATCTGGTTTGATGAATGTAGATTTATGTGGTAGCTAAAGATGGAAAGGAGGTACCGCATTAGTTAATCTATTCACAGATAAAATAAACAAGGATTCAGTTCCCTCAGTACACACAAAATTAATTTTTAGCACATGTTTGTCATCCCGATTTTGTACATTAAACGAATCAAAAAACAACAGAAATTGTCACGACTCTCAAATACTGGTACAGGTCGGACTTTTTTTCAATTTAATTTTTTTAAATTTTTAATTTTTTTTATATTTTTGTCAATTTTGTTCAGTGCAATACGCTAAACTCGGATCTCCACAGTCAACAAGTGAACCGATTGAAGCTGGCGATTGACCAGTAACGCCCAGAATTGGCCAACAGAAGAGGCGTTGTGTTCCGTCAGAACAAAGCAAGCCACACAATTCCGAGGGCTTGATTGCGATATTCTAATGCATCCACCATATAGTCCAGACCTGGCACCAAGCGATTACCACCATTTTCTCGCATTGCAAAATTTCCAGAGTTACAAGAAATTGGGATCAAGAGAAGATTGTAAAAACCTATTGCTAGAGTTTTTCGCCAATAAGGACCAAAACTTCTACGATAGAGACATTATGAAGCTACCTTTAGAATGGTAATAAAGGCTTTAGAAATGTAGCATTCAAGGGAAAATCTTTTATAGTTTTTTCATCGCCATCCGAAATCAACTCATTTCTTCAAATGCAAACGTTAGACACGAAAACTGCTGGATTAATTGACGTGCAGATTTGTATAAAAGGGTATTCGAACACAACGAACAATTCGTCATTGAAGACGAGAAGAGACGAGAGAGAGGAGATAGAGGGAGATGAGGGAAAGGAGAGAGAGCGAGGAAAGAGAGAAGAGAGAGAAGAGAGATGATAGAAAGGAGAGAGAGGAGAGAGAGAGAAGAAAGGAGAGAAGAGAGAGAGGGGAAAGAAAGGAGTGTAAATAAACAAGAAGAGAGAGAGACGAAAAATAGAAGAAAGGAGAGAAAGGAGAAAAAGGAGAAAGAAGAGAGAGACGAAAAAATATACTCTTTCGCGATAGCAGCGATAGAAGATAGAGAGGAGGAAAAGGAGAGAGTGTAGAAGATAGAGATAAAGAGATAGGAGAGAGAAGACAGAGAAAGGAGTGAGAGAGAGAGTGAAGATGACAAAGAGAAAGAGAAGTGAGAGGAGAGACAGGAGAGAGAGGAAAAAAAGAGAGAAAGGAAAGAAGAAAAAGGAAAGAAGAAGTGAGAGGCGTGTGACAGAGGAACAAGAGAGGATAAAGAGGAGAGAAAGAAAATAGAACAAGAATAAAAAGGGATAGTAGTAGATGGACTCCAATCCCAAGGAACAAAAGCTAACTAAATTTAGACTAAATATGGATAATCTGGAAACCTGAGTTTAAATAAACAGTTCGCAATTCCACAACATTCACGATTCATCAGTTGTCCACCTAGTGACCAGATGAGGTTTTCCAAATAGACTTTTGGAAAGCCGATAGTTTAGTTTAGTTTCCAAATTGACCTTCTTCAGAGCTAGATGCGAGGGTCTTCGTAGCCACATTGGTTGCGCGTTTGCTTACTAAACGATCGATTGTGAGTTCAAAGCTCAGAGCCCTCAATTGACAATATTTGTGTTGTTATAGAATAACTAATTCCACGCAACAATCATTAGCTATGGAGATCGATCCACGGTCGAATGGAGATCGATGAACTGCTCAGCTCTGCAAGAAACATCGGGCTGTTGTGTTATAAATAACACAACAATGATCATATCAACCGCCTCCGCTAACAGGTGGTCTAACTGAACAAGCTATTTCGTGGAATATACTTGTGGGCATGAGGCCTGGATGATAGCTCAGGAATTTGGACACCTTGGCACTTTGGTCTTCTGGAAGACCATACAGTTTGGATGTGGCTTGTAGAGAATGGAAAAATACACTTTGGAAATTTCTTAACACACAACTGGATTTATTGCGATGCTACACATTCAACGTTTGGGTTTGGAATGCAATTCTATTGGGAAAGATCTTCTGTATGCATTTATTTGTATGTAAAAGGTGTGTCACATGAAATTGCATCACGGAAAAAACGCTGTAGAAATTCGCCCAGTAGACCGATCCTTTTGAAAATTTTAGACAGTAAAATAAAAACTATTGAACAACTTTTGGCATTTTCTTTTTATTCATACTTCGAGCCCAAGCCCGTATGCTCGCACCTTCCTCTTTACCCCGTCCATAAGGTTCTGTACAACGTCAAGTTGTAGTTTTTTTTTGAACAGAAATCCATTTTCTCTTGAAGTCCGCCTCCGATTTGACAACTTTTGGGTTCTTCCGGAGGGCCTGCTTCATAATCGCCCAATATTTCTCTATTGGGCGAAGCTCCGGCGCGTTGGGCGGGTTCATTTCCTTTGGCACGAAGGTGACCCCGTTGGCTTCGTACCACTCCAACACGTCCTTTGAATAGTGGCACGAAGCGAGATCAGGCCAGAAGATGGTCGGGCCCTCGTGCTGCTTCAATAGTGGTAGTAAGCGCTTCTGTAGGCACTCCTTAAGGTAAACCTGCCCGTTTACCGTGCCGGTCATCACGAAGGGGGCGCTCCGCTTTCCGCAAGAGCAGATCGCTTGCCACACCATGTACTTTTTGGCAAACTTGGATAGTTTCTGCAGCTGACGAAAGTCCGCTTTGACGTAGGTTTCGTCGTCCATTACCAGGCAATGCGGCTTCGTCAGCATTTCGGTGTACAGCTTCCGGGCTCGCGTCTTCCCCACCATGTTTTGCCTTTCGTCGCGGTTAGGAGCCTCCTGAACCTTGTATGTACGCAGGCCCTCCCGCTGCTTGGTCCGCTGGACGAATGAACTTGACAAATTCAGCTTATTGGCGACATCCCGGACCGAACTTCTCGGATCACGTCTAAACTGCTTAACTACGCGCTTGTGATCGTTTTCACTGACGGAGCATCCATTTTTGCCGTCCTCACCTTCCGGTCGATGGTTAGGTTCTCGAAGTATCGTTTTAGTACTCTGCTGACCGTGGATTGGACGATTCCCAGCATCTTACCGATGTCCCGATGTGACAACTCCGGATTCTCGAAATGAGTGCACAGGATTAATTCACGACGCTCTTTTTCGTTCGACGACATTTTTCCAAATTTACGAAAAATTGACAGTGAAGCATGGCCAACGTGATCTATACACTCTTATCTGATTATAAGCGAGAGCTGAAGATATAATTCCTAAAAATTAAATTTCTACAGCGTTTTTTCCGTGATGCAATTGGATGTGACACACCCTTTATACGTTTCGGGTTTTGCTGCTGTGTAGTTGTGTTGTGCACATATTTAAATTTGGAAAGGATGGGAAGACTTGGATAGGAAATGTGTAGTGATGAAAATGGAAAGTTGATTCTTGCTCCTTTTCGCGCTGTCAGTCGCGAACAAAGAGACTGAAAATAACAAACATCTATATTCAGCCATTCTATGACAAACCGATATAGTGGTTCTCATATTTTCGTGAAAATTGGTAGTTTTGTTCTTTATCGCAAAACATTTGACCCGTATTTTTTATATTTCCATTAGGGTGACCATTTCCATTTTAAGGTTGTCCGAAAAATCAACTTTTTCCTCTTTTTCCCAAAAATGACTTTTTTCAAAAAATGCATAACCTATGAACTACTAGATCGATTCAGATGATCGACATATCAAATAAAAGCCAATTATCTGGTTTTTTTTTAAAGAAAAAAGACCATGTGCAGAAAATTCGAATTCTGCTCCCGTTATCATTGATCTTATTCGTTTTTTTTTGTTTTCATAGTCTCGGGAACAAAGGCGCTATATATTTTTTTATATTTTTTGTAGAAAGCTGAGAATTTTTCACATAACATATGTCGAAAGCAAAGGGGCCTTTATTTCGTTTTTGAGTTATGATTTTTCAAAGTTAACCGATGACTCGAAAAATATGTTTTTTCCTCTTTTTTCCAACACAAAAATTCATCACTTTTGATCTACTGGACCGATTTAGATGATCGACACATAAAATTAAAGCCAATTAGATAGTTTTTTTTTGAAAAAAGTTAGACTTGCGAAAAAAAATTGATTTTGATTTCGTAATTATTTATTTATTAATTTTTTAGTAGTTTACATGGTTTCGGGACCAAGGAAGCTTTTAATATTTTAATATTTTTAAAATATTTTTTATAATATTTTTTCTTGAAAGCTAAAGTTTTTTCACATAACATTTCAAAAAAATCAGCGATGTGTTATTTTTCGTTTTCAAGTTATGATTTTTCAAAGTTAACATGTTTTCAGTCTTCGTTCAATATTTCTATGCGACATCCATTGTATGCGACTATAATTCAATTAATTGGCAAACATGTATTTTTTTTCAAAAAGGCTAGCTAATTGGCTTTAATTTGATATATCGATTATTCGAATCGGTCCAGTAGTTCAAAAGTAATGAATTTTTGAACAAAGTCCTTTTTGGAAAAAAAAACCAAAAATGATTTTTTGGACCATTGGTTAACTTTGAAAAATCATAACTCAAAAACAAAAAAAAAGCCTCTTTGGTCTCGACATATGTTATGTGAAAAGTCCTCAGCTTTTCAGAAAAAAATATAAAAAATATAGATCTTTTTGTCCCGAGACTATGAAAACTATAAAAAGCGGATACAATCAATAATAACGAGAACAGAATTCGAATTTTCTGCAGGTGTAGTATTTTTTCAAAAGTTATGAATTTTTGAAAAAAGTCATTTTTGGAACAAAGAGGAAAAAGTTGATTTTTCGGACAACCCAGAAATGGAAATGGTCACCCTACTGAAAAAATTAAAAAAAAACGGGTGTAATGTTTGGCGATAAAGAACAAAACTACCACTTTTCACGAAAATCTGAGAACCACTATATCGATTTGGCATGGAATGGCTGTATTATTAGTAATGTTTAGACCTCAAAACTCGAAACAGACAATGCACACCTTCTCTAAAAAAATCCTCTGTTGAATCACAAAGCATTAAAACATGCTTCATTACTCTCGGATATGGAATTGACACAGAGTTGACATTTCTCGATTGCATCGGCAAGATCCACTTACTCTAGTTAATTCACCTCACGCTCCCAGACGAGCATTGATTTTGCCGTCCGGAAAGAAAAGTTTTCTCATAATCTGGCAATCAAACGCATTTATAAAGTTTTCGCATCGGAAAATCCACGAGTCTACCTTAATCAAATTGCCGCAGGCTCGGCAATCCCACTCTCCTCTTCCACCGTGTTCCCATCCACCACTGCCTTTTGGTTTCTAATCTCTGACTTCCCAAGAAAACTCCTCAATTCACACTTTGAATTATCCTAAACCCGAGTCAAGATCCCCTCTTCCGCGAAGGGTCTGTTGTGAAATTTATGCGGATCAAACCAGCTCTGGCTGGAAGGCGGTCTACATCCCTCATCCTCTCAACCCAAAATTACCCTCTCGTTTCACCCCGATAGATTGAATAAACTTTGGTTTCAATGATCTGCCTTGTTTTGTTTCTGACTGCGTGTGCTGCCAATGCTTCCAGCTTCCTCCGCTCCAGGACCACACACCCACACACACACACTCGGCAAACGTGGGGGAATCGAATAACGAAATCTTGTACAAACAGAAAGATGCCACGCATCCGCCGTTTTGGCGGAATGACGGATGTCTTCTCGGTGCGACGCTCGGTAGCTTCCTTCCGTCCTCTCGCGCCACGCCACGACGACACTCGACCCGACGGAATCAATTTATCACCAAAACATGAGCTGAGTTTCGAATTCGCAGCAGCCCGGTTTCGTCTTCGAATTCCCCCCACGCCGAAAGAGATTGATGTGTCTCAAAACACACGCTCAAGCCCTCGGAATGATTTGCAATCCAAATCAGGATGCAGTTACTTGGGCGGGATTGAAAAGCGGAACTATCGTTCACTGGGTGTGTGTATGTTTGTCACCAGTTCCTGACCCCTCCCGCGGATACAGCTGACACATGAGGCTGCCAATGTGGAAGACTCGGAAGACAATTTTCACTCCTTCCGCTTTCTTCCGATGCCCGGGTGTTGTCAGCTGGCGGAGATTGAGGAATCGTGAGCAAACAATACGAACGAACGAACGAATCGATCCGGGAGGGAAGCTTTTTGTCAGCGAAGCCGCAATCTCACTGTCAATTCGAATGATGGATTGGAAGTTTTACTGGAGTACATTTCCGAACAGTTTTGTCATCGTTTTCGGATCAGCACCGCTTATTCCGGCCGGTAGTTGACCTTCGAATGAACGGGACTCCGGTTTCCCATCTGTTCACGATGATCGGCACTGAAAAAATCCTAGTTTTTGCTTAGTTTGCGTATACTTCGCATTCATTTCGTTCCGAAAGTAAATCTCGCTGATTACACGAATGCACTGAATGCTCCTTTATTTCGCGTCTAACATTCAGCAGCAGGAGCATACCACGAGACTTGGGGTGCAGAGATTTCGCCTGGCAGCTTTCTTTTGTTTCGTCGGGCTCGCAATATTCGCTTCATGTAGAAAAATCCCTGCCGCGGGATGCAGAAACAGAAAAAAAACACACGCAGCATCCAGCAGGCTCGTACACAAATTGTTTCCACATCCATTAGGGCAATGAAAACCGGCTCCTCCTGTGTGCAACAATATGTGTGAACTGCAACACGCCCAGGCGAAGTGTTTTGTTCCGGATTAGGCTTTGTCGGGAGCCTGGAGGGCGCAACAAAAAGCCGAGATTAAAATGATGAATGCGCGATGTAAATGTAAATGTGTTCTCAAAATCTGGGCGCTCGAGAGTAGGGTTTTGTTCCGTCTGTCCTTGAAAGCCCTGGTCCAGATGCCTGGCGCATATGCGCGTACATGTTTTGCCTTTCGTGCCGTTTTCCAGAGCGCGCAGTGATGTAAAACACTCAGAAACAACACCTTCCACACGAGACTGCATCATTTGTTTGATAGACATAATAAAGTCGACTTGTTCAAAAAGTGCCTTATCACGCTTAACTATGACAAATGGCCTGCACCAGTAACACTGTGTGTAATCTGTGGACGCTGATAACGACCTGTCAAACTTCCGCGCACAGTCTGAAGCCCGCGCCGAACAACTTTGGGCAACTTTTCGATAAAATGCTGTCATTTTAGGCTCTCCCTTCGCTTTTGCCCCGTGTATTTCGGGCGGAAACTTTCGCGGTTAAAAATTTAATTTTTACTTCAAAAGTAAGTTTCCGTGGAGAAATCTTCTTCTCGCCCTCCTCCTCCGTCACCGCCGGTCGGGAGAGGTACGGGCAAACTTTGCCCAAATGAAGTTGACTTCGGTTGCTTCGGAGGAGTCGAGTCGAGTCAAGAAATTTTGGACGAACCTCATCTGCGCAACGATGATGTTGACGATGATGATGAGGCAAAGGGCTTAGAGAGAAGAATTACCAGGCGAACCGGGCGATGAGTGAAACACGCGAACTCGCCTGACAAAGACAAAACTCAAACACACACACAGAGAGAGAGAGCATTAAAATGTCATTTTGAGCAGCTGTCACAGCCACGCGGTGTATTACCCTAAGTCTTCACCAGGGCCAGTAAGTTTCGCGACAAGAATTTGCGAGCCCTAGTGTCAGCTGACGATGGTGCCGAGATTTTGCTTAATTTGGTCTTGTCTTTTTTTTTCGACACGGTTTTTATTTATTTGTCTGGAGAAACTTGGCGGCTCAAATTGATCCTGTTCGGATGGGGACTACTTCGAGCAATATTTTTGTATGCCCAGTTTCAAAATTCCGAGCGGGAGACAATATTTCAACTAATATGATTCAATTCTGAGCAAAATGAATTGGAATTAGTTTCATCTGATTTAGAATGTGTGACCTTGTCTGACGAAGTGTCAAAGTTTCATGGTACTTAATGGAAGTACAGGACATGAAGTGACACTGATTTTTGTTCGTCGGTGCAAAGGAATGACCATAGAATTGATCACCATGAACGATCTATTTCTTCCAGGTGCGCAGCATTTCTTCCAAAAACGACTATTTTTTGGACCCACTTACATATCATCTAAAGTTTACAGAGTCGAATTTCTCCCTAAAACAAAACTTATCTGCCATATAATTAAGACAAACAATTTAATAATAACTAAATTTAATACTAGATACTAGATTGATTGGACAGGATTAGAATTTAGGGTGTTCAGTAATTAAAGGGTGTGTCACATCAAATTGCATCACGGAAAAAACGCTGTAGAAATTTAATTTTAAGGAATTATATCTTCAGATTTCGCTTATAATCAGATAAGAGTGTATAGATCCCGTTGGCCATGCTTCACTGTCAATTTTTCGTAAATTTGGAAAAATGTCGTCGAACGAAAAAGAGCGTCGTGAATTAATCCTGTGCACTCATTTCGAGAATCCGGAGTTGTCACATCGGGACATCGGTAAGATGCTGGGAATCGTCCAATCCACGGTCAGCAAAGTACTAAAACGATACTTCGAGAACCTAACCATCGACCGGAAGGTGAAGAACGGCAAACATGGATGCTCCGTCAGTGGAAAAGATCACAAGCGCGTAGTTAAGCAGTTTAGACGTGATCCGAGAAGTTCGGTCCGGGATGTCGCCAATAAGCTGAATATGTCAAGTTCATTCGTCCAGCGGACCAAGCAGCGGGAGGGCCTGCGTACATACAAGGTTCAGAACACTCCTAACCGCGACGAAAGGCAAAATATGGTGGGGAAGACGCGAGCCCGGAAGCTGTACACCGAAATGCTGACGAAGCCGCATTGCCTGGTAATGGACGACGAAACCTACGTCAAAGCGGACTTTCGTCAGCTGCCGGGCCTGTTGTTCTTCTCCGCAGAGGACAAATTCAGCGTTCCGGAGGAGATTCGCAAGCAGAAACTATCCAAGTTTGCCAAAAAGTACATGGTGTGGCAAGCGATCTGCTCTTGCGGAAAGCGGAGCGCCCCCTTCGTGATGACCGGCACGGTAAACGGGCAGGTTTACCTTAAGGAGTGCCTACAGAAGCGCTTACTACCACTATTGAAGCAGCACGAGGGCTCGACCATCTTCTGGCCGGATCTTGCTTCGTGCCACTATTTAAAGGACGTGTTGGAGTGGTACGAAGCCAACGGGGTCACTTTCGTTCCTATGGAAATGAACCCGCCCAACGCGCCGGAGCTTCGCCCAATAGAGAAATATTGGGCGATTATGAAGCAGGCCCTCCGGAAGAACCCAAAAGTTGGCAAATCGGAGGCGGACTTCAAGAGAAAATGGATTTCTGTTCAAAAAAAACTACAACCTGACGTTGTACAGAACCTTATGGACGGGGTAAAGAGGAAGGTGCGAGCATACGGGCTTGGGCTCGAAGTATGAATAAAAAGAAAATGCCAAAAGTTGTTTTATAGTTTTTATTTTACTGTCTAAAATTTTCAAAAGGATCGGTCTACTGGGCGAATTTCTACAGCGTTTTTTCCGTGATGCAATTTGATGCGACACACCCTTTAATATTCAATTTGCTGGGGTGTAATAATGATTCTTTGTCAATATAATCGAATAATTTTTAAATGGAACAATGCGTGCAATACCTAATATAATGACGTTGACACCTTACACATACAGTGAAGAGAGACATTCATGAAACGGTTCACAAGCATGGAACGGAAGAAGTCTATCAAAAAGTAGGTAAACTATTCAGTCTTCGATCCATACAACCAACTCCAAAATATCAATAGCGCAATAAGAGATTTAAAAAACAAAATCCCTCACATCAGTTGACATGTCAAAATACATATTTATGTTGGATTATCACAAAGCAAGCCAATATTTAGTCTTGTTCGCAACAAAGTCGATAAGACCTTTGCGCCATTTTTTTTTCACCCACGCCTAGCTTAGTTTTCGATTGACAACGATATATTCAGAAAAAGTCGAAAAATGATCCTTTACGAACAATTCCTAGACCAGGCCTTAGAAAAGTTTTTACTTTATATCCTCTATTTTTTTTTCATTATAATTATGTGATAAAGTGAGTGAAGGTTTTTAGAGCTATTTTGGTGACGTGGATTGCCTTACGAAAGACTTCTCTTATCTTATTGCTTGAATTCATCTAGAATTGTTGAATTCGCATTTGAGTTGAATCAAACGAACGACGAATCATATCGCCGAATCCATTTACTGCTGATTAGTTCTTTTGTTTGCCTTGAAGAATAACCTCCGCCGCCGCGAGTTGAATATATTATTATTTCGAAAAGATAGTAAAAGCGGTAAATCACAAAATATCTACCACTACGAATAATGTGATAATAGCTCTCGGGGTGCTTTCTCAGGTTACGTAGAGATAACGACGAAAAAAAAAACTCTAAGTAACTAAGTACGAAGATACGAAAATACGAAAATACGAAAATAAGAAAATACGCATACGGAGTGACATGTTTGGAAAATCGAAAATTTTTTAGCCTGAGTGATGAAGGTATGGAAAAAAATCAATCATCGAATCTAAAGAACTGACCATGTACCTTTCGTTTATTGGTCCAAAAAACGGTCTGTGCAAACGTTCAAAGTTTTTATTTTTGAACCCTCGAAAGATTCAATGTCAAATGTATTCAAATTGCATGAAACGTCGAGATATGGGGTTATCTCAAAAAAAAAAAAAAAAAATGGGACATAGCCATCCTAGGGACCCCTAAATCATGTCCGATTGAGCTGAAACTTTGCACAGGTAATTTTCTTGGGCCAATAATCAAAATGGACATGGTCAATTTTTTGAAATTGTATCGATGATGATTTTTTTCCATACATTCATTGCCACCCTGATATAAAGGGAACAGATTGAGACTTGCAGAATTTTGTTGATCATTACGCTTCGGGAAAAATTATCATGATATATAACTGTTATGTTTGAGGAGGAAATGTACAAAGTTTCTTTGTACTGTGCCTGATTGTGGGGTGGTAGTGAACACCGGAGATCCTCCTGATTTCGCTCAACAAATAAGAAATTTTAATTTAAATGCTACTCTGGAAGTCCATTTTCTCCGAGAAATAACCGATAAATAGGCATTTCCATTTAACCTGCTTCATAACGGATTAACGACTCTTCTGGAAGAAATATGAAACATCGTTTTCCATTTTACCCGAAGAAAAAAGATTTTTTCGACCGATCCAAAATTTTCCGAAATCTCAGATCTCGATAGCAAAACAAGAACGAATTGATTTTATGTACGGATGTGAATTTCAAAAATTGATATTAAAAAAACTAAAAAAAAACTCGACTAGTCCTTTACAATCATTTGGTCCATCGAAGATCAACCGTTACACTAATTTGGAATAGACAATGATTAATGTTGACCTCAATTTATACACAATACGTTTAGGAACAAACAACATTTTTTGGAAAAAAATTTCATTGAACAAAAAAAAATTAAATATAAAATTCGTTTTTCTCGAAAACATATGTTTTTAAAATTCTGGAAGAAATAGATATAAATAGCCCTTAACATTTCCAACAAGTTTTCCATACATCGGACGATGGGCAAATTTACACGGAAAAAGTTCTTCGAACAATAACTTTTTTATGTTTTTCTTTTAAAAAAATGCTATTAATGTTCAATTCGTAACATTTTTATGTATAAATTATCGCATTTTACGTGCTCTGCTAACTTTTCTCTATTTAGAAACATATCAAGAACATGTCAAACGTGAGAATTTACACACAAAAATGTTACGAGCAAAACATTATCATTTTCAGGAGTCTTCATACAAAAATGACTTATATTCCAAAAACTATAAAATATAGAAAGTTGATGTCTTCGACAAAAGTTCATATTTTAATAAGATCTATAACTTTGTCGAATACACTACATCGCTATCTTGACTTTAAACAAAATTAGGATTAGTTGTATTTTTTTTTTCGAAGAAAACATTAAAAAGTCGTTGTTAGAAAAACTTGTAAAAGTGCCAACTTCCGATATATGGACGGCTTGTTGGAAATTTATGGCTATTTATGTATATATATTTAGGAATTCAAAAAAAAAAACGTTTTTGAGAAAAATAAACTTTAATTTTTAAAATAATTTTTTTTCAGCGAAATTTTTTCCAAATATATTTTGGTATTTTTTTGTGAAAATTTATACAATTTCCTACATTTCATCCTTTGACAAGAATTTTGTAGGTATCATAGTTTTTAAGTTATAATTTTTTGTAAAAAATTAGGAAACAAATTTTAGCCTTTTCAAAAAGTAATCTAATTTTTTTTCGAATATTTCAAGCATGCAAAGTTGCTGGAATGACCCATGTGTGCAACATGGGTATTTTTATTTTCTAACATTCTGTGCCTCAAAGGGTTAACTGATTTAAAGATTAATACCATAGTTACACAATCAATATTTTCTTCATGACTCCCATGTTGAACATGAGTTTGTGATATGGATCTCCCGAACGCGATAAATAGTCTCATCATCAATCACATGTCATTTATTTGACTTCGTAAACCATAATAACCATAACTGAAATTCTACTCACGTTCAATTTCAATCGCATATACTTCAACCATCTAATTGAAGAACATAAATCTCTAATCAAATTTTCTGTATTCCTCTCAATGAAATTATTTTTTTAAATTTTTCATTCGCACGCGATAAACTTGTAAAAAAAATGCAAACATTGTATAGGATTCTAATTGTGACAAAAATCTTATCCATATTCTCCTCTTTTTTCATGTAATTCCACTGATTCAGCGACATATTAGACTTAGCTATAACACAAAGAAAAAATGAACAGTAATAACAAAGAAAATGAAGAATGCATAACAAGGCAATTTCTCTGAATTTTCATTCCATGGATTTGGGAATTAAACTACGGATTGATATTGCGACACGTATCGTGTTGAGGGTATATCGTCTAGAAAAATAAATGTATTTCTCAATACAGACGTTAGCTGTATGTCATAATTTGCCAAAAATCTAAAATAAAGGGTGAATTCCAGCAAACAAAAGAATGTTTGTCATTATGTTAACTTCCAATATCTTTGGTAAAATGGGCGAGTCAAAGCAGAACTAAATTCGGTTGGCAACGATATTCATAAGTAGACCCCTTTCCAACCTCTCCACCCCACTTGTCTGTCAGCGCATCAAATTATTAAATACCTGAAAATATTTCCACCGTCAATTCGGCCAACTGATCAGCGGGACCTGCTGCACCCAGGGTGAGGGACACGCTCGAAAGCGAACCCGAATTAATACGTAAATAATTCAAGCACTCGCGTGTCCCGTGTCTGTCCCCTCTGTTGTCCACCCGACAGCAGAATTTTATCTCCCGCTCTAATATTTATAAAGGACCGCCGCAATGAAACAACATCATAATTTCTATGTCATCCCTTTTTCCGCCGCCGCCGCCGCTGCTGCCCCACACCGGTCGACCAGCGTCAGCGAATTGAGTATTTTCGACCGACAGAGGGATCCCGTTTTTTTCCGCTGTCTTGTTTGCTCCCTCCCTGTGTCATGTGTCCTGTGTCTGTGCGACACGATATTTGGAAGGATTTGATTTGGTTTCTTCTTTTGTTCGCGTTTGTTGTTGCAGTTTTGTGGTTCCGTGAGGAGCGGGGACAGGGAATGGTTAAGCTCCTGTGTTGGTCATTCAGTTTCAACGCGCCGTGGGTAAAAGGAACACGCTTCGTCATCATCATCATCATTATTATTATGAGAGAACGATAAAATCCTCTTCGGCGGGGTTTCAGGGATCTTCGAACGATCACCGTGTGGAGAGGTGAGAGGGGGGAGGAGCTATCGAATCGTTCGTCGTTAGTCACCCGAGAGACGTGATGAGTGGGAACGAGCTTTTCTGCAGCATCATAAACGAAAGCAGCTGATATTGCGCGAACGCGAATAAGGTCCCTTCTCGGGGGAGTAGACGCTCTGTGGCTAGTTTTGTTTTGAGGGATGAAATAGAGATGAAAAGGACCCAGGAATTGGGTGAATAGATTACACACAACGGTGGCACTGGAATGAAATGTAATAAATCCTGTCTGGTTGAGAACAGGGATTGTGGTTACTCTGTGGTTAGCTTGCTCGATCACAAGATTGTTGTTACCGCGCTGGCTGGGAGAATCTTGTGAACAATTTTTACGACCCAACTAGCATTTAGTTGTCTGAGCATCCGCCGTCCGCCATTGTCGAGAATGCGATTAATCCCTACCCGTATACACCTGTACTCTCAATCATGACTATCATTCCGGTGCTTTTTTCCCGCCGGGAAAACCGACAAAAACGCCTCAGAGCAGTCCGCAATTTTCTCGTTTTCTCGCACTGAACTCTCGGTAATAAATATCGCTTGAAACAATTGCACTCCACTATTATTTATGATTGCGACGGTCGAGTCGGTTCATTATTCACTCCGGACAGTGGAAATGCATTCGGCACTGGGTATGTGTGCGGGGGCGAGGAAAACTCGCACACAGCGATCATTTTCATTGTCGCTGCGAGGATGCAGCCAGTCGCGACCGACTGTATGCAACTTCCGGAAGGAGCGGAGGAAAGCGGAGGAGCAAAAAAAGCTCGCGCCGATAGTCTCTTCCACTCGCTTTTCCTTCTGTTCCGCTTCTTTTTGGTGAGTTTTAATGTTTTCCTAAGCACGGAAGCGGAAGGGCTGAGGCGAGGGCGTAATGTACTGCAGCGCTGGAGTGTTAATCAAATAGCACTTCTGCTGCTGCTCTTTCGCGTTCTCGTTTACTTACCTGCAAAAAAAGGAGAGGAGAAAGAAAAATTTCTCAATTATTTTGAATTATTCAGAATCGCGCCGGAATTGGGGTTTTATTGTTTTCTTTTCTAACGGAGCAATGGCGTGGGAACGGTGGCGTCGGCAGCAACCTGGGCAGAAGTGTGATTGCTGAGTGGAAAATTAACTTTTAAAATTAATTTATTATTCCGGAATAATGAGTAACGAACGTCCGAGGGCAAAGCAAATCAATGCACACTAAGTTTTTGTATTATTTGATGTCGTTGTGAGAAGAACTAAGGGCTGATTCCATAATAATCTGAACCACTGGAAATTCTAATAAACCAATTTGATGCTGGTTTTACATTGAATTAAAGACTACTGATTAGAGCTCCGACTATCAGATGGAAGATCAGACCGGACTGTGTGATACCAGACTATGTGACATACAAACCAAGGTGCATAGAAGTATATCCTAAGGTGGGCCAACTTGCTAAAACCACTCTTGAGCCATCTTGGAAGTCTACTGTGTTTTGTTTGTAAACAAAACAGAATACGCTTGTGCCCAAGCTCGCTCGTGATCAGTCTGTCTCTTTCACACTTCAAGCAAATAATTCCCCTTCTGCTTTCTTCCGTACTGTCATATACTGCTCCCCTAACCAGCTTAGTGACGAAACGGCCTCACCTTAGGATACACTTCTAGGCGTCTTGATACAAACATTGACAATGTTTGTATGCATGGAGCAGACTTCTTATTTTCTCAGACTGAATGTCAGCTTGGAATTGTACCCAAAAAAAATCCAAACGATGCTAAGCAGGGATTGAACCAAGTCCGGCTGGGTTTTCACCACGCTACCCACACGGAAAGTGTTTTCTGAGAGTAAAACCGAGTGTCTCTTATTTTTCTCTCTCTCTTATATTGATTTTTTATTGCTATGGCATATATAGCACGAGGCTGCCAACTATGTACAGTATGTAAAAAAAGTTTATCTACCCCTCTACCAAATTTCCATTGTTTTGTTTTTGTAATGAAAATCAGGTTAATTTGATGAGTGTTCTTCCATAATTTATCAATTTATGTTTATTTATCACATTGCCATTGAAAATACGGTATTTATATCTTTTCTTGAGATTTTATATGATGAATGTGTTTTTTACAAAGTTTTAGTGTGTATTCTGCAACTTTCCCGAATGTAAACATTGTGTCTAGCTGTAATTTGGTGTTTTGAAATATTGATCATTAAACATCCAAAACTGGCAAAAGCCGCCGTGATATTTCCGATATTGTCCAGCTTCACAAAGATACGGTCCCTAGGATTGTGCAGATGTACAAAAAGCGTGGTACTGTCTCACCAGCTTACCGATCTTGGTATCCTTCAAAGAAAACTGGCCGAAATGACAAAGCTATCGTGAAGAAGGAGGAGCTGGACTGGGGACTAGCTGCTCCGGAAATTTCGAAATAGATTGCAGGCGAGTAATGTTATTTGCGTCTGATGGTATCACAAAAAAATGGCGGTGAACCAGTGAAAGTTTGGAAAAGGAGTGTTCGCGGTTCACAGTCAAGAATGGCGGTGGTGAGTTTGTTTGATTTTTTAACCAACTGAGCATGACTTTTTTGTGCGGATCTATGGCTAAATTCGGCGTTGGAGAACTTGAATTAATCGATGGAATCATTACCAAGGATGTTTATTTGGACATTTTGAAGCGAAAACTACCAGCAGTGGTTCAAGAAAAAGCGTATCAAGGTTATGGAGTGGTCAGCACAGTCTGTCGACCTCAATCCGACCGAGCATCTCTGGTCAATTTTGAAAATTAAGCTTCAGGAATAAAAACCAAGCATCCAGCTATTGCGGCGGGTAATCTCAACTGAGTGGGACAAAATCACCCCGGAAATAGTTGCTTAGCTTGTTGAGTCGATGCCGAGCAGTTATTGAAGCCAAAGGTGCTCACATGTAAACCCTATGCAGTAAAGCAATTTGAATTTTGAATATGTGTGTTTGAATAAGTATAGGAATATTACTTCTCCTTTTACGATTTTTAAACCGTCTATACTTATATATTATACATATAAATTCCGCCAAATGTCTGTAAATTGGTCATCCTTTTAGTAAGATTCCGTAGTGAGGGAAAAAAACTTGCTACATCATTCGCATACATTCGCTTTGATGGCATTGGCAATTCGTGTTCTGTCATTTTGAATCGAATTTTTTATTGGATTTCCAGGTATAATAAACGCTCTTTCAAAGGAAAAACTCACTCGAATATTTTTTCTACATTTTTTCGTAATCTGTGAAAAGTATGACACAAAAACTGTTTAAATTATATACTAGTTTTTGTGGAAATACATACCAGAAAAACTTTGACCGGGATCCCAATATATTTATTACGAATAAATTTTATTCTGATAAAGCAGAATGTTAAGAAATCAGGAAAAATCAGGATCATTGAAGAAAAATCAGACAAAATTGGGTGTTTGTCAGGTTATCAGGAAACATGTAGAAAAAAATCTTGGTATATTATACACAAACTCGCCTCTCGATTGATTGAATTATGTACCAGAATGGGTGCAGTGGGTAGCACTTTAGTTATAAGCTTATTTAAAGTAATTATGAGGATGTCAAAAAATTACTGAATATTTGTTTTTGGTTTTGATATATATTTAGATTATAGATACCATCATGATTATTTTATATATAAATTCAAGGTTTTTGATTACAGATTCTCGACATATCTTTTAAATAATAACCAGATAGAATTCTAGGCATTTGGGTTTCGCGGATAGTAGGCTTGATATGCAGATTCAATTGACCGTTTTTTGTCACAGTTTCAGTTTTTTTACAAAAAAACAAATAGTTCTCTACTCATTCTTGAGAATATTACCGGTCGCTAGCCATTTTCTGACAGCTGATTGATTCCTCGTCTGAAGAGCTGGTATGGTAATCTCTATATATAGAAAAATCTCGTGTCACGATGTTCATGGCCGAACTCCTCCGAAACGGCTCGACCGATTTTAATGAAATTATGCACCTTTGCTAGGCATGAGAGTAGGTCGTAAACTATATACGTTATCGCTAGGATACCGATTACTAAATATTTAATACTGCTTAGAGTATAATATTTTTTTCTTAAATTTTGCTTCAAACAATACACATTACGACAAATTTGAATCCCCATACCCTATTTTGAATCGCTATTTTAGTATTTTTTTTATAAACAATATTCAAATTATTTAATCATCGGTCGTCTTTCAAACAGAAGGAATTTATTTATGTTTTTTGTTTTATCTGTATTATAGTGACTTTTCAACTCATTTGGCTGGTTCGTCACTTTTACTTCCATTTTTGGAAGAATGTCGGGAGTGAGAATTGAACTCGTGACCTTTAGCGTGAGAGGCATGGATTGTACCACTACGCCAGATCGGCTCCCTTTTTATTTATGTTGTTAAATGATAGATGGCGCTACATCGTACTTTCATCCACACATTCGTAAGTAATCTCACTTCGTCTAAAGCCAGGCGTATCGACGCACGAGCTGGAAGTATTTTTTTTTATCACAACGAATTGTTGAAATACTTCAAATCACACTTGCTCGATTTACAGAATAACAATTACTTTTTGCATCATAGTACTATTTGCATCATTTTTAGTAGTACTTAGTTGAGATTTCTATACCAAGCAACACGCCTTGAATATATTCTGAGTGGCAAGCTCTAAAATGTGTGTGAACATAATGTAAGTCAGAAGAAATATCTTTGACAAAAAATGTACGGCCGTTCTGAAAGGATGAGACGAATATTTCATAAACATTAGACAACGTGATCCGTGATTGTGCATCATTACTCATTTTGAAATCATATTTATGAATAGCTATATCAAACGAATAAAACAAATTAGTGTGCTCGATGAATTTTGTGATATTCATGGTCGACATGTACGCGAAGGTAAAGAGCGAACGACTGCGATTCCTACGGCTTATTCATAACAAGTGGAGCGAAAAAGAATGAATTCACTTGAGAAACGCTATCATGAGCAACGTGGACACACCGTCAAAGTTAAAATTATTCGAACGGATTACAATTTTGCATTTCGTAATCCATTTGACTGAAATCCAATCAAGTTGTGCAAATGTAGAAACCTTGCGACGCAATTCGACATAGACAACATTGAGCTTCGTGCTCAATTTCTGTGAATCAAAAATGCCAATAGGATATTCGGGAGGAATAGACACGTTTTTGCAACAAATTTTTTTTAATGAAAATTTATTTTACATATCAAATATGTGTTCCATGTGAAAAAGCAAGATCTTATCTACATTTGGAAACGAAAATTGTGTCTAACGATGATTTTATGTAATGGATAAAGTTTTAGTGGAAATGTAAGGAAATTTATAGATAAAAAAGTTAAGTTAGCATGGAATGATTGAATTTGAGTCGAACGGATTCAAGAATGCAAGAGTCGATTTCAATCGAATCGTGAAATTCGATCGAGTTTTAAAACGATCGGATTCCAGAATATGAATAATTGTTCCCACTGTTACCACAAGCATGGTCCATGTGGTAATTTGAAGCATTTACCACTTGCATGGTAGATGGAATATGTACAAAGTGTTTTCCTAAAGATTTCTCCAACGACACGATCTCAAGCGTATGCGGATATTTAATATATCAACGAATAAATACTGATAATGGCGGGCAATCATTCACAAATATCAACAACGCAGACACTGAATAGAAAATCGTTGAGTAGTACCATATTCGCCTCTGCTGAGCAAAACTTGCAATGCTCATATTAATGTTGAGTTCTGCAGATCGGTGAAGAGCGATTAATACATTTGTAAGTGCGTGGATAATGGATTCAATATGGTTGTGTTTCAAATATAAAATAACCGGTGTGAATACCCCTCGATTGAATGACAACGCGATTCCACATATGCCGGTACATTAGCTCCATTACTGTTGTCTGGTGTATCGTTGTTTTTAAAAAAAAAATTCTGCTGGGTCTCGAGCAGTTATAGATTTAGCCGTTTATATTGAAAATGAGATGCGCATATTTTCTTCAAACGAGACAGCATTTGAACGAAATGAATATTGATTTTCTTTATTTCATATTTCGACCTTACGATAACAATATATTAAATTTAACTTTTAAGAGATCAAACATATTAGTTACGTTAATGAAATTCATTGCATCAAAACCCATCATTCAAACTTCTGTTGAAATTGTTTCGTTCTTTTTATCGATAACATTCGAATAAATTAATAAATTTTTAAAACATTTAAACATGCTCACAATACATAAGTTATGGTGTATTTAACAAAATATTCTCTAGAAATAATTTATATGGCAAAACAACGTTTGCCGGGTCAGCTAGTCATTTTATACAAAAGATAGAATGTCCAAGAGTTACATGCTTGTTAATTATTGACCCGAAAACTTGTTTCAACAGTTTGAAAATTGCTTAAAAACTGGCTATTGCAATCACACAAATCTGTATATTAGCGTTGCCCGCTAGGAAATCTATTAGTTGTAATCGCGATGTGACATGGGGAACAAGCCTAACAAGAAAAACTTTCAATGATCTTTCAAAATATTCTTTGATTCAGCATTAAGGAAAGAATGACCTACGGGTCCGTTCGAAAAAAGAACAGAACATTATTGAGAATTGATTCAGATGCATGTTCGACAAAATGATTACAATTTCAGCGGTATTCCTACGTCCACCGTGCGGTTATATCACAGACATGATCCACTACTTGTTTTTTTCTAATTTCCTTCCAGCTCTCTTCTTCAGAGGCACACCATAAGCATTAGAGTGCCAATGAAAATGGCCATCTCGAATTTTCAAAGCGAACTTGCCACGAATTCCCACGAAAAACTACTTTATGCAAAATATCAGCTCAATCGGACTTCATTTACTAGGGTCGCACAGGCGTCAAAGTTTGAGTTTTTTGAAAACCGAAAAATCACCCAAGGGGGGAGTAAAGGAAATCGGGGTTTTCGAAAAAAAAATTTTGGTGCCAGATGTCTTCAAATTGCATGAAACGTCGAGATTTACTGTCATCTTGGAATTTTTTTTTTTCAAAAATCGGCACTCTGAAACTCTGAAACGATTTTTCGGAATACGAGGCAAAACGTATGGTTTTGGATGCCGATGAAAATCGCTCCCTCCCTGTGATTTTCCGGTTTTCAAAAAACTCAAACTTTGACCGCTGTGCGACACTAGTGAATGAAGTCCGATCGAGCTGATATTTTGCATAGGGTAGTTTTTCGTGGGAAACAACATTTTTAATCAAGTTCGCTTTGAAAATTCGGGGATCACTTTTTTCCTATATATCCATTGGCACTCTAATAAGCATACACAGACGAGCTTAAAACTCATTCCTTCAGTCCATGTGTTTCTTTCTTGTACTTCGATAGAATCGAGGCTTATTTGAGATCTGAGGTTATTTCAAGAGCCGGTGGTTTTTTGAAGACCCGATAACTATTGCTTATTTGTGAGCCGTGGTTTAAATGAGAGCTGTGACTCATTTGAGAGCCGTGTATTAATTGTGAGTTGTGGTATATTTCAGTGTGACTTGTTCGAAAGTCGGAGATAATCCATGATCTGCAGTTTATTTGAGATTCAAATAAGACTGATTCATCTGTTTGGGATATGATTTGCAAATGGACTTACTTTAAGCATCATTATACGGGCGTCATAAGAGTTTGCCAAAAATCCTCACGGGTCTTGTAAGTAACCGTGCTCCAGCTTTGTTGGAAATGTTTGACGTTTTTAACCTTCAGCTTCTTTTGGGGAAGCGTCTGCTCCATCAGAGCTCAATATCTTTCGATTAGCCGAACTAATTCGGAAGGATTGGCAAGGTTTTTGCAGCGGCCACAAATATTTAAGACTTTTGACCCTCGCTGTCTATTGTGATTTTTAATGGAAAATTGAAACCGTTTCTGGAAACACTTCGTATGGTGTATCACCTTATTTATTGTACCTGCGTAATTGTGGGAAAGATTGTTTATTTTTGTCTAAATGATAAAATGCTTGCTAAACAAGGATTTTTTTTAAAAATTTTATTCGTCGTTGTCTCGCGCACTCTTCCTTACGAAATGTCAAAATAGATTATAGTCTATTTCTTTTCAAACATCTACCATCTTTTCGGTGTAAAATTTCGCTCATGCCTGAAATATTCCTAAACTTGCAAAGTCATTGTTGGAAAAAACTTGAGACAGATTCTATTTCTGATTGTATAGAATTGGAAATGCTAATAAAAATTTCACAAGTGACCTTTACCCTCGCAACATTCTGATCACGTTCAAGATCAGAATGTTGCGAGGGTAAAGGTCACTTGTGAAATTTTTATTAGCATTTCTAATTCTATACAATCAGAAATAGAATCTGTCTCAAGTTTTTTCCAACAATGACGTCGACCTGAACAGATCTCGAGCGCAACGCACGCGATATGCTGCAATTCTCACGCGGATCACACGCTTTTCTTCCATCCACGGCTGTGATAATCCGTGTAACGATTAGATGAAATCTCCGAAAAATCTTTCCGACCAATTCAACAGCACAGCCCGGCAGCAGATCCCAACAAAACCGAGAATTTTCCACCATAAATCATGCTGCTGGTGCAGACAAAATATTGCACTCTGGGCGCTCGATATCACACGGTGGCAATAAAAAAAAACGGAGGAACCAAAAAATACGAACGTCTTGAAGGATGTGGCAAAGACTTTGGGAGCAGAAAGAGCGAGTTGCGTCTGAGAGTTGCCCACCTCCGAAAACCTGCCCAAGCTCGAACAAATGGTCGGGAATGGTGGAATCATAAATCAGATTCCGCCGGTTTTCGCTAGGATCTGGTTGTTTGTGTTTTGTGTACTATTTGGAAGCGTCTGTCCGCAGTGCGGAGCGGAGCAGGAACTGACGAAGCTTCGCTACGGAAGCGGGAATTGAATTATCGTTTTGTTTTGTAAAGTCCCGGGAAACGGGGCACCGACAGACAGATATATTCCTCGAGCCCACAAAGGTAACTCTTCGTCAGTCAAGTGCTGCTGTTGGCGAAAACTTAGAAATCGATTGATAGCGTATCTCTAAGCTGTGTATGTGTTGAAAATTCACTATTTTCTCCCGAACTAATTGCTGGGATAGGAGTACTCGTGCGAGCGCCATATTTTATCATCATCAATTTCACTTCGAACTGGCAAGCTCCATCGCGTGTGGGAGAAAGAGCTCGTTTTTCTGATTGAAATGATGCTGCCAGAATCGCTTTATTTTTAAACGAGCGCTGCTCCGAAAACCCTGTCGAATAAGATAAATGTTTTTTTTCTCCTCTACTGAAGTGTGGGACTTGGCGAGCGATCGGAAAGGATGGTTGTGTAAGGGTTTTCGCTATGTGTGCTACCATACGTGTGGATGGTATGCCAGATTGTGGGCCACAGTCCGTTCCCCCTAGAAAGCCCATCCCTTCAATCAATTTTGATTTGGTTTTGAAAAATGATCTGCCGAAGCGTTGGACAAAAAACCGAGCGCTGGCGAGTTTGAACCAGAGTTGTGGTTTATTCTGTAGCTGGAAGTTTGGTGATTAACTTTGAAACATTCATTGTCTATGGTTAGGAAGCTTTTGTTTTTCGATGAATTTGTTGATTGCGATTTATTCAGGAAATTATTTACCAAATACCATTTTTTCGGAGCATTTGGGTTTGGCTTCATTGACATTGAGTGTCTATTTGACATCCCCAGAAACAGCTACTTAGCGAAACATGACAGAAACCGACGGAGGCTCGTTTAATTCGCTGGATCAAATTCCGCTCGAGCTATGATTTACACGTTGCCGTTAATCAAATTTACGAGTCGGCTCTCGACGTAAATTCGAATATTAAAATTCTCTCCTCGGTGCGCTTTTCGGGCCGTAGATCCGACTACAAGGAAGAAACGTTTACCCGCCGCCGACATAATCATATAATTGCACCATTTAGTGCTACGTTTTATTGCACTCTTATTCCTGAGCACCCTGGGAAAAAAGATGGGTTCTGTCCCGCGTTGAGATCTACAATCGCGTCGAGAGAACCAAAGCAAAAAAAAAAAAAAAAACGGAAGGCGCAGGTATTTGATTATTTATTACCTCGCGCGCCGGGCGAAAGTTTCTATTTTCCATTACTCCCACCCACCCCGGGGCTCATATTTTCATTGGTTACATTTTCTCTCCGCACAAACGTCTGCGTTTTGTTTCGGCTCGCTTTAAATTATTAATATTTATTTCGGCGCGCTTTTTCCTCACCACTTTTGTCGGAAAATGCGCGCACCAAAGTCTTTCATCTTTCCCACTCTTCTTCGGGGGGGAATATTTCGTCTTACGTCCCCTTACGCCCAGGTGAAGACAGGTCCTGCGACGTACGTTCCCGAGTTCAATCTGCTTCAGCTGTTGATACCTTATTAGGCAGCGAAGTTATTGCGGACAATATAATGGATCCGTTCCCATTCCGGGTCGCCGTGTCGCTACGGAAAAGATGCTGGAAAATTAATAAAAAGAAGCCAATAAATTGCCGCAGTCCTTTGGTTGTTTAATTCCGGGGCCCAGCACTAATTTTGGTCACCACAGCAAAAGTTGTTGGGGGCGCTCGTTTTGATGGCTATTATTGCTCTCACAACAGCAGCAGCAGCAGCGGGTTGTGTCACGCAGCAACGGTGACAAGTGCCGTGGGAGAGGAGCGGAGGTGGAGGACGGGGAAACTGCTGAGGATGGGATTTTGTCCGCCATTCACATGCGAACCTCATCGACCTCAGCAGAAGCAGGGACGAGAACAATCTGGGGAAAAACGATCCGCACGAAAGGGACAAATCTTTTCATTTCGAGATTATTTATTGGTAATTATGAAAAGAAATGAAACACTTTGTCTTTGGTGGTGGGTTCGGTGGCGCGAGGAAAAGCGTTCCATTTTGTGTGTTCGATTTTCTATATAGATTTTTTTTTTTGCTGCTCTCATCCTACTCATTCTTGTGTCGGCAATAACAGAAGAGAAAGATGGTCTCAATTGGGGCCAATTCACGTGATCGTTATTAGTATCGTTTCGGTGAATATGAAATTCCGCTTCGTGGAAAACTTTTCCGATTGATGATGGAGTTTTCGGACGATTCTTTTTACGGGTAAAAAAGCACAGAATTGGGAGGGTTTCAATGGAAGCATTTCCAGGGAACTTTTGTTTTGTGCAGAAAGGAAATTTACTGAGGTTGACACAAAGCGACTAGCATCGCTGTCTAATTTATTTCGGTCCACTTGATGAAATTTGGGTCAAAAAACTGTTGAGTGTAACATTCTTTAACTTCGATGCAATTTGCTATACTGCAAAAATCGATGCTTGAGATAGTCATGTATCACATCAGAAGCGCTGCATTAACATTGTTTAAAAGAATGTCATTACACTTTTCGTTCTGATATCGTAGTAATACCAGAATGAAAGATTACGTGAAGTTAATGACCCCTCTAAGCTTTGAGCTAACCTTAGGCAATAGGTTATTAAGATTATGATTGATAAATCATTGATCAAAATAGATCAAACTGTTCTGGGAGTGTTCTCGGCTGATTAGAGAGTGTGTCACTCCATTTATGAAAACATAAGAACATTGGTCCAGGAAGACTGACGCTGTAGCAGTCTAATAAATATTCTTGGATGGTAAATGAACAAACAATAATAATTTAATTGAATTATTTTGATTTTCTAAAAACGGAACTCAAACTATATCCTAGTGCCGGCTAAGAAGTTTGATACACCTGTCTCAACGGTTACTGGAGAATATTATTTCAAACGTTTGATGTTTTTGATGATCAGAATCTGGCGAATATGACCAGAACATCACATGGCAGATCTTTTTTTTTGCAGAAAGTTGCACTCTTCTACAAAATGCGTTGTGCCACAAGATATCATAAATTTTTTATTCGAAATCGCATCTGTGTCCTAAATCATAAGCTATATTCAACTGATTTGAAATTGTGTGATTTTTATCTTTTAGGGCATTTTTGACGACATCTGGACCATTCGAATGGCCTGTGTTAGCAAGAATCTCGTTCAAACTCAATCAATTTACTTCTAATATGATTCTAATATTTTTTGATTTTTTCAGAAAAAAATATAATTAACTCCATTTGTTATCAAGTAAATTATACTATTCAAGTTTTTTGACGATTTGCTGTTATTTTATGTGCAACATTTTACATTCTCTGTAGCATTTCTACTCAGTTTGTCACCCTTAACAATTGAAAAAAGATCCAAAAAGTTAAAGAAAGTCATTGCTATACAGCCATTCCATGCCAAACCGATATAGTGTTTCTCAGATTGTCGTCAAAAGTGGCAGTTTTGTTCTTCATCGCAAATTATTAGAGTCGTATTTTTTTGTTAGGGTGACCATTTCCGTTTTAGAGTGTTCCGAAAAATCAATTTTTTCGCATTTTTGCCGAAAATGGCTTGTTTTAAAAATTCATAACTTTTGAACCACTGTACCAATTCAGATGTACGACATATTAAATTAAATTAGCTGGTCTTTTTTGGAAAAAATACTACAGTTGCAGAACATTTGAATTATGTTTTCGCTATTATTGATTGTATTTGTTATCTATGGTTTTCATGGTCTCGGGACCAAAGGCGCTGTATTTTTTAATATTTTTTCTGGAAAGCTGACAATTTTTCGCATAGCTCATCTCGAAACCAGGGACGCGTTTTTTTTTGTTTTTTTCGTTTTTTTTTTTCCAAAATATATATTTTTATCAAGGCTCATATGGCGTTAGCCTCACGGGGCTGGGAGTTCAATACTTTGACAATGTTTCTTATTATCAATGTTAGTAATATGTAACCGATTACTCGCGGTTGGCTCGAGGTTAGTATTACAAGTGTTTTCGTAATTCGGATGTTGCTGTCTCCAATGCTCTGTACGTGTGCCCGACACGGGATACTTCCTATTGGGATGCAGCTGACCATTAATCAGCAACGCCCCCCTAGTCTGTACCCCATATCTAGCGTGGTACGTCTTTCTCGACTCGAGGAATCCAGGATAGAATGGTCACTAACCGGCGCAATCATCAGTTCATGTAGAGTTGTCATGAGCGGTACAACCTTTGGCTCTTGTTGAATGATCAGTGGACTGCACAACCTTTGGCCCGTGCATCTGTAAAGAGTGTGTGTATGTATTGCCGCGACTAAGTAAAAGTTTATCGATCGGATAGGAGGGATATGAAACGGGGACACAACGAAGGAAACATCATTAAACGTTGACATCGGCGTTTCTGAGGAACAGGTATAGATGAAGCAGAAGATCAGGATCACGGCTACCTAAGATATCCCGGACGGGGATATCCGATTGTCTGCCTTTTGCTCTCAGTGCTCTAGAGAGCTGAGAGCGAGCAGCATGGAACCGGATACACGACCAGACAACAGGCTCGATGTCGTGGTAGCCATCGCCACAATCACAA
This sequence comes from Toxorhynchites rutilus septentrionalis, assembly GCF_029784135.1. NCBI lineage: Eukaryota > Metazoa > Arthropoda > Insecta > Diptera > Culicidae > Toxorhynchites > Toxorhynchites rutilus. Next base: position 329,646,241 of record NC_073745.1, on the reverse strand, counting down.
AGATTGTTTGCTGCGAGCCCAATGCGATAGAGATGCGCGTTTAGGTTGTAGTGATTGGACATGAGCCGAGATATCACGCAAATGAAATCACGACCTACATTCAATCCCTTGAACCATGCACTCGTCGAGACCTTAGGGATAATCGTGTGTAACCAACGACCGAACTCATCTCCACTCCACATGCGCTGCCAACTTACGAGCGTATACTGACGAGGAATGTGGAAAAATTCATTACAAGCAAATTGCCTTTCAAAAAGTGTGCCTTCTAAAGCGCCCACCTTAGCTAGCGAGTCCGCTTTCTCATTCCCCGGAATCGAACAATGAGAGGGAACCCATGCTAAGGTAATCTTGAATAATTTTTCGACCAAAACATTCAATAGTTGTCTTATTCTAGTTAGGAAATAAGATGAGCGTTTATCAACCTTCATTGAGCGGATTGCCTCTATTGAGCTGAGACTGTCTGAAAAAATAAAATAGTGGTCGATGGGCAATGTTTCAATGATCTCTAATGCGTAATATATCGCACCCAGTTCAGCGACATACACGGAACAAGGATCTTTGAGTTTGAAAGAGGCACTGAAATTTTCATTGAAGATGCCGAAGAGTTATTAGTTTTCAAAGATAACCGATGGTCCGAAAAATCTTTTTTTCCATTTTTTCCACTACAAAATAATCATAACTTTTGATATACTGGACCGATTCAGATGATCGACATATCAAATTAAAGCCAATAAGCTAGCCTTCGAAAAATATTACACTCCGAATAAGAACGGATTTTGTTTTCGTAACTATTGATTATATTTGTTTTCTATGGCTTACATCGTTTCGGGACCAAGAGCGCCATTTTTTTTATATTATTTTCTGAAAGCTGAGGTTTTTTCACATTATACATCCGAATAACAGAGAAGTGTTATTTTTCGTTTTTAAGTTATGATTTTTCATAGTCAACATGTTTTCAGTTTTCGCTCAATATTTCTATGCGACTTGACTGGATGTATGTCACAATAATTCAATTAATTGACAAGTGTGTTATTTTTTCAAGAAAAGGGTAGCTAGTAGGCTTTAATTTTATATGTCGATCATCTGAATCGGTCCAGTAGTGCAAAAGTGATAAATTAAAAAAAAAAGTCATTTTTGGGAATAAAGAGAAAAATGGTTTATGGTTGCGATTTAATCATAAATAATTTGACGTTTTCTCAATGTTTTGGAATTGTTCGAAAAATTGACGATGCGATTACGATTTTCATAGAATGATTATGTTTGGTGCATTTCTGTTCGTGAAGCTATTACAATCACACCCATATAAAGTCACGTTTAGGTGTACATGTTAGGAAGATGATGTTAGATTAGTGTTACATCAGAAAACTTCCGCGTACTTTAGCGTGGGTGTTTGATTTGCGTGTTGACCGTTTGATGTACTGCCCGGTAATACCCATGTCATATGGGTTTTCCGTCGTTGCATCAGCAAACCGGAAGTCAAAACAAGAATATGTTTGTTTTTTACCTATCATCTGCACGATTAGGGGTGTATTTAATTTCCGGAAAATTGGGAGTAGTTTCGTTGCAAAAAATAAGAGGTTGGTTGATGGGTCGGTTTACGAGCACTATTTTGGAAGGTGTCTAAAAAAGGACTTCTGATTTGGCCCTTTTTTTCTCCTTTTTTAGCACTCATGAACCACGCCGACCAGTAGAAGACGCAGTTGAAGAGTTATAGTATACATTTCAATGTCCAAGTCTCAAAAAAAAAGAATAATTTTATGTGACGAATGGCTGTTGCAATTTAGGGGGTCGGGTCAAGACCACCCTTCCCTTACTCGGCACCTGATTTTCTAGTTCGTCTAGTTGCACTGTGGTCACGCATATTCTAGAGCTTGCCACTCCAGAATAAATCCAAGGCGCGTAATCCGGCATAGAAATCCCAAATGACTACTACTAATAAAAATGACGCAAGTAATAACCACGTTGAGATGGCAAAAGTTCCGCTGGGACCGTTGGTGCCATCCAAGAAGAAGAAGAAGAAAAATTAGAAAAAACATCATACGGTCTGCATGAATATATGGGAAATTAAAAATTCTCATTTATACGCACTTTTAACAATTTAACTATTGGAAAAATTATAACTTTCTATATTGCAATATTTAAAATGACTGAGCAATAAGCATTTAAATTTGTGGCGCGTTCGATTTTTAGTTTGCACCCCAAATATGTTCCTGAATGACGTATACCAAAAAAGTCGCGCTGGTAGTTCGAATGATGTTTTGTCCGAATCGTAAATGGTATAGATTTTTTTTTAATAAAATGAAGCTATTACGCACTTGTTTTTGGCCGAAATCACTGCCAAAAAATAACCGCTTCAAGAGCATGCGCTGCTACAACTACTTTTCACAGTGTGACGTCAATATTTGTGTTTATATTAACTTGCCTTCTTCATCCATCTGAAAACGCTATTTTCAGCAAGTTTTTAATCAATTAAAAACAGATCTTTTTTTGGAGTTCCCTCTGAACATGAGTATAGTGTGACAGTGTGCAGTGAATATTTGTGAAATTATGTCGGAAAAGATGAATAAAAATGATATTTTTGTGTGTCATTTTCACAGGTATTCAGGAGAGATAATTGTACAACTTGAAGGCATAAACGTTAATTTGAGAATTCAAAATTGATAAAAATGTCTCCTTCATCTAATGCGAAATTATTGATTCCCGTGGCATTGTTCTCGGGAATGATGTTCGATTGCAACGAATTTATGAGATCCATCGCTTACACGATGCATAGCGATATACACTCATCTTCTGTCATGGTGGTGATGGATATCACTTTCGAATCGGGTTGATCAATCCATCGATAGGTTAGTAACTGTGTAGTTCAATATTTTTTTTCAAACTTCAGTAGTGGAGGGAGCGTGATTGTTTCGAATTTATTTAAATAAAAAGAAACCATTCTGGGCGGGACGGAGCTCGTCCGGTCTACTCGTATTTTACAAATGATCTCTTGAAGCATATTATTTTTTCCAAATTTCACTATTTCTTTTTAGGTAATATTGATTAAGCTTAATTTGTTACTAGCTGACCCGGCAAACTTCGTTCCGCCCAAAATGGAGTGCCGAATCACCATAAACACGCTTCTTATTTGGTTCCGTTTTCTTGCTTAGTTTTTAAGTTATGCAGAAATTTGTGTTTCATTTGTATGGCAGACCCCCCCCCTGAGAGAGGGGGGAGGAGTATCTAACCCCCGTAAAAACATTTGTTGCACTCTAAAGCCTTCACATGCCACATGCCAAATATCGTTTCATTTGCTTGATTAATTCTCGAGTAATGTAGAAATTTGTGTTTCAGTTGTATGGCAGTATTACTCCGATGGATTAGCTTCAGCGCCAGAAGAAGTAACTACTGCGCAATCATGGTTTTCTTCGTCTCTCGAATTTCCAAATGATTTAATTGAATACATCGAATTCAACCTGACAAGGGAGGTAATAAAAAGCAATTTTCTTCGTAATCTCCATACAAGATAAATAAGGAGGTAAATTATAGAAAGTTTTGTATTAATTCCGATTGTTCCGATTTAACCTGTTGATATCAGGTAAATAGTATTCAGGAAAATGGAATATAACACCGTGACTGTTCAAAAGTGAATACCTAAACCGGAATATTGAATCGAATGAAACAAAATGAAAAAGAGTACCATTTAAATTATTTACGCAAAATTGTGAACTGATATCCGTTCATAAAAGGGGCTCCATTGCGATCTATGCTAATCAATTTAATGTAATTCTAAATAACAAACAGTGTAATAAACGGAGTCATAACGCGCATAAACGCGAATGAATGATATGTTTGAAGTCGCTCAAATAAAAACCAGTAATAACTAAAACATACATTTGAATGGAATTTTCAAAAAAAAAAAATAAATAAATCTGAATCATTGCCTTTCAACTCATGGCTCGTTGCAAAATAAAAAGTCTATCCATCGATAACACAATACAAAGCCGATTGGAGGGAGACACCTTCTCTCTCTCAGCCCATCCTGAATTCGCAAATCGACTATTTTACATCCACATCAAATGGTGGCCGGGGCGCTGGGGTGTGGGTGGAGATGACGCGCGCTCGCCCATAAATCGATCAGTGCCCGACGCGAACGACGAATGCTGAAATTATTTCATTTTATTTCTCAATCGTTTCAAATTAAATAAAATGAAGATAAAAATTGATGGCACGCTCCACGCGCGGCGCTGTGAAATGAATCGGAAGGCAATGTATTTATGTTACAATCGGGGCTCTTTTCTGGATTGGGATTGCTGGAATGGAGGTATGGGGTGGAGTTGGACCAGTACACATAAACACACGCGGGCATGGATCCCGAACGCTGAAAAACCGGGGTGCTCCTTCCAGCGGCGGTTAAAGTACGACAGCGATGTGTGGTCAATAGTTGAAATAGTTGGTCATGGCTCTCGGTTTTCCGCATCGAGCCTGAGGCTGCGGCAGCGGAGAGTAACGGCCAAATGGGGCTCGTCATTTCGATAAAGTGGGCAGCAGAAGCCAGAAGCAAAAAAAAGTTCAACGGAACACGACACATGTGGACATGTTTTTTTCCGCGCATGTTTTTGTCCGCAACCGAGTGATCCGTCCACTCGGATGGCACGAGGCCACTCGTTTTTGGTTGGCGATTGGGTTGAGCACAGGCAGAAAAAAAAGATAAACATTTCAATTCATGTTTTAATTACTTCAAATGTTCGCGTCATAAAAATGATACGACAACTTTTGCCCAGTGTCGGTTGGGAAAACTGCGGGGCTGCGGGGACTGTGTACACAAAACAAGCACACGCTTCCTGTCGCAGACTTCGAGCCAACGAGGTCCTCTGGATGAGTGTGCATCGAATGGAACAGACTGAGTACGGGCCAGAAACGAACAACAGCTGTCGGAATGTATGTCCCGGGCGGGACAGAGGTGATCCCAACACAGTCTGGCAGTCCGGCACAACATTACAAGTGATGCGGTAAATTTTTCGGCGTGTGTGCATCCCAATGGCGTCCGGTTCCAATGTTGGCTTTTTTCCTGCCTCACTCGAACAAAGCCAACAGCAGCAAAAGTGGCCACAAAAATTCCACTCGCCTCTTCGTTTAATTAGTTTACCAAACACTGCCACTCCCCCGGTGCCACTTTCCCTCGTTTTGGGGTTTGAGGGTGCAGCAGGAGCAAAAAAAATCAATTTCTGTGCTCTGCACCAGGTCGTTTATTCGAGCCGAAAGTTTGCACTCGGAGGCTGCAGCTAATAAGAGCTTAAACGACAAAACTAGGGACAAGAAAGACAAACCAAAGAAAGCCCAACCAAACCAGCCAGCGTCGAGGGACAATTGAATTTGCCCCTAAGTAGAGGCCAGCATCGTTTAAATGAACATTTTGTGTCTGGCTGATCCCTAGAAGTAACGGCAACGGCATGAAGTGCATTCGATTCAGATTTCGTGGTCTGCTTTAGTGGCCCCCCAAAGGATAAGCTCGGTGAGTGCGTGTGGATGTCTGTGTGTGTGGCTCTGTGGGTGAGAAAATTGTCTTGTATACACAACAACACCGAAAGTCGAGTGCGGAAGCGCCCGAAAGCAGAATTCGCCGGGTAAACCCGGATGATTGGACTAAGTCTTGGCGGAGGGGTAGGAGGGGGAAAGACAACGATGAATTGCTTATCCTGGTCGGATAGTATACGGACCAATATTCTGCAGGATTTGTTTGATAGAACTTTGCTTGTTTTGAATATGGGAAGATCGGCAGCTGTGGGCGATAAGAGCTTTTGGGCTAATGGAAAGAACATATTGGAATTGGAATAAGCTTCGCCCGGACCTGTGTGCTGTGATTGCACTCTCCATGATGCGTTGCTTCCAGTCATCCGGAGATAGGGCACTGAGGTTTTGGCAAACAAATCAGACCAAGAGATTACTGTTGTGTTCGTACACAATTTATAGCAGATTTGTCTGGGTGAGCTTCCCCATTTGGAGACTAATCATTGCAAGGGGGAAGTCTTGCATTGATTCTGATTCTTCCTAGTCACAATTTGCACCAGAAATGATCATTCTTTTCATTAATTCCCTATTGAAATGAAAATCAAACACTTCGCCTCATTATAAAATCAACCAGCAAACATGAAACGTACGTCGTCAGCCAAAACTCATTACTTTTTACAGCAAAACTTCCACGGGAAAATGTCTTCAGTTTCGCGAACTTATAAACCACCTCCACCACCACCCTTAATTTGACTGACATCCCTCCTTTCGAGCAGCTCGGGCGACCGCGATTAGAAAACTTCCCATTGTCTGCCGCAGTTAGCAAAAGTTGCGAGCTCAGAACATTACCGCAAGCGTCAATCCTTCATCCGATCCGTCGAAGGGAGGGCGAATGTGTCACTTCCGGCCCAAGGCACACGCCATCCTCGGCGAGACAAGGCAACGACGACGACAACGCTTCCCTCGTTTAGCTCAAATATTGTTTCCTTATTGTTATTACCCTATAAAAAACCACATTCCTCCGGGCTTCCGGGCTGATGGGAGCCAAGTACACAACATGAAACATACTTTCTTGCCAAAAGTACTCTTCGGGATAATCAAATCCGAAAAATATAAGAACAGAGCGCGCGAAGAGGTTTGCAGTCAGCTTTTGTGTGCCAGAAAAAAAAACTGCTGACTTTGGCAGGACTCGAAAGGCTTGGCGGGGTGCGGAGGGGTGGTGGTCGGTATTTCAGATCATCGCTCTCGACTCGACCGGCTTTCATTTCAATTTGCGCTTCATTATATTTTTTCAGCCACTCACCAACCGTCCGGAGTGAATGGAAATTGTGCAGTTTGTTTTTGTTTTCCATTTTTGTTTTGTTTTCCACGGTTTGAAGAAAGTGGGTTTGAAAGTGAATTGGCGAGCGCTTGTGTTAATGGGAATCAGTTCTGAAAGAGGTCATTACGCTCGTAAATGTTAATTACTCGATGCGAAACCGGCGGCAACAGCAGCAATACTCCGGGTGAAGAGCTGTGTTGTTTGTTACTGTGGGTTTGGATAAGTGTGGTTCAAGATGTACTTTGGAAATATTTTCAGATGGATGAGAAAAGAATTATTGTGTTGCAAACAGAGCACTTTAATTTTATTTATTTGTTTGACTATTTGTTGTTTGATGAAGCGTAGTCAATTCAACTAATACACGTAAAGGATGAGTCGATAATTATTGCGACACTTTAAATTGATTTGTAAATAGGCTATAGTTATTTGGGAGCCAATGAATGAAAATTATTTTAGGCTTGTTCAATTCACTTCAGAGTCATTTACGATTGATTCATGTTAGTGTACATAGTCTACATTTCCAATCAATCAATCAAGTACAAACACTCCAAAGAGAAACTGGACAACATTTGGGTAACTTCAGACAAACATGCATAAAGTTACGCAAGTCTTCGCACCCTTTAGGTCGTTGCGATTGTGAATAGAACTCTTGTGTAGACCAGGGCCTCGCGAAGTCACTCTCAATGACAAATCGTCACTAATAATGGCTTTACTGCATTTCAAGTTACACTTTATTCACGTTGACTCAATATATATTACGCTAAAGAAAGAAAATATATCTTCTCCATAGCGCACGCTTTTCCCGCTTGACGTTCATTCGTTTCATTCTTCATTCAGTGTAGTTTTCATCGTTTTCAGAGCGAATTGAAGCATTCGTTTATTCGAACGGTTCATATTGGAATCAAAGTTTCGTTGTTGTATTCGAAACATACTCACTGAATACAATGCACAATGGTCCAGGAGATGCATTTAAGTGGAAATTAGCATTTAGAGCTCGACAGTTATTCTGTAAACAAAAACTGTTTTAGACAAAGTTGTGAAAAATAGGGTGACCAAAATTGTCGATGAAACAAAAAGTATAACTTTTTTATCTTTATGGATAGAGGTAAAGATAGTTCGACAATGTTGTAGCTCCAGTTATTTGAAACAACTTTGTAGAAGAAAGCTTTTTTCTATCTTTTAACATAATCGATTTAGCGCTTGTTTTCATTTCATCGACAATTTTGGTCACTCTATTTTTTAATACATGAAAATGGGCGTTCTATCATATGTAACAACTTTGTCTAACTTTGTTTGTGCACCCGTGGACGAGTGGTTAGCGTCTCACATTATCATGCCGGGTGTTCGGGTTCGATTCCCGTTCTGGCCGGAGGATTTTTCGCCAAAGAAATTTCCTTCGACTTGCACTGTGGTCACGCGTATTCTAGAGCTTGCCCCTCGTAATACATTCAAGGCATGTTATTTGGCTTAAGGAATCTCAACTAAGTATTAATAAATGACGCTAGTTAATGCATACGTTGAGACGGCAAAAGTTCCATAGGGAACGTTAACGCCATTCAAGAAGAAGAACTTTGTCTAAAACAGTTTTTGTATGGAGAATAACTGTCGAGCTCTAAATACTAATTTCCACTTGAATGCATCTCCTGGACCATTGTGAAATGAAAAAGGTGAGGGGAAAAGTTGCACAAGGTCGGTGGTCTAGCGGTTTTAACATCACACTTTTTTTTTCTTTATTATAGTGATTTTCAACACATTTCGGCTGGTTCGTCACTTTTACTTCCATTTTTGGAAGAATGTCGGGAGTGAGAATTGAACTCGTGATCTCTGCGTGAGAGGTATGGATGTTACCGCTACGCCATATCGCCTCCTCACCACACTTTTGTGAAACGGTTCGAGATAACGATTTTTGGTGAAATAAAATAAATGATCCTTTCAATTGAATAGCTGAGAGAGTTCTACCGCATGCACATTGAACCGCTTTGACGACGATAATGAATATGGCCCGTTCGAGAAATTTCAATAGTCAATGAAACCTTCTTTTTCCCAAATTAAAAGGAAACGACATCAGAAACAAAGGAAATGTAGTCTATGTACACTAAAATGAATCAATCGTAAATGACTCTGAAGTGAATTGAACAAGTCTAAAATAATTTTCATTCATTGGCTCCCAAAATAATAGGATGCATTCGTTAATTTTGAAACGCATTTGAGTGAAACTTTCTCACCAGCTTTTGATTGATTGTTCATGATTACCTCCAGACCAATAAAAAATACCAGGGATAGAATAAATAAATTAGAAAATCGTTAGAAATTAGTGTACTAAAGTATAAAGAAAGTTTTTGAATCATAACTCGTTTTCCCTATTTCTCTTCCACGAACTGTGTAACCAGTCTAATATAAATTACTCATTTTGATAAATGAAAGGTAGTGGTTTTTGTGAAAAGTGGTAGATTTGTTCCTCACCGCAAAAATATTAGACGCGATTTTTTTTTATTTTTCCGTCAGGGTGATCACTTCGATTTTAGAGTAGTTCGAAAAATATTTTTCCCCATCTTTTCCAAAAATGACTTTCATTCATAACTTTTGGACTTTGTCATTTCTTGAAAAAAATAAACATGCAGAAACTTTAAATTTTATTTTTGTAATTATTGATTGTATTTGTTTTTTTATAGTTCACATGATCTCGGGACCAAAAGCGCTATATATTTTTATATTTCTTCTGGAAATCTTCTTACACAACGTATCCAGAAATCATAGATATGTTCATTTCTTTTTTATTTGTTATGATTTTTAAAAGTTAACCGATGGTCCGAAAAGTCATTTTTTTCATTTTCAAAAGTCATTGATTTTTTCAATTATCAATGCATTATTCATTAGGGTACTTTAATACGTTGAGTTCCGCACTGTTTTTGTTGCACTTTCCATTCAGTCCGTATGAACAATATCACAATATCAGTGTCGGATATTTATTGTAGTAAAAGTAAATTGGCAGAAGTTTCGATTAGAAAATATTTATAATACACAAACTTGCCTCACACTTCAGCAAATGCTGTACCCGTGTGGGTGGAAATTTATAAGCTGACCCGGCAAGCTTCGTCCCGCCAAAAATTAGTTTTTTGTTATCGATACATTCAAACATTCACGTTTTCTTACTAAGCGCAAGTTCATGAGTCCAATCGCAGAACTGTTCATTGATTGATCTTCTAATCGACCTCGTTGAATTTATCGTTTACTGTAAAATTCCTAGTACTTCTACCAAAACCCCCTCCCAGAGAGGGGAGGAGTGTCTATTTACCAAACGTTTTATGTCCCCTAAAACCTTCACATGCCAAATTCGGCACTCTTTGCTTGATTAGTTTTCGAGTTATGCAGAAATTTGTGTTTCATTTGTATGGGAGCTCCCCTTTAGAGAGGGGGAAGAGTGTCGAACTACCATAGAAACGTTTATCGATCCCTAAAACCTCTATATGCTAAGTTTGATTAGTTCTCGAGTTGTTCAGCACCCTCTCGCCCTTAAATGAGAATTATTTACTTTAATTCAAGTTATTGGTTGTTCAAAGTAATACAATAACTCAAGGTTATCCACAGAGCTTGAATCTTGATTCTTAATTGTTGTTACATAGTTTCATCTATTTTGTCATTATCCTTTCAACTCAGTTTTCCTCATCCTTGCCTCATGCTTTTGGCGCTTCGTCATTTCAATCAACTTCTTTACAGGTTCTACGTAAAATTTAAATCGAACTATTTCTCTACGATTCATATTTCGGACGGTTGAAATTGGTGATACTACAATGTGAGTATTCAGGCTTATTATAAATGCGTTGTTTCAAAGATTCACATTATTTCGAATTTATTTTTTTCCAAATTATTTTGAAATCTTGTAGAAATAATACACATGTTTTTCAACTACAGACCAGCAGATAGACATGAGGGAAACTGGATGAATTAGTTGACAATGTGTAACTGGATGAACTTCTAACAAAAGAAACGTTGAATCCTCCCTATAACTCATCAATTCACGATAAAAGTAAGCATCACGTTACTCATGCAGTGGCCAAAAGCGAGTCCTGAAATATTTTGATCAAAGACGTAGAACCTGTAAAGAAGTTGATTGAAATGACGAAGCGCCAAAAGCATGAGGCAAGGATGAGGAAAACTGAGTTGAAAGGATAATGACAAAATAGATGAAACTATGTTACAACAATTAAGAATCAAGATTCAAGCTCTGTGGAGTTACCTTGAGTTATTTTATTACTTTGTACAACCAATAACTTGAATTAAAGTAAATAATTCTCATTTAAGCAATATAAACCTTACGGTATTTTATACCATGAAGCTACAATAAAAAGAAACATCAATAAATGACAAGCATTTTGCGGATAAAATGGGGGAAGGGGCTTTCTCAGGGGAGGGAGAGGGGTTTTGCCATACAAATGGAATACAAATTGAGGCATAACTCGAGAATTAGGAAAGCAAACGAACCCAAATTTGGCATGTGGAGGTTTTAGGGTACAATAAATGTTTTTATGTTGGATAGACACTCCTCCTTCCTCTCTAAAGGGGGGCTCACATGCGAATGAAACACACATTTCTTCATAACTCGAGAATTAATCGAACAAACGGACCCAAATTTGTAATGTGGAGGTTTTAGGGTACAATAAATGTTTCTATGTTGGATAGACACCCCTCCCCCTTTCTAAAGGGGGGCTCACATGCAAATGATACACAAATTTCAGCGTAACTCGAAAACTAATCAAGCAAATGGCGCCAAACTTGACATGTGAAGGTTTTAGAGGGCACGAAACGTTCCTATGGTGTATAGACACTCATGCTCAGAAAGAAACTGTCATAAAAATGAAGCATAAATTTCTGCATAACCCAGGAACTAATCTAGCAAACGGAACCAAATTTGGCATGTGAAGGATTTAGAGGGCAGTGACTATGGTAGTTTGACAATTGTCCCTTTACTCTGAAAAAGCTGAATAACTCGAGAATCAAGCAAATGGAATCAAACTTGGCATAAAAAGTTTTTAGGGATCGATAAACTTTCTATATTGGTTTGACACTCAGGGGGGATGCTGCAGAACTCTAGAATCAATGAATTATTATAATTTAAGAGACAATAAATATTAGGCTGTCAAAAAAGTCCTGCGGTATTTCCGCGAGGTGTCGTTGTAAGCACGTAGTTCTAGTTGTATTCATTGTATCGAGTCATACTATAGCTTGTTGGAAAGGTATTTTTGCGCGCTATAATATAGTCCTTGACAGTATTTTGTTTGGTTAAGTCGTTCGTGAGTTATAGTGTCGCAAATATGGAGCAAAATAAAGAGAAAATCCGACATATTTTACAGTACTACTATGACAAAGGCAAAAATGCATCTCAAGCTGCCAATAAAATTTGTGCAGTTTATGGACCCGATACAGTTTCCATTTCCACCGCACAACGATGGTTTCAACGTTTTCGTTCTGGTGTAGAGGTCGTCGAAGATGCGCCACGCTCCGGAAGGCCTGTCGTCGAAAATTGCGACAAAATCGCTGAATTAGCCGAGAAAGACCGGCATAGTAGCAGCCGTAGCATCGGCCAAGAGCTGGGGATAAGTCATCAAACCGTTATTAACCATTTGAAGAAGCTTGGATTCACAAAGAAGCTCGATGTATGGGTGCCACACACGTTGACGCAAAAAAACATCTTTGACCGTATCGACGCATGTGAATCGCTGCTGAATCGCAACAAAATCGACCCGTTTCTGAAGCGGATGGTGACTGGCGATGAAAAGTGGGTCACTTATGACAACGTGAAGCGCAAACGATCGTGGTCGAAGCCCGCTGAAGCGGCTCAGACGGTGGCCAAGCCCTCATTAACGGCCAGGAAGGTTCTGCTGTGTGTTTGGTGGGATTGTCAAGGAATAATCTATTATGAGCTGCTTCCCTATGGCCAAACGCTCAATTCGGACCTGTACTGCCAACAACTGGACCGCTTGAAGGTAGCTCTCATGAAGAAAAGGCCATCTTTGATAAACAGAGGCCGCATTGTCTTCCATCAGAACAACGTCAGGCCACACACTTCTTTGGTGACGCGCCAGAAGCTCCGGGAGCTCGGATGGGAGGTTCTTTTGCATCCGCCGTATAGTCCGGACTTGCACCAAGTGACTACCACCTGTTTTTGTCCATGGCGAACGAGCAAGGTAGTCAGAAGTTAGCCACAAAAGAGGCCTGTGAAAATTGGCTATCCGAGTTTTTTGCCAATAAGGAAGCGAACTTCTATAACAGGGGTATTATGAAGTTGGCATCTCGTTGGGAACAAGTCATCGAACAAAACGACGCATATTTGACTTAAAACAGATGATTGTAACAAATTTTATGAACAAATGAAAATTAAAAAAAAAATACCGCAGGACTTTTTTGACAGCCTAATATTTCTATAGTGGCTTGACACTCGCATAACTCGGAAATCAATCAAGCAACAAAACCAAATTTGGAATGTGAGGGTTTTTGGGTACGAGAAATGTTTCTATTATGTTATGACACCCCTCCCTTCTCTGGAATGGAGAGGGGATCCCATAAAAATATTACACATACTTTCAGCCAAACATGACAATTGAAAATTTCCGGAAAACTCTGAAGGAGAATGGAAAAAATCGGAAAATTCAATTCCCATATGTGCTATAATTACATAGTGACAAGCGTTGTTAGTCCATTTGATGTTTGCGCCAACGAAATTGATTTTTGTTCGAAAGTGGAAATGAATTTTAAACTGATAAAACGCACTCCTCTATCTTTTTTTATCTATATAAATAAAAATGGATCGCCGAATGTGTTGATAAGAGCAAAACTCGAAGAAGGAATTATCCGATTCAGGTTATCTTCATTCTATCATATTTTCTGTATCAAACATTTATTCCATGTAATTTGCAAATGATTGAAAAATCTTGAACGAGAATTGTGTGTGAAAATAATCTGATATTATAATGACGAGTTTTGGTAGAAGTCCTAGGAAATTTATATTAAAAGTAAATTGTAAAGGGCCGATCAGAATATGAATCAATGAACAGTTCTGCGATTGGACCGATGATCTTAAGTAAGAAAACGTGAATATTTGGAGGTATTGATAACAAAAAATAAATTTTGGCCGGGATGAAGTTTGCTGGGTCAGCTAGTGTAAAATAAAAGTGAAACCATGGGGTTATTCTAAAGAATCAATTGTGATATTGATTTTATATAACTAAGCCCCCATCAGGGCATTAAGCATTTCAAGCGATGTAGGTAAATCATCGCCAAACTCAACAATTTTTTCAGTTAACACCGGAATATCAATTCGTGATTAAGCATTATTTTCATACTTTGTGCCAACAGTAAACAAAACAGTTTATTGGGATGTCTTACGATAGTGAACACCTTCCTTCAAAATTGAAGCCTTTTCGCTAACCTCGTCAGTAAAAGATCTATTTATTTCCACTTCAAATTTAAATCATTATTCGATATGCCAAAGGCGCGTTTTTTAAGAAGATCCAAATTCTAGCCCAATGCCCCCCTTTAAAGGTACCCCTACCGAGATATCATCCAGCGGACGGACGCACAAGAGCAGAAAACCGAGCCAGCGACCCAGAACCAAACCACTCTGGGAAATAGAAAATTCACCAGAGAAGACCTTAACCCAGCTCCAATATTTCAATTTCACTCGACGATTATCTTCTCGGATGCTTCCTCCGCCGAGAGCAACTTAAGCAGCAAACCACACGAATTTTAAACTTCCAGCGGCGGGCGTCGGCTTTCCTTCTGGTGGATGAGAGGTGGTCGAAGGCCGGATCTCGTGGATCGTGGCGCACAGGCATTCCTCCGGCGCACACCCACTTGTGGGCTTTTCCGCGAATTTGGTCCTTGCTTTTTACTACTTTGTTCCACCGCTCGAAACCGTTGGACGTTGCGTGGATTCCCTCCCCAAAGGATTCGACGATGGTTCAAGTTGAACGATGCTCAAAGGGATAAAGTTTTCGTCGTTTTTTTCTTCTTCTTGTGTTCTTGCCCTGAAAAAGTCGAATGAGAACCGAGAAACGGCGAAAATCGTCCTCTTAAAAAGTAAACGATGGGGATGTGCAGTGCAATGTGCACATGCTCTGGTGCTCTGCCGGAAGCAGCAAAAGATTGCGGCGGTAAGAAGGGGGGGCTCAGAACGACGAGCGCGGCGGCTGATGGTGCATTGTGGATAGAGCATTAGCCGAAGGATTCACTTCCTTTGTGCAAGACACATGATTTGCGAAACAAGTTGTTGAGGCAGCATTATTCAGATTTTTTTTTTTTTTTTGCTTTGGCGTTGTCGACTAATCCTTCCGATGCTGCCCTGCTTACGAATTGTTATCGGCTGTGGCTTTTCTGGCCCCGGAAGAGAGCGACGAAGAAACAATCGCGCCAAATGTGTTCATTTAAAGAAGATGGTTTCACCCTAATGATAATCATTTGTTCTCGGCATCCTTGCTATCCCCTCCGCACGAAAATGAGGGGATACGGCAGGGTGCCAGGATTCTTGTAGTGTTTGAAGATGAAACCGAATAAAAGGAAGCTTTAATTTCGAGAAAGAGTTGCTCTTTCTCGCTTCTCGTACGGCTTTTAAAGCCTACCATCCGATGTTCCGGACATTCGGGGCATCGTTTTGCTCCATGAACATAACCATAACAGTCGGAATACGAGTTGACACATCCATGCTATTAATTAAAGTTCACGACCGCACGGTGTATATTCGACCGCAGCGATATACCATAGCTTTCGTTACCCTCCCCCTTCCACGGATTCCAAAATCTCGTTCGATTGCGTACACTGTCCAGCGCCAGGAAATCAAAAACACCCGTAATAGGTTCGGCAATAATAGAAACGGGAGCGGTAAACCTGCCAAACCAAACGACCAACCATTAAAAATGATTCATATCCAGGTTAGACGGGAAAACGCGGTTATTTCCTCGGTCTCCCGCGCTGCTAGTCTCTCCGGGCGATCGAACGAGGCAATAATGATGGCCCACCAGCGAGGGCAGAGCGAGTCTCCATCTCCGAGGGCCGGGTAATTGCTTGTCTTGCTTCCCTATCTAGGTGGTCCCGGACGGTCTCAGCCGGACTAGGATATTCGATACCTGCTATATAGCGATCATTACGCATCGGCGACCAGCGGAGAATGGTTCAATAAATTTCGAGCCTCCGGCTTCAAGCTTCGGTATTACTTTTTTTTATGCTGCTTTATGCTGTTGCTGCCACTGCTCTCCTTTCACCAGTTACGAAAATATGCCTTCCCAGAATTGGTGGATATAAATTATCGACATATTAATAACATAAATAATGATACGCAAAAGGTAATTAAAATCAAGCTGCGAGATTATTTATCGACGTTTGGCATCGACATTTTTCGAGGTTCGGCCGTCGCTAACAGGGCGTGATTTATTTCCTCCGCACGCGCTTACCCAAACGGGAATTAAGATGACATTCTTTGGTCGGCGGCCGTTTCCACTCTTGTTGATTTATTCTGGTCCGAATAAATGAAATTAGCCCCCATTATTCGCTCCCCTCTCGCAACCTCGCCACCACCAACCCCGCCATCTAATGAGAGATTTATATTGGCCATCAAGCATTGTGCGGCGCAACAGCGGGAGGAAAATTTCAATTTTCCCTCTCGCTTACCACTTTGAATGACTGACTGGCTGGTGGAGAGAAGAAAACAATGTCAACCCCGAGGGGGGGGGGGAGAAAAACAGCTATTCGTTTAATCACAGTCACCTCAACAAAAGCGGGGGCGTTCAGCTTTTCTCCAGGCAGACACTGGTTGGAGCGAGCAGAGAAGAAAAAAATGAGGATGCTGCAGCATCACTAACTAGTATCGTTTTCCACAGCCGCATTCATCACAGTGGGACCTCGGCGGCATGGCGGCGCACATCAAACGATGTGCAGAGAAATCACAACAATGTAGTTCTTCGTCGTTCCTCACTTTTCGATCATTCCGCAGAATACCTGTCTGACAGGTGGAGGCGAATCATCACTGTCGTAGCTTCAATCACGTTCGGGCACCTAGCGAACCTACAACGGCAACGGTTAACAATGGCTGCTATTCTTTGTTGTGTCATGGTAAAAATTTGCAAAAATCGGACTTCAACTTCAAACTTCAACTCCAGGACTTTCGGGATGAAACCGCAAACAAATTAATTGTAGGAGAGAGAACAGGAAATGACAGCTCCCGTCAGTCGTCATTCAATTAAATTCAACCAATTATGATGGATAATTTCATATTCACTATTGGGTCACTTGAAAGTAACTGTGGATTTATGTTCAATTTTTAAGTGACATTTTTCTGTATTGAAAATCCTGCAATCAGGATGGAATCATTATAATCTGAGTTTTCCAGCTAAATGATCTATTTTGCAAATTTTCCGAACATTTGCCGAACAAAATTTTGCTTGTGGAATTTATGTGTTTAAGCCTGAAAACTAAAAACTCAATACTTTTTGTGAACCTAAGCGTATTCTGTGAGAAGGCAAGTACTTTTGTTGCTTATCAATGCTCAAAAGCTTTGTATTGAAAATTTTGGGCCATTCTGGGTTTGTTTTCACTGACAGGACAAACGAGTCCTTACCAGAGTTGCCATAATAAAATCTGTGTTTTTGCTCCGAAAAAATCTTTTTATCTTAGTTTTTTCTCAAAAAATCTATATTAAAAACTCACGGAGAGCAACTACGAATTGTACAGTCTACCCAAGCTCAAGCTCAAGCTCAAAAAATCTATATTAAAAACTTTATTAAATTTATAAGTCCAACTATGAAGCATAATGTTACCTTTAGTATCATTGATTGGTATAGTCATTATTGATTAGATGATTTACGTGGATACCATCCATCTGAGTTTAATCTGAGTGAATTCAAGTGTTTCAGTTTGTTTTGTTCAATTCAAAAATCAATAGCAAAGCGCAGTTCAGAAATCAGTAAAATAGGTTTGATCATCAAATCGTTCAAACGGTTCAAACTTCGTTTATTTTTTTGGTTTCGTTCGTTGTTGAATCTCTCTAGGTTATGTTTAATCACGGATTCCAGTGAGAGCCATTTTGTTGTGGGGGAATACAGCATTTTCAATGATTACTATAAATGTCTAGACCGCAATATGTTTTTCCGATTCGACTAGATCGATTTTCTAGTCCGTGTTAGGGAAGCGTCTTGCGGTCTACACGAATATATTGAGACTTAGAAGCTCTATTTTCAATGCTATTTTAACATATTAGCATATTAACATTTAAAAAAAATTATAATTACATTGCAATAGATTGTTAGGGAAAGCCCAAATCAATTGGTAAAAATAATCATAAATCATGAAATCATCATGAAATGTTTGAGCATGAAACACACAGATTTGAACCGTTTTTTATATGTATTCCCCATATTTTCACGAAAACGTAATCTTGCGTCAAAACGCTTCGATCCTTTTTTAAGATAGTTTTTTAAATACAGAAAAAAAAACTTTGAAAGCAAATGAAATTTCACGACCCGATCACCAATATCACATTCCCTAGTTCAAAAGATTTGTCCTTTTAATGTTCGAAGAGAAATAGATCAAACGAAATGCAAAAAAAAAAACAACTCGAACGGAATACAGAATGGAATATTCGAATCAATCGAAATACAGAATAGGGGTAAATATGAGCGCCCTTCTGTATTTTACATTCTTTGTGTCATAGCAAGAAAAGACAAACAAAGTTATTTGCCATTACTAGCTGACCTGGCGGACTTCGTCCCACCCAAAATTGATTTTTTGATTTGAATTCATTCGAACATTCACGTTTTCTTAATGAGCGAACGTTTGCGGTTTTAATCGCAGAACTCTTCATTGGCTTATCTTCTAATTGGCCCATTATAGTTTTTTAATAGAAAATTTTCTAGTACTTTTCCCAAAACTCGTCATTATAATAAAAAAAATATATTTTCAGACACATATTTCGCTCAAGATTCTTGATTCATTTGCAAATAACATGTTTCTCCGTTACATGGAATACATGTTTGATACAGAAAAGTAAGTTTTCATTCATAATTTTGAATTTCAAAGCGCGCTAGTCCATTTGAGAATCCATTGCCATTTTCGCTTCACACCAACGGAACACGAAGCCTAATTTCGCAAACGCAAAATCCAATTGAACTAACAACGATGTCGTTTAAGAACATATAATTACTTTCATTCGAACTTTCCTTCAAAGCTCATCAAAAATTTACAAAATTTACAAAAATTTAGGGACGAATACAACCAAATAAAGCTGACCCAAATTGGATTATTCCATCCATACTCGGGTTTTGCGCTTACCAACACATTTGGCGTTCTATTTTAATTTATATAAATAACACTAATAACGCGGGTGTTGACATTAGAATGTAGAACATTAAACAGCATATGAATGTCGAAAACAGATGATTCTCATTTAAACAGATCGGAAGGCTATATGAACAAAATGAGTGAAGTGGGAAAAATATTATTAACATGAAGCCGTAACTATTATTGGAACGTTATTTTGAAAAATCTGAATCTGTATATTCTTTATGAAACCCAAAAAATCTGTAATCTGTATCTACAGATTCTTGGTCTCAAAAAATCGAAAAAACCTATAGAAATACAGATCATTCTGTAGATATGGTAATCCTGGTCCTTACTTTTGGTAAATGCTTCGTGTTAATGTTTAATAGACAAAACGGCAGAGTTGGATTGATACTCAGTTGAAAACAGCCAAAACCAACGCTGAGCAGGGCATATCAACCAAAAGAGCTGCCAGAGCTCATCGTATCCCACCATTCAACGCTCATCGGCCACATTTTCGTTGAATGTTCGCCCGAGCGGGGATCAAAATTCCCGCGATTACTCCGCACCAGGAGTAGGAGTTTGTCCGTCACCTGCTTGTTCCTGAGAACCGTCTGGCTTTAGAATTGGCCAAAAAACGTGAGAGATCCTTTCGATACGAACAATATAATTGCTGACTGATATTTCTAGACGGGAATTCGAACCATTCGTTCCGCAAACCTGAGGTTACATCAGCAGCAAAAGCTATGGGATCGATAAGCCATCAGTGAACAGCTGCTATTCATTGCAGTCGAAATACACAAAATAGTTTGTTTTTCGCTCAATCAAAATCTGTGCAATCCAATTATGTATCATTTATAACTTTCCCCCTCCCCCTTTTGAAGTATCCACATATTATATAGGTTCACTCCAACAGGGTGTCGATTTTACCCATTCATTTAACATAAAAATATCAATTTTGTATTCTAAGAAAATGTAATTCTACACAATAAATTATCAATAGATTTTGTAGAATGGTTTATGAAGAGTTTAACTCTTTGGGGCACGATGGTATAAAAAATGTCCCACCTTTTTGATGCGTAATAACGCATGGTGGGACATTTTTTGTCCCACCTAGAAATATTAGAATAGCTACGCGCTCATAATTTTTTTTCGGAACCTTTTTATTTAAACTAGCTGGCAACACCATTAGCAAATGTCAGAAATATATTCGATTGCGTTGGCAAAATTTATCATCATATGACAAGTTCATCAAGTGTTGAAACCAAAAAAAAATTAATAGTGCAGCTTTATTTAGTGATTTTGTGAGAAAAATATTAAAAGTAAGTCTTTTTTCTATTATACATTACTTCTATATAAGAAACTAAAATTATTTTTAAGAAAGAAAGAAACTTTATCCCCTAATTTTTTTTTTTTGTAGATGATGAAAGTGTGGTGGAATTTTATTTAGCCCACCATGTAAGCTAGCGAATAAGAAATAAAAGCAGGTTTATAATTTATTATTTAAGTTCATAGTGAAAACTAAAATTTTAGTTTTTAAATATGTATTTTTTTACCCTTCTGATTCAAGATGAATAAAAATAACCTGGATTTTGAAGAAACACCTTCAGATGACAATTCTATAATTGATTCTGAATCTGACGAGGAAGAATTGCTTATCCCAATGAAAAAACCAATTCGACTACTTTCTACTTCAGATGAATCTGAAAGTAGTGAAATAGCAGAAAATGCACCAGTTCACAATAGAAAAACATTTGCCGAAATGTCTCCAAAATGAAGTTATAATGGAAACACAACACCAGCGGGATCATTTTCTTCAAATGTTGGGCCGACTCAAGATATTGCAAACCTGCAAGATCCAACACCTTATGACGTGATCTGCCAATTTATAACTGACGAAATTATTGAATCCATCGTTTTTTCAAACCAATTTATATGCAGAACAACAAAATAATAGGTATTCGCCAACTAATAAACAAAAAATTTGCGCATTTATTGGTATAAATTTTGTAATGGGAATATATACTTCATATACCACTATACCTTATTTACGCAATGAATACATATGTCAATTAATGGCTGTGAATCGTTTCGGTTGGCTTCTAAGACACATTCATATAAATGATAATATGTTGATTCCAAAGAGAGATACCATCAATTATGACAAACTATATAAAATTCGTCCATTTTTGAAAAAGATACAAGAAAATTTCGAGAAGAATTTTAATCCAGATCAAACTCTCGCAATCGATGAATCGATGATAAAATTTAAGGGGCGTAGTTCAATGAAACAATATCTCCCGAATAAACCAATCAAAAGAGGATATAAATTATGGATTCTAGCAGATAATACAGATTATTGCTACAAATTTAATGCATACACTGCAAAAAATTGACAATGAAGTAAAGAAAAACCTTGGTGAGAAAATTGTGACTACTCTTACTTCAGACTTGGTTGGAGAAGAACATACTATTTATTTTGATAATTATTTTACCAGTATAAATTTATTAGTGTACTTGAAATCGAAACAAATTAATGTTTGCGTTGTATTTAATAAAACGAGGAAAAATTGCCTAAGTTTAGTAAAAATAACAAACATCGAGGAAAATATTAATCATTAGTAAGTGATACGGGAACAATTGCCACTAAATGGGTAGACAATAAAGGAGTTATCATTGTTTTAAATTTTCACAATCCAGATCAATACTCCATAGTTCAGAGAAAAATCGTCAGGGAATAGAATACCCATTACTTGTCATTCATTGGTTGCGGATAATAATAATAATATGAATGCCGTTGATAAATTCAATCAATTGATGTCTAGTTACAGTCTGGATCGCCGCAGTAGAAAATGGTGGCATCGTATTTTGTTTTATTCGCTTGACGCGAGTGTTGTTAACGGATATATTTTGTACATACAATTGGATAAAAATATAACATTAAAAAAATTCAATTATATATCATCATCAATAAAAACACACCAATTTATTTCAATTTTGAATGGTATAAAATTTCTGTGCAACATGGGTATTTTTATTTTCTGAAACTCTGTGCCTCAAGGGGTTAAAAAGGATTCAGTAACGAAAAAAAGTGCAATCTAAGTCAAAGACGAAGTCAATGAAACATGAGAGATACTGAAAATATGTGGAAATCCTTTGGATGTAGGTTTTATCCTCATTTCTCCTATAGAACAATTCCAGGCCAAATCAGTAAAAAAAAATATATCAAATTTTGTCCCGGCCCTTTTCAATGTTTTCGAAACTTGGTTCCTATGATGGAAACTACCTGAAATCACAATTTTCATTATCATAAGACCTATTTAAATTACGACGGATTTTTTAAAAGGGTGTATTCAAAATCATTAATTTTTCCTTCACAAATTTGTAACTCAAAATCCAGACGTCCGTTTAAACTATGATGTTTGACAAAGTTATTGGAAAATTCATGAAATATTCAGGAAGAAATGATCTTCTCAATACAATGTTAAAAATTCTTACTCAACAAATTAAATTTAATATTAATAACTTTTATATCTCAAAACAATCGATATTTTACAGCAGTGCCGTGTCGGACTCACCAAAATTGAGATATTGATTTTTTTTGAAAATTTATGAATTCATGAATAGAATCTACATGCAATTTATCATGAAAAACTGTATATTACGCTTTATTATAGTATCAACCGTTCTCGAGATTTGGCGTGGAATTGCTCTATATATTGATCATTATTATTAATGATAATTCATTACAGGTCGGACTCGATTATATACAGACTCGTTTATATGTGATTCGATTATATATATAATTTTAGACTCGATGATATACAGTTCAGAAAAAAATATTTTTTTTATATTTCAAACATGACTTATTTCAAGAAGAAATGTAACCTTTCAACGTTAAGGTGTAATTTGAGTGGCTATCACATGTACAATGGGGTAAAAATTGTGAATTTTGAAGATTTTGCTTGAATTTTCAGCAGGAATTGTTTATATCGATATTGCAGCCAAATTAAGAAAGATAGAAGTTGGGTGTCAAAGAACAAATTGTAGAGCGGTAAGAGAACATCAATTTAATTGATAGAGATAATCTAGTTTAATATAAATTTTAAGGATGAAATTAATAATAACACATTAAAATTATTAAGTTTTAAGTTTTTCACTTCCAAAATGTTATTAAAATCCATTAATTTAGATGTTCCACCACTATATGCTGTACTAATTTTTCTTATTTTTCAAATGAAAGCAACAGAATTAATTTCCGTAGCGTACTTTGTAATGTAGAGACAGTTTGAGGCAACGGAGTTTGAAACAAAACAAAAGTTCTATAACTCTGTCATTGTTGGAATTCGAACATATGCGTATGCAAAATCAAATTCCTCATTTATATTCAAAAAACCAAAAACATGTGCAACAAAAAAAACAATAATTCGGATTCGATTATATACAGTGAAAAAAAAAACCGAAACTGTATTTAATCGAGTCCGCGCTGTATTGCATAATTTCATCCGTGTAAAAAGTCTGTGGTTTATCGAAAACAACATTTCAGCCGGTTCGGATTCTGAGAAAAACGTACCACCAGTAAGAAACTGTTTTAGAAAGAGTACCCGCGGACTCAGCTGCCAACAGCATAATAATCACTATATTGGCATCCAAAAAATAAAAACGAGCACCTTTAAATATACCTTGATCGATCACCAAAATGCCCATCTTTAATTTCAACATCCGAAAAAAAAGCACGAAAAACCGTTATTTTTCAACCTAGTGCCCCCCTTAAATTCAAAATAGCGATAAAGTTGGAGATGTTGGAGAAATGTGAATTTTTGATGCAGACATGAACTTTATATCTTTCATAGCTTTTGAAATTTATGGCATTTTTACATGGAACTCTTAGAAAACTAATTTTTTACTTGTAACATTTTTGTGTGAAAATTCACGCGATTGGCATACTTTTGACATGTTTCTAAATGAAAAAAAAAAAGATTGTAGAATATGTCAATCTCGAAAATTTACACACAAGAATGTTACGATTAGATTTCCAGTATGCAAAGTTGCTTAAATAACCAATGTCCTTACACCCACTTCGTTCCACTGCTTTCTGAAATGATGGCATGAAATTTGTCAATTTCGAATGAAAAAAAAAATTAGACTCAGAACTGCTTTGATGTTTATTTTTTTCCAAAATTTCTAAAAACAAAAAAATATGGAATGTTTTCATACCGCCTAATGCTCTAAAAATTCTGAATGAAAAATTACACAAAAAAATACGTGCAAACCCATTTATTTCACGGTTATTTTTATTTGTGTGGTTTTCTTTCTGTATTCGTAAAGAATTGCACGGTACAAAAAACATTAAATTTTTTTTGGTATTTAGAAATTGTGGCTTGAATTTTTATTAGTTTGTATTCATACGTGTTTCTCTGATACTTGTGTTTTCTGTATTTTTAGAGCATTGCGCGGTACAAAAATATTGCATGAATTTTGGTTATTCGAAATCTTGAGAATTTTGTTGAGTGTCTTGAAATTTCTGCTCTAATTTCTAGTTAAATGTGTTCATACGTGTTTTTTCATGCACGTGATTTTAAGATTTGAGGAGATGTTTTCAACCTTTGGTATTTCGAATCTTTTTTTTAAGTTTAACACCTAACTTATTTTTTTTTCTCTCATTTTTATTGAAATGTCTTCGTATGTGTTTTTTTCGAATAGCTACAGCATTGCGCGGTACAATATTTTTTTTTAAATTTTTTTTTTTGAGATTTGGAAGTTTTGAAACATGAATACTTTATTAATTTTGAGACTCACTACTATTCAAATGATTGATCGAGTGGGTTCTCACGTAGGATTTTTTTTTAACTCTCATAATATTAGGTTGGGAAAAAAGTTATTCATTATTTCCTCGGTAGCTGGCTTTAATGATCAACATCTCACGTAATATAGATCATAAAATTTTAACAAATATACAAATTTAGGCTCGTTGTAAAGGTGACATTTCATATTTTACTTTTGTTGTTTTTTGTTAGTTCCATAAAACTGTGAGGCACCCTGTAACAATGGAGGTCAACAAAGAGGAAATTCGGTATATTTACCATTTTTCCTTTTATAAAATGCAAGCCAGGCCAGGCCGCTGAAATTGTGAATGGTGTTTATGGTACCGATACTGCAACAGTAAAATACGTTCAATTTAATTTGTTTTTATTTTTTTTATTTTTGAAATTTTTGTTTCATTTTTTTTTAGTACAATGAATTGAATTTATATCTCTACTCTCAACAAATGGACCGATTGAAGCTAACGATTTACCATTCCACACAATTCCGAGAGTTTTATTGGGATGTTTTAATGACACCAAGCGATTACCACCTTTTTCTCTCATTGCAAAATGTCCAGAGTGATAAGAAATTGGGATCAAGAGAAGATTGCAAAAATTTATTGCTAGAGTTCTTTGCCAATAAGGATCAAAATTTCTATGCTAGAGACACTATGAAACTACTTTTAGAACGGTAACAAATTTTACAACAAAATTATGCATATTTGACCCAAATCGAATAATCCGAAGCAAATTTAAAAAACATAAATTTCACCCAAAAATAATGGATTACTTTTTCCCCAACGTAATAATATATTTTTTTCGTGTTTCGTAATTCTGAAAAAAAATATTTTTATGCTATTCTATAATATATTGGGCGGTACAAGAAATGTTTAGTTTTGTTCATAAATTTCAAAATTTTGGAAATAAAACTGCTTTTGAAATTTGAGATCAACTGAGCTTTGATTTTTCAAATAAATATGCTCGAACGTATTTTTCTGAAATTTGTGATTTTTTTAGATTCATAAAGTGTTGCAATTCGAATTTAGAAATTTTTTGGGCACCACTCTAGTTTGAGTTATTTTTTCAAAACTCTATCAATATGGGTATCAAATGAAAGCGCTTGATTAATAGATCACATTTATTTATAAAAAAAGCAAATCCAAAATGGCTGCCAACACAAAATGGCGCAATCTATATATTTTTTTAAAAACCTCATCAATATGAGTATCAAATGAAAGGGCTTGATTCGTAGAACATGGTTATTTATAAAATATTTAAATCCAAAATGACCACCACTACAAAACGGTGAAACGGTGAATATTTTTTATTCAATGGGGCACGTTGAATTTCCGTTATCCGCATGTAATGGTTTCATAATATGCCCTTGATTGAAATGAAGAAAAGGGAATGATAACTGCTAACTGCTGCTTGAAAAATTAGGTTTCTGAATCTTGCCGAATCATTCTCAGCCCAAAGAAGTTGCTGGTAATGCAATTCATATCCTAACTATTGCCAAGCTCGTTAAACGCATATTGCTACAAATGTGAAGCAAATCGGCCGTTTCCTTTTACTCGCCCATCGAGTCGGGGTTTAACGTTCACGTCATGTAATGCATTTCCACTATCAAATCCACACAGCGATACATACCCTTAACAAGCTAATGCTGCCGACCAAGGAACCATTAAGAACACCAGAAATGCGTTTTGCACTTGCAGCGATAGTCACCGTTTTTTTTCTTCTTCTCAGGTCCCAACACCGAAGGGCACAAAAACCGCGAACGCGAACGAACGAACGACGTTTCGCGTTGCAACAATAAAGCGAAAATCTGTCCCCGCCCCCGCCACGGCGCGTATTCCAGCGGGACCGGGACGCGGATTTGAGCCGTGGAAATGAAATTAAAACTAATTGTAAATAATAAAGAGCCCTCGCGAGAGTCTGTCCAAGTGCTGATAATCGGCAAACTGCGGCGGCAACGACGACAACGGCAAGGAACGACGAACAGAACTCGGAATTGTTATTGCTCTTTGGAAGGATTATACCCCGGATGGGCGGCGAGAGCGGGCGGTGTCCTTCAATGGAGTCTTAATGTGCATTATCATAAAAAAAGTGTAAAGAATATAATTTTCCAGTGTACTCGAGGAGAAAATGGGCTACGGTCTGCTCCGAAGGACATTTCGGCGTGGCGCTCGAGAATCTTGAGGGCCCCGTATAACAATGTTTCATGCTGATTCTATCCCGAGTTTTTTTTCTCTATCTCCCCCGAAAGAACCTCGTTTGTGGAGAATGCAGACTATGTAGACGAATCGCCCCATAGAAGGATTAGAGATTGGAGTGCGGGGAGCGGAGTGCGGTTGGTAGTTTCAGCTATTTTGCTTCGTTTGGGGTTTGGGGTTCTACTTCGTTTTTTTTTTCGTCGGTGCTCTGTCTTCCACTGGGAAAACCTCGTCCTGCAGAAAAATAACTGTCGATGAACGGGGACCGTAATTGCACATTCCTGACCAGACTGTGCGATGAGCAGTCCTCGACACAGAGTCAGTGTGGATGGATGCTGCAGCAGCAACAATGGCAACAAGACGAGATGATGTTGACGAGATGTACCGATTCCATTTCGGTCCGTTTGTAAGGAGACAGTGGCTAAGCTGCTGGTTTGGACTGTTTGGCCAGAAGCATCAGCACCCACGGACAAGGACAAGGACTCTCGCTTTCATGAGCGAGCTCTCCCTATCGCAGTGGGTTAGAGGGGTAAAGGGTTGGGGAGTATGTGTGTAGTTGACGTTCAGTGAAGTGAAAATAAATACATACAATTTTCGTTTCGTTTCGTTTCGTTTCGGATACTTAACCACGTTCTCTTTCGATTCTACATGCGCTTTGTTTGTGTTGTGGAAGTTTCGTCCTGCAGCTCGGATCATGTCCAATGGATTGCGATTGCGATTGTACTTGCTGTGTTTAGTTTTCTCTTTTCAGTTTTTTTTTCATGTTTCAGTTGGACTTTTCAACAATTGCTACTTCGTGCGGAGTGTGGGGAGCAAATTCTAATGGTCAGTAATGCTTCCCCTGAGCCGTTTGTCCGTTTTCGGTTGGATGGGGTCTAACGCAGATGCAGTGTTTCTTGGCCGCTTGACCTGACCGGATTATTATACCTCTATTTTGATGTGATAGTTTTTGGAAACGCATTTGGAGAGAGGGCAAATAATTTCTGGATTTAACGCTAACACATTCCAGCTTGACAACGTTTTGACCGACTAAAACCCTTTTGGGCAATTTACGCATTTTACCAGCGCACGACAGTTTAGGAATGAAAGAACTTCATGATCTGAATTTTTTACCGAAATTTGCATTTCAGTGTCTTCGAAAATATCGACAATGTATCGATTTCTCTTTTTCTCCCCCTTGAGAGTGAACTGTGCTGGTTTCCGCATTTGAATTAAATTCTTTTTGTTTTCGCGTGTTTAATTTTGCATGTTTTCCGAATTCTAAGGGCAAGCTGAACAACGTACTGCTTCAATGTTTAATGTTTAGATTTCACACGAGTTGGCAGTACCATCGCAGATAGCAGTGTATCGTTGAGAGTGCAAAGACATTGGTCATTTAAACAACTTTGCAAATTTGACATACTCAAAAAATATAGACTTTAAACATAATTGGAATTAGTTGTATTTTTTTTTTAAAAAAAAAGGGAAAAAGTTGTTTTTAGAAAACAATTTCACATGTCAAAAAAGTGCCCATCTTTCGATATATGATGACTTGATGGAAATTGTAAGGAATTTATATTTTTTTTGAGAATTTAGAAAGAAATGCGTTTTTGAGAAAAATGAATTTCAATTTTTAATTTTTTTCAGTGTAATTTGAAAACAAATTGGCATTTTTTTATGAATATTTATACGCTTTGCTACATTTCATTCTTCGACCGAAATATTGTAGGAGTTATACTTTTTAAAATATTTTTTTTGTTTGTAAAAAATTAAGAAAAAAAATTTGCCCGTTTTCAAAAAGAAGTTTATTTCAAGTATGTAGAGTTGCAAAGTATCACCCAGAACGTTTCACTGCTATCTGAGATACTGTTGCCTGATTAAAATATTATGTTTGACAGAGTTGTTGAATGCACTGTTCAAAAATCACACCTCAAAATTGAATTCAATATTAAATACTTTTATATCTCAAAACAACCCCTCTTCGATATCTTCAATGGAAAACCTTTCCAACTTAATCAAGTTTGACTTGCTGTGGTGCCGTGGTAAATTACCTAAAATGGAGATATGAGTTTGCGAAAATTTATAAAATTTTACTACTTTGTTAAATCGTTTCACTATTTAACATTATTTTCACTACAAAAAATGGTTATATTTCGAGAACGGTTAGTCCTGAGATAAAACGCTACAGATGGTTTTTCATGCAGAATCGCATGCAGATTTCATTTTTATGTTCCTTTTTTTAAATGGTTACGATCTCACGAAGTATTGAAATTTAATAAATTTCCAAAAAAATCATATCTCCATTTTGGTAAGTTTACCATGACACCACTATGCGTCAGACGTCGTTAAATTAAAGGAGTTTTCCTATTAAAATATACAAAACAAATTTCAAGGAGGGACTATTTTGAGATGTAGAAGTTTTTAATATTAAATTCTTTTGAGTAAAATTTTTTAACAGTGCATTTAAAATGCTATTTTTCCTATCTATTTGATTATTTTTCCAACAACTTCGTTAAACATAATATTTCAATCAGACATCTGGATTTTGAGTTACGATTTTTTGAACAAAAATCAATGTTTTTGAATACTCCCATAATCAGAGGTACCATCTTTCCTGATTTTTCAGGATTTTCCAGACTTTTTAGTGCTTTCCTGATATCTTGTTAAACATTCAATTTTGCCTGATTTTTCTGAAACATTCATGATTTTTGTACTTTTTAATTTTTAATTTCTTTTAATGTCTTCTAAATTTCTAAATAAATTGACGGCGCCAGTGGTTGTATGGTTAGCGTAACAGCCTCACAATCCGATCGGCCTGGGTTCAATCCCAGCTGGCGTCGTTGGGATTTTCTGAGGCGAAAAATCTCTGGTTACGTCTTCCTTCGGAGCGGAAGTAAAAGAAGTTGGCCCGGCTCATGAGTTGTTGAGTCTGATAGGTAGGAACAGGTGGAGTCGCCTCCCTGATGTCGGTGATTGGCACTAAAGTGGCGGAAATAGGCCGACGAAAAATAAGCGAAGATAAAAAAAAAAAAATTTCTAAATCAAATGAAATTGGAGATGTGCACACCGATAGACATTGATTATAAACGCAGTGATTTTGGTTGACTTGAAAACGTATTATTATACTCATCATTATAAAATTATAAAATGAAATCAGTATCAGGTATAGTTATGGTCCAATACTTTCCGAAATTTGCGAAAAACGTGTTCCACTATTGCGTAGAGTACATATTCGACACGGAAAAATAAATTGCGTTTTCTCCATCTGAAAATTGATTAACATTTTAGCTGCACAATTACAGAACACGAAGCTCAATGTCGTCAAATCGAATTGAATGAATAAACATTTACAATCGGAGACGAATGAATCGCAAGATTTAAGGTCTCCGTAAACAAAGAAAATACAAACAAATATTCAAACACATATATTTAAAATATGGATTGCAAACATTTGAGAAAAAAAGTCTGACGTTCTTGCATAATCTTTCGTGATTAATCTCGAAGTTGAATTTCTTTGTTGATCTCCAAAATTCAAGTAAAGACACTGTTTTGAATACTTAATTATTTGCGGGAGAGCCGCCATCAAAATTATTCTTATTTTCGTTTGATTTTTAGTGTCACAAATCACAATGCTAATAATGTATAGTTGAGAAAATGGCTCAAAAAAGGACATAGCACCAGTTGCAAGCGGAAGTTTTGTCAATTATAGAACAAAGTGAAAAAAAAGTAACAAAACAAAAATTAAAAACAGACTAGGAACAGAAACAATTGAAGTGATATCAGTCACTAATAATAATGTAGAACTGAGTAAAGAAAATTATATTCTTGCATTAAGTATCATCCAAATAGAATAAATCGATGTACAACACTTTCAGTTATAAGAAGCATCTTTTTTGCATAAAATGTATTTGCTGTTGAAGACAACAAACTTCCCTCGAGGGCCAGAATTACAACTCTTCTTCTCCTTGGATGGCCCTAACGTTCCAGTGGAACTTTTGCCTTCTCAACGTATCATTACTTGCGTCATTTTTATTAGTAAAAGTGGAAACAGAATGCAGCGTTATGCGTTGCTTCTCATCAGCTGTCATTGCTTGCGTTTTGTACTAAAACATTCGCCCGACGCAGTCTGTTGATTTGCAGTCACTATCTAGCATTCGCGTCACCACTTTTCATGTAAACAAAAACAAAATAAAATTCGTATGTATTCGTTCTTGTTCTTGTTGTGTCCACGGATCAGTTGAATGTTTTTAAAAACAACACATTGACATATCCGCGCTGGCCGCATTGAGCTTCGTTTACTAGTTTAAGGGAGCATGAAAGAATAGCTGATTTTCAATCGGAATGAACACGTTTTCAAAATTAGAATTATGAATGAAAATTAGCTTTTCCGTTTCAAACTAGTATTCTATTTAAATGAAAAACATTTCTGTTTGCAGGTGGTGAAAAAGTCTCATACGAAAAATGTTTATGAAGACAACTGTATATTATGATGACAAAATTCAGCAACAATGTTGGAATTGTTTAGCAATGTGGTTGAATGAAAATCAGTTTGTTTCGTGTAATGTAATGTTTGTAATGTAATGTTTCAAGTAATCAAATAACATGATGTGAAAATTTTCATTCAAATTTTAGTATTTAAAAACCGGCTTCGTGTCTTCTAATCTGATAGAGATTACACTAACGAGTTTGAAACCCAAATTATGGCCATAATTTGAAGTTGCCACCAGACGTCAACACCATGCCTCTGTGATCGCGAATTCGACGCAAGCAATGTAGAACAAATGTTAGCGTTTAGTACAACGATGCTAATGACGCAACGCATTATTGTGTTCGACTAAATGGAAACACACATATTTAAAATGAAGTGTCAAAGCACAATTGTCGTAACGCGACACATAGCGCGGCATTCTGGTCCCACCTTAATACTTGGTTGAGATTCTATGCCGAATAACACGCATTAAATGTACTCTAGAGTGGCAAGCTCTAGAATACGCGTGACCACAGTGCAAGCCGGAAGAATTTCCTTGACGAAAAATCCCCCGACCAGAACGGGAATCGAACTCGAATCCCCGGCATGATAGTGTGGGACGCTAACCACTCGGCCACGGGAGCACACAGAATAACGTCTCTATGGACAGCATAAAACATATCTTGAACAGTCGAAAAACCAAACATATTCTGGAAGGATAGAATTTTTAAACTACGTGAAAGATAACGAAAGTTTTAAGAAAAAATATAAAATGCGTAATGTACATATAAAATTGAATATATGTATGTCTGCCGTCTGATTCTCTAAAGATCGGGAAAGAACTTTCCGGTCAACGCAGCCATGAGCCATCCTGATTTGTTCTTGATTTTTACGTTAATTCTCTCTGATTTTTTAAACAAATAGTTGGCAACCCTGACGGTAATTTAAATAGGTCATATAATAATGAAAATTGTGATTTTTAGAGTAGCTTCCATTACATGTACCAAGTTTCGACAGGAAAATCGAAGAGGGTTTTCGCTGTTTATCGGCAGATTTGGCATGGAATTGTGCTATATGAAGATCAAAGAAATTGAAGAAAATATATAACAATGAAAATAAAAAAAGAAGGGCTTCAAAGAAGAAAAAGTTATAGGGAAAATAAAAGAAGATGAAGAAAATAATATGTGAAGAAAATTCGAGAAAAATAAAATGAAATCAAAGGAAAAATGAAAATATGAGATGAAACAATAAAATTTGAGAAATAAAAAAGATAAACAGGGAATTATAAAAAAAAATGACCCATAATTAGGATAAAAGATATAGAAGTGAAGAATGTGGTTGATAAAATTAATCGAAAGCATCAGTGAACTATATACAATAAAAGCTGAGCAGTGTTTTTGAAAACCTCATTGTAGAAAAATATAAAAGTTTAAAATATGAAATGACGCAAAATTATTTCAAATTTAAATAAAAGAGCGAAAAAAAGAAGAAATGTAAAAAAAAGTATAAATATATATAGCCATTCCATGCCAAACCGATATAGTGGTTCTCCAATTTTCATGAAAGTAGATATTTTTGTTCCTTGTCACAAAATATTAGATCGTTTTTTTTTCAATTTTTCCATAAGGGTGCTTATTTTCATTTTAGGGTGGTCAGAAAAGCTACTGAGCTACTGGACCGATTCTGACGATGGACATATCAAATTGAAGCTAATAAGCTGGAAAGCTAGAAAATATTACCTTTCAAAAAATGGATTTTGTTTTCGTAATTATTGATTGTATTTGTATTTTATAGTTTACGTAGAAAGCGCTGCATTTTTTTATGTATTTTATAGTTTACGTAGAGAGCGTTACATTTTTAAAATATTTTTTCTTCAAAGCTGAGGTACATAACATATCCAAATATCAGAGAATTTTTTTGAATTAGGGTTTTTCAAAGTTAACATTTTTTTGTTGTCCAAGTTGCCTAATGAAAACATATAACAGATCAACTAATTTTATTTCGAACCATAATTAAATTCTATCTTTTCCGGTGGACAGCTGTTGCTTGACAACCGCGTGAGAAGTACAGATGCAAACAAATTGACTGCGAAAGATAGCAAGAAGAGCAAAAGTAAAATCGCTCGATTTATTGATAACAATTCGGATGCAAATAAAGAAATTGAAACAGAGGAACCATCAATAAGAGGAGACGGAGACGGAGACATAACGCAGTAGAGCTCGTCCCAAAATCACAAAATGTTTGGTTGGTGTCCAAACATATCCTGTATTTAAAGTCAGGATAATGGTTTGGAAGGCATTGGTACACCCATCAGGGAGAAAGACGGACGGCTGAAACAACGCAACGCGGCGAAAGGCAAGCAGTAACCCACACCAATTATCATTTACCTATTATTTGATAAGTCACAGTAGAAGAGAGCAGCCAGCTGGCGGAGTGACAGTAAGAACAAGAGACCACGGTCGGTTACCAGAAGGTTGAAAAATCATATGAAGTTTATATTGTCTCACATAAATCCATTGGATATTTTCTCACTTCCAGCGATACACAAATTAAAACTAATTGAATGAAGATACAAACTGCAACGAAAATCAAATGAATGCGCAATCACACACATTGGAAGCAGGTCTGACAATCGATTCAAAAAATATCGCAACCCAGAAAGTGCTCATTTCCAATTCCATTCAATCAATAATAGAGAAAAAATACCCTTCCTGAAAATCTGTTAACGAAACATCACAATGATGGGTATTCCGCAATTGATTTCCTGTTTTCCCTCGCCGTTCACTTTCCTCCGGTAGCAACTGTAGCAGCACGGGGTAAACAATTTCATTTTCCGCCGTCGGAAAACAAAACAGCCATATTCAGTCGATTCAGAATTTGCCCATCGCAGCTCCTGAACACAAACAAGATTTAATTCAGCCTCGGAGCTGATCAATCGCGCATATATGGATTCACATGAGAAAAAAAAATGTCTGAGCTTCACGCGACAGTCGCAAACAATGTATCGGAAATAATGCGCTGCAAATTGAATTTCTGAATTGACAACATCATCATTACCATCGCGTCATCATCAATGCAAAATCAGCAAATAGTGCAGCCCCGGCATTGCGGACCGGATGCCGACACCACCGGCCAAAGGACCAATGTCCACTATCAGCCAATTAAGGGCCAATTCAAGCTAAATCGTCAAAACGGTGGCGGCAGGATTGTGTTCCGTGCGTGCCGTTGCCGTTGGTCGCGTATCGGATTTAATTTTGGGAACGATGGTGTTGCGAAAATAAGCGATTATGATAATTTACACCACCCGATGAGGGAGAACGGTTCGCGCGAAACGGCGCGTTCGACACTGCCGCGTGACACTTTTCGTACACAAATTATGAATTAGCAGCAGTGCGACACAAAACTAACCTCCATCAGATAAGCAGCGGCGATTTAATTCAATTTATGGAATTCCCCCCCCCCTCACTTTTCCAGTTACTAGCATCGAGCATCCTGCGTTTTTCGCGGGAAAACATTGGCTCAACACCATTATTCATCACCGCCGCCAACTGTTTTGGGAGGGGTAGTTGCGACGGGTGATACTCTGTAATCATCCTGGCTTAGTTGGCACCCTACTCTCGGAAAGCAACGCAATCCTACGGATTGGCAAACGCCGCTACAAACCGCACTTCTCTGAAAATTTCGCTGAAAAGCGTAAATATTCCCAGCTATGGGAGGATCCGACGGCCGAAAGTTGTCCTCGCAGTTCGGTCCACCCAAATTCCCCATCTTCCGGCACGAGCACGAGCGCCGTTTGCTGCCAATGAAAATAACGTATTAATTCCAGGATTCGAGATTTTATTTAGATTAAACTATCATTATTACATTAAACGATGGCCCAAAACAGGCTGCTGGCCGCAAAAGCGGAACGGAACCCTCCGAATGCGCTCGACTCGACGGCTTGGCGCTGGTCCACAGGTTTTGTAATTACTTTGGCTTCCTCTCGGGGATAGGTGCAAATTTGAACGTTCGAGATGACCGGGAATGGGAACCCGACGCACACTGTGAACACGAGCATTAAGATAAGCATTGATCATTGTGGCCGAACCAAGCCGGGACGCATGTTATGGACGATGTGCCAATTTGGCAAAATCCATTAAAGTGTGCTTTGCTGCTGCTAATAAAGTCGCATTTGTTTTGATGTTCAAGAAATATGAGAATTTGGTCGGGTTCGTGAATCCTGTCAACTCTGTCAATTCTAAAGGTGGAAACAGAATGCCGCGTTGTGCGTTGCTTCTCATCAGCTGTCATTGCTTGCGTTTTGTACTAAAACATTCGCGCGACGCAGTCTGTTGATTTGCAGTCACAACACGGCAGTGGAACTTCATACAAATCACTCGTCGAAAAGTGTCTCCTTTTTCACCGCTTGTTTACATCGACGAATATATTTTTTTCCACTATGTTTCGTTGGAGAGTGTATGTATACTGACAGATTTCTACTACGAGGTGTTTAATGAAGGATGAAAGGTGGGAATGTTTATGTTTATATATGATTTATCGTACGATTTA
Organism: Toxorhynchites rutilus septentrionalis; assembly: GCF_029784135.1. NCBI lineage: Eukaryota > Metazoa > Arthropoda > Insecta > Diptera > Culicidae > Toxorhynchites > Toxorhynchites rutilus. The sequence goes on along the minus strand of NC_073745.1, from coordinate 329,610,115 downwards.
ATTGAATGCATAAAAGATGTCAACAAAACTGGAATTAAGCACCTTTTTGAATTTGAACATTCCCAGCAATTCTTTATGTTTATTGCGTGATTTGGTTACTGTATAACTTGTTTGAAACGAAGGTTTAGTGTAATGATTTTATTTTGAGGATTATATTCACAAACATTGAAATATAATTAATATAAATTGCATGTATATGATGCGCCTGCCAGCTCATACATGCAAACGTGGAAGCGATATACATATTTTTTTACGAACGGATTTAAACGATTTGCATACCAATAAAATTGGAAATTTTCTAAGATTTTGTTTGTTTGATATGCTATACATTACAATCCCATAGTCTGTATAAAGGGTGTGTCACATCAAATTGCATCACGGAAAAAACGCTGTAGAAATTTAATTTTTAGGAATCATATCTTCAACTTTCGCTTTAAAATCAGATAAGAGTGTATAGATCACGTTGGCCATGCTTCACTGTCAATTTTTCGTAAATTTGGAAAAATGTCGTCGAACGAAAAAGAGCGTCGTGAATTAATCCTGTGCACTCATTTCGAGAATCCGGAGTTGTCACATCGGGACATCGGTAAGATGCTGGGAATCGTCCAATCCACGGTCAGCAGACTACTAAAACGATACTTCGAGAACCTAACCATCGACCGGAAGGTGAAGAACGGCAATAATGAATGCTCCGTCAGTGAAAAAGATCACAAGCGCGTAGTTAAGCAGTTTAGACGTGATCCGAGAAGTTCGGTCCGGGATGTCGCCAATAAGCTGAATTTGTCAAGTTCATTCGTCCAGCGGACCAAGCAGCGGGAGGGCCTGCGTACATACAAGGTTCAGAAGGCTCCTAACCGCGACGAAAGGCAAAACATTGTGGGGAAGACGCGAGCCCGGAAGCTGTACACCGAAATGCTGACGAAACCGCATTGCCTGGTAATGGACGACGAAACCTACGCCAAAGCGGACTTTCGTCAGCTGCCGGGCCTGTTGTTCTTCTCCGCAGAGGACAAATTCAGCGTTCCGGAGGAGATTCGCAAGCAGAAACTATCCAATTTTTCCAAAAAGTACATGGTGTGGCAAGCGATCTGCTCTTGCGGAAAGCGGAGCGCCCCCTTCGTGATGACCGGCACGGTAAACGGGTAGGTTTACCTTAAGGAGTGCCTACAGAAGCGCTTACTACCACTATTGAAGCAGCACGAGGGCCCGACCATCTTCTAGCCGGATCTCGCTTCGTGCCACTATTCAAAGGACGTGTTGGAGTGGTACGAAGCCAACGGGGTCACCTTCGTGCCAAAGGAAATGAACCCGCCCAACGCGCCGGAGCTTCGCCCAATAGAGAAATATTGGGCGATTATGAAGCAGGCCCTCCGGAAGAACCCAAAAGTTGTCAAATCGGAGGCGGACTTCAAGAGAAAATGGATTTCTGTTCAAAAAAAACTACAACCTGACGTTGTACAGAACCTTATGGACGGGGTAAAGAGGAAGGTGCGAGCATACGCGTTTGGGCTCGAAGTATGAATAAAAAAAAATGCCAAAAGTTGTTTAATAGTTTTTATTTTACTGTCTAAAATTTTCAAAAGGATCGGTCTACTGGGCGAATTTAAATACAGCGTTTTTTCCGTGATGCAATTTGATGTGACACACCCTTTATGATTTAAATTGATGAAAATTTGAAGCATTCCCTTTTTTCCATACATTTGTTCTGTCCATTTGTGTACTTTCCCGAACAGTGCTGTCAATAACGGGTATCCTATGCAGCCGCTAGAACAGAAACAACGAACGGGGATAGCGGGAAGAGAAAATTTGCGAAGTAAACTTCACCCTTGCATAGCAAGTAAGCTGTCGCTAGCGTATAAGTATTGCATCTCCTCTGAGAAAAATTCTCAGAATCTTTCTGTGCCCGAAACAACAAAGGTCGCTTATTCTGCTCGTTTTGTGTTTAAAGTTTCCCCTCGAGCAGTGAACGCTAGCGAATATTTCACTTGAAGTGCATCTGGCATTGCAATTAACACAACCATCCGAGTCATGGCAAAGAAGGCGAAAAAAGAGAAGAGTGCAAATGATTATAGGTCGCTTCTAAACATGTTTGGTGTTTGGTTTTTTGTGTGTTGCTTGTTTTCGTTGCGCGAAACATAGAAACTTAGAAAAACTTTGTTGACGGTTTTGAACGAGAATCGAGAAACGGTCATTCTCGCGATATTTCATTTTTAGCACTGTAACTGTGTGCATCTGTTGGACGCGTGTTTGATGCTTGTTGAATGACGATGCACTTCTTTTTCTTTCGAATTATAGACACTTGAACCTAAGACAGTTCATTCGTCTTTGATGGCGATGCACGGAAGATGCCTCTCGTTAATATTCAGTGCAATGCGTGCATTGATATAAAGAAACAAATTGCGACATATGACCAATTAGTGTATTGTTCTCGCAAAGGCAAAAAATGATCGTTGCTTCTCGAAATGATTCTACAAAACTACGCAAGCCATTAAACCTTCTCAGGGTCCCGGAACTTTTTACTAAAGAGTTATTTATTAAATTTCGACGTATTCGCAAATAATATTCGAAATGATAAACCATCAAATTTCAAAAGAAAAAAGATTGCGTAGTCCTACGTTCTAAGCGGTCGTGTCTCGGATACAACCCCTCGAATTTTTTACGATTTAATGCTTGCTGGGCAGGCCCGAAGGCAGTTTTAAATTGTTAAAATATGAATGAAATTTTTTACTTCATGTTATTGATTACTTGAAACATGTAGTACTGAATATTAATTAACCATTTCTATATAAATTTTGCGATATTTCCACTAAAGCACAATAAACAATCAGAAATGACGTATCCGATTGTAACTCTTTCGTATCATATGTAAGAGCTTCAATTGCCCTAAAATCATTGTTGAATACATCATGTGATAATACTTCGGACAACCCCTCCACATGATAGATTTTGCGGCATGGGTCCAAATAATTTGTATTAGAATGTTGATCACCAACACCTATAAGAGGAAAATATAAACATGCAAACAAAGAAGGGAAATGTATAGAGAAAGGGAGGATAAAAGTTCATAGGAAAATATTGAAATTATTATAGCCAAAGGATTCAAAGGGAGTGCAAGTTAGATAGAGCCAATAATTATTACAAGGAAAAATTTATCAAGAAATTGTAGAAACCATTGTAAATAGTAGTGGAATAAAATAGTAGTAAAAAATAGGAATTCAAAAGGTATAAAGTGGTATTAATTCCCTAAATAATATATTGAATGCAAAAGGAGCCACCGAAACTATCGAAAGCGGATTGAAATTCCAAGTGCGAATATCGGGGATATATCGCAACCCAGGAGGAACCAGACCAAGGGGCAAGGGCCCGTATCCCGAGTAAACAATCATATTTCAGATAGCCGTACGAGATCCCATCGGAGTAATTTTATAACCGTCGCCACCACTCGTATCAAACATTTATGTCCCTAAAAGTCAACTGATTAATTCCTATTTGTACAAACATAAATATTTATAAAAGTTCTATATACATACAAAAATGGTGATTCCCCGGGCCGAACATTTTACTTTAATATTTACGCCATTTTTTTTATAGCAGTGATGAACGTATATTCGTATGACAACAGACTTATTATGTTATTAGGTATTGCCTAATAATTGTACAGTAAGTAACCTCTAATTCGACATTAAGTTAATTGGACGGACCTGTAATGGGACACAAATAATTGGACATTTTCATCTCTAATTGGATATTTTGTAAACATCGAGTTTGGCACCCAAAGTATGGCCCCAGATTGAAAGTAGCCACCAGATGTAGACATTGTACCACTATCATCGTGAATGTCCAATTACAGACCAATCAACTCTAATGCGACACTGAGTAGTGACTCGGTATGTCGAGGATTAGAGGTAACTTACTGTATATGCTATTTGGGTGCATCATATACCACTCAAAATATCAGATATTCGATGCTCTATATACGATTTAATGTTTGGTGGGTTGGCATACTTGGCAGCTTGGTTTGTCAAGTTCATAATCTCATGTTTACAGTTTTGAGTTAAGTGCAATTGAATGACGAAGTTGAACTAATTTATTTTTGTCGCTATGTTTATCAGAACGCAAAAGATCGGCAAACAGATAATCTTCCGTTCTTAAAAGTTAAAAATAAAAAAAAAGCAACGTGAAAGTTAAGCACTTTTCTTGAATCCGGAAATATTCGGACTTAAAAATAATTTTAAACGTAATATTCCAAACATACATGTTGCTACAAAAATCTATAATAATTATTATAATCATCAAGAACGTTTTCCGCCATTAGTTTTTTGGTTGTCTGTAGTAAATCGTATATACGCATGACAATAGTCGCACTAGATGCATGTATAAGTCGTATATTCATCCATCCAATCATCGTGAATACTGTTGCAAGTGGAAAATAAATGTGTGTTCATTGCTTATGATGCGAACATAAACAACAATATAATACAGTAATTTAAATTTTATACGACATGCCGAGGCACCACTCAGTGTCGCTTTGGAGGCGATTTTGGCTTGTAATTGAACATTGACGATGTGAGTTGTATAGTGTCTACGTCTGGTGGCAACTTCAATGTGGCGCCATAATTTGGGCCCCAAACTAGATGTTTACAAAAATGTCCAATTAAGCATTACAGGTCTGGCCAATAATCCAAACGTCGCATTAAATGCAACTTACTGTATATAAACAATATTTATTCCCAGCTGTTTTGAGGCATCTCGCACAAATTGACAATACCATTCAGTTGTCAGTGCAAGTCGGTGCAATTTTTAGAGTGTAAAAAAAATTCACTGTTTACATAAAAGCAATCTCGAATTGGCCCCACTTTTTTGCTTGAAGTTACTATCCCCTGGTCACAATCTAGCATTCGCGTCACCACTTTTCATGTAAACAAAAACAAAATAAAATTCGTATGAAAATCTTTTTCTTGTTTTGTCCACGGATCAGTTGAATGTTTTTGAAAACAACACATTGATATATCCGCGTTGGCGGCATTGAGATTCGTTTACTAGTTTAGGAAAGCGTGAAAGAATAGCTGATTTTCAGTCGGAATGAACACGTTTTCAAAATTAAAATTATGAATGAAAATTAGCTTTTCCATATCAAACTAGTATTCTATTTAAATGAAAAACATTTTTGTTTGCAGGTGGTGAAAAAGTTGCATACGAAAATTGTTTATGAAGCCAACTCTATATTATGATGAAAAAATTCAGCAACAATGTTGGAATTGTTTACCCATTTGGTTGAATTAAAATCACAAACACGTGTTTCAAATAATCAAATTACATGATGTGAATATTTTCATTCAAATTTTAAAAACCGGCTTCGTGTCTTCTAGTTTGATGGAGAATACACTAACGAGTTTGGGACCCAAATTATGGCCCTAATTTGAAGTTGCCACCATACGTCGACACCATGCCACTGTCATCGCGAACTCGGCGCAAGCAGTTTAGAACAAATGTTAGCGTTTAGTACAACGATGCTAATGACGCAACACATTATTGTGTTCAATTAAATGGAAATACACATATTTAAAATGAAGTGTCAAAACACAATTGTCGCAACGCGACGCATAGAGCGTTCTGGTTTCACCCAAGACGGGTCTATGGTACTAGGTGAGGCCGTTTCGTCACTAAGTTGGTTAGGGGAGCGGTATATGAAAACAGTACGGAAGAAAGCAGAAGGGGAATTATTTCCTTGAAGCGTGAAAGAGACAGACTGATCAGGAGCGAGCTTCGGCACTAGCGTATTGTGTTTTGTTTACAAACAAAACACAGTAGATTTCCAAGATGGCTGAAGAGTGGTTTTAGCAAGTTGGCCCACCTTAGGATATACTTCTACGCGCCTTGGTTTCACCTTAACCATTCCGTCTGATCTTCAAGCAGCGTCGGCTGAGAGAGATGCGAGATTGATTTACGTATCAGCGATTGTGCACGACAAATGACGGAATTAATCTGATTCCTGTCGGACATTTCCTGCGTGGTCCAGCGTGTATGAAAATCTCAGCATCGGCTCACTTGAAGAGTGCATCTTCATAGTCGATGGATGTTCGGATGAATGGACGGCAGCAGCATGTAAAATTATGTTGTACTATGCCAGCTCACGTACACCCAGTACCAGGAAGTGCTACTGCTGCTACTGCGGTAAAAAAAATCCACAGTGTCTCGGTCTGATCCTGCGACATGGAAGAGGAAACGGTTTGCCGGAGACCAGACGAAGACAATCCGAGACAAAGTGTACACAAGAATGAGGTACAAATTGATTGATAGACGGATTGATGGATGAATGGATGGATGGAAGGATAGACGGATGGATAGGGATGAATTTCTGTGAACCCACTCCACCTCCTCACCTCGGATCGGTGCTGATCTTCTGGTAGTCTTCTGTGGTGGCAGCAATGGGCCGATAAAATCGGAGTTGTTGTGTGGTTGATGAAGGAAGAAGGAATTATCGGCTCATCCGGTGATGGTGTTCAGATTGCCCGGAAGATGCGCATCGACTGATTGGCACTTTGGTGCTGGACGGTTGGTTTTTGAACGCAGAATTTGGACATAGAGTTAACAAGAAAGCCACAAGAGCTATTTTGAGAAAAGGTTCAACATCCAAAAGTGGTTGGTACGGCATCAAAAAATTAAAAATACTCAATAACTAGACAAGTGTGCATTTTCTACAAGTATTTATGTCGGTGAAACAAAGGAAATTTAGAATTAAAGCGTCAACGACGAAATGGTGGCCATTCAACCATTTACAAAGCTCAAGAGCCCATGTTGTCAAAAAAGAGACGATGCCTTTCAGGCTTCTTTATCTAAGCTGCATGCTTAATTTTTGTATAGAAAGAGTGAATTCTTTTAAATGAGGTTTTTTTCAGCCGCAAGTAATTTTACTGTGTTTAAAGCCGAAATTTCTCTACTTAGAAGGATAGTTCTCAAGGGAAAGTGTACAATTTATCTTTGGAAGTGAAAGTGTGAATTCTCATGCAGCCCCCAATACCTCTTATTTTACTTTTCGAGATCACACCAATACTTAGGTACAAATCCTCAAAAGTAGTTGTTTAGAAATTATTGCTGTCCACTGTTTAAATCGCTGTATAAACCTAGTCGATATGTGCAATTAAAGGGTGTGTCACATCAAATTGCATCACGGAAAAAACGCTGTAGAAATTTAATTTTTAGGAATTATATCTTCAGCTTTCAGATAAGAGTGTATAGATCACGTTGGCCATGCTTCACTGTCAATTTTTCGTAAATTTGGAAAAATGTCGTCGAACGAAAAAGAGCGTCGTGAATAAATCCTGTGCACTCATTTCGAGAATCCGGAGTTGTCACATCGGGACATCGGTAAGATGCTGGGAATCGTCCAATCCACGGTCAGCAGAGTACTAAAACGATACTTCGAGAACCTAACCATCGACCGGAAGGTGAAGAACGGCAAAAATGGATGCTCCGTCAGTGAAAAAGATCACAAGCGCGTAGTTAAGCAGTTTAGACGTGATCCGAGAAGTTCGGTCCGGGATGTCGCCAATAAGCTAAATTTGTCAAGTTCATTCGTCCAGCGGACCAAGCAGCGGGAGGGCCTGCGTACATACAAGGTTCAGAAGGCTCCTAACCGCGACGAAAGGCAAAACATTGTGGGGATGACGCGAGCCCGGAAGCTGTACACCGAAATGCTGACGAAGCCGCATTGCCTGGTAATGGACGATGAAACCTACGTCAAAGCGGACTTTCGTCAGCTGCCGGGCCTGTTGTTCATCGCCGCAGAGGACAAATTCAGCGTTCCGGAGGAGATTCGCAAGCAGAAACTATCCAAGTTTGCCAAAAAGTACATGGTGTGGCAAGCGATCTGCTCTTGCGGAAAGCGGAGCGCCCCCTTCGTGATGACCGGCATGATAAACGCGCAGATTTACCTCAAGGAGTGCCTACAGAAGCGCTTACCACCACTATTGAAGCAGCACGAGGGCCCGACTATCTTCTGGCCGGATCTCGCTTCGTGCCACTATTCAAAGGACGTGTTGGAGTGGTACGAAGCCAACGGGGTCACCTTCGTGCCAAAGGAAATGAACCCGCCCAACGCGCCGGAGCTTCGCCCAATAGAGAAATATTGGGCGATTATGAAGCAGGCCCTCCGGAAGAACCCAAAAGTTGTCAAATCGGAGGCGGTCTTCAAGAGAAAATGGATTTCTGTTCAAAAAAAACTACAACCTGACGTTGTACAGAACCTTATGGACGAGGTAAAGAGGAAGGTGCGAGCATACGGGCTTGGGCTCGAAGTATGAATAAAAAGAAAATGCCAAAAGTTGTTTAATAGTTTTTATTTTACTGTCTAAAATTCTCAAAAGGATCGGTCTACTGGGCGAATTTCTACAGCGTTTTTTCCGTGATGCAATTTGATGTGACACACCCTTTATGATGACGATATGTGGCATAATGTATACGTTTATGACAATGGTTATCACGGCATCGAGTATGTTGTTCGGTTGTGCGAGGTACATTTTGACACCAGATTTTTAAATAATCTCTTCGGGCCCAATGAAAATAACCCACTGTACTGGTAAGGGTTGTATGGGCTAGGTTAGATCTTGATCAAAGGTCCCAGCTCTATCTTTTTCTTAAAGCTATTGATATTCGTTTGCGATAAATAGAGAAATCTGGAAGATTGTTACGATTATGAAAATTAGAATTATCATTGATAATTTTCTCAATTTATCAAATAACATCAACAGAGGATTAGCATTCATTTGAGGAAAAAGAGATAGCACTCATAGCTATTTATGTAAGAATGCTTTTAACCCTTAATCAGGCCATCGCAACTATTGGGTAGAGGAATAAGTTCATAGTGTTTTTATATTTATTTTATTTTACAACGATTTGTTTGCTGTTTGACAAAGAGTAAGGACTCTTTCTGCTTTACTGTATTGACTATGTTAATTGTATTTTTGAGTTATTTATGTTGGATAACCTCCGATTTAATAAGACAGGTAGATAAAAATTATTTAGATTTGGAACCCAATTTAAAATTGAATTGTGAATACCCTGTGAAATATTTTTGAGCTCAAACCGATAAGTTTGTAGAGTAGGGAAATTCAATTATCGATATGTTTCTCTTTCATACACGATCGTTTCTCGATCGTGTCTCAATATCCCGATCACAATTTTTAGATAAAGGCTCGAGCTCATGGATCAGTTGAATATCCCCAAAATTTTGCTGCGAATGGATTTTGATAATTTATACACCAATCGAATAGGAAGTTTCTAATATTTGTCCGATATGTGATTCATTATAATGCCATAGTCCACAAATGGTTTAAATTGACAAAAATTGGAAGAATTCACATTATCAAAAATTTGTTCTGGTTATTTGTGTACTTACGGTCCGAGAAGGTACCAATAAGGAGCAAGTTATGTATCGGTGAAGCACTATATATTTTGGAGACGAATTGATTGAAAGATTTCAAGTCTCGGTTAACAAACAAATAAACATTGAAGGAAGTATTGTTTTCGGATCCCACTGCGAATCAATCGTCAGTGAAATCAGTGCAGAGAACAGGCACCCGATTCGACCGCTCCAAAATGATGTCTTCGCATTAAGTCTGGAAGGTCGAAAATAATGAAATTTCGTGATGATTTTTTTTTCCGGATGTTGGAAATAAGTGAAGTGTTCAGATATTTTGGATATTAATTGAGGTAGATGGAAGATGATTTTCTATTTTTTGAGTGCACGAATAATGATTATTACGCTGTTGACAGCTGGATTCGAAAATGCTGTCTGAAAATCGGTACCTTGCTGGCAATATCGGTTCGGAAGCAACGGGGTGTCGCTGAACAAATTCCAATGAATATTTTGAAACTTTAGGACAATACCTAAAGTTACATAGGGGTTTTTGAAAATTCGAAATATTTTGAAAACGGCGGCCATTTTTGTTAAAAATGAGTTTTTTTTTACGAAAAATCGCTATTTAGAAGCTCAAGAAGAAAGATTTAGAAGGCCATGTAACGCTTTAGATAATTCATTTTTACATACTGATAAAAAATTTCAACCAAAACGGTCGGATAATGAGATATCGATACCACCAGTCGAAAAATATGGTTTCGAGAAAAACGCGTTTATAAATTTATACAGCAATGCTAAATCTCTTGAGGTGACTTCATATTTTTGGATGTAACTTTTTAACGAGATCAAATATCGAAAAAGCCTTTCAGGACAACATTTCTGAGGACATAAGCTTCTCAAAAATGCAAAAAAAAACAAAAAATCGATTTTTTCAACCTTCCAGACCGTGGTCCCCTCTTAAGGCTTCGAGTCAATTTCTAAATTTTCAAATTGGCTTTCCTGAAAGATACGAGCAAATTGTGACAAAATTTGCGAACTCGCAATGTATAGATCTTGCAGGCCCAGCAGAAAGCTGTTGATTTTGCAGGGCCTTCAAAATTACAACTGAAGAGGTAGTTATTAAATTTCGTTTCGTTTCAAAATAAGTACTAAGCCAGTGATTTTCAACCTTTTTTGCTCCATCCCTCCTTTTACGAAAATTAATACCAGTGCCTCCAAAATTAATACCAGTATTTCGGAAGAAAGTCTGTAGCATATCAGTAAAATAATAAAAGAATAAAAACGGTTTTCAAGTTATATTCACAACAAATTATTTTTTTTACTTATTTCTGATTACAAGTCAGTATGGCACCTGCACCGAACGTTTCCCACCAAAATCGTAACTCTTAAGAACGTTGTAGAAAAGCACACCTTGTGTCATCTTCGATATCCACTCTTTTACGTTGTTTTGTTTCTATCAGCAACATTGTAGGAAATCCAGATTCACAAAAATACTACGCAAAAAACAACAACACACGTAACGCTTATTCCGCATATCAGGGTGTGAAGCGATCATTTGAAAATCGATGAGTTTGTGCTGAAATTGATCCGAAACATTCGTCACGGCCAGTCGGAAGGGATTTCAAACCATCTCCAGATCTTGTTCTTTGATACTAGGAAAATAAGTTTCAACTTAAACTTATTGAAAAAGTCTTGAGAATTGCTGTACAATTTCCTTATTTATGGTCTTTTGTACTGTCTCGTTGTCTGTTCCATCATCATTCACTGACGAAAGTCTTTCAAACATTGCGAAGTTGTTCAATTGAACTTTACATTTCAGATTTGCAGATGTTTGCCGAGGATCGCAAATTTTAGAGTATCCAGTAAAGTTTTGTGAAAGTTTTTGCCAATAATTGCCATCTTCAAAGCGAAGTACTGAAATATTCCCTTGCATAATTCCCCCCTTTAAAATTCCCCACTAGGGAGGAATTCCCCACCGCTTGAAAATCACTGTGCTAAACAGATGAATTGAATACAATATTTCCTATTGAAGATCTTCATTCCGCTGTGCTCGTGTTCACCCAACCCTTCATATATCCTACAATGATGAGTTTGTTTGGTTAAATTTTGTTAGTCCAATATGATCAAAACGGTATTCCGTTGTCAGTTTTGGTGGATTATCAGGCAATTTATGGAACCATGATTAGGTGAGGGCCGAGAATATGTGTTTTAAGCAGTAAAGCCACGTCAAGCAATAATCTTCATTCAAGTTTTAACAATTTTATACTGCCTTTAGGCTTGTTATTCTAATAGAGTTTATGATTTCGCATCACATTTCCCATAGAAATCATATCATAATCATAATCATATAGTAAATATACCCACAGAACTTCATCAACGTTAATGTCAACGTCAACGCAATTTTTTGTGTATTTATCATGACACCCTTTTTGCTTTATCATTCCACATTGACTTGTTGATGTCGCATTACAACTGCATTAAAATTGAATTAAGTTGAATTTGGCGGTAATTTAGGAAAAATTCCAAATTATTCCCAATGAAATTGCAGTGCAGAACGAACATTGGAGGAACGAGAAGCACATGCAGCTATTGAACGATCGGGAATTCTGGTTCCACAGGATCGAAATGTTTCGAACGCCCATGGTCGAATGAGAAGCAGTGCTGTGAATGTCGTGCTATAAAGCGCCATGAATGCATGGTTGACTACAGAGATCTGTTTCTGTATTTTTTCGTTCCATGGATGTAAAATTCCAATAATGCTTTGTACTTTCATTCGGAGCCATTAGAATTGTGTTGTGCAGTTGGGAAAGTCAAACGATCGGTTGATTCCGAATGACGTTCTTCGGTGCTAATATAAATGAAGAAAGAGGATTTAATCCGAAATTTGAAGCTAATTTTTCTCAAATATTTCTAGCATATGCTCATATGTTATCGTCGGCGAAAAATTTGATTGTTTCATTATATTTCAGGGTAATGAAATATATTTATAATTTTCATTATGCTGTATCACATATTTTTAGAAAAATATATAATTTTTGCCTCACAAGAAAGACACATCTTTGTTTTCTTTTACAGTGAAGTCAGTAAATCCTGTTTTCGGATCTCGTTAAATTCATTTTCGATACCCTGAATTTAATTTCGATCGCAAATATTTGGAAGACTTTGTAGAGGGGACAAATGCGCCATCTAGAGCGAAGGAAAGTCAATAAAAGGGAGGCAAATTAGTAGGAAAACATCATACCGTACTTCTGTGTGCTTATAGTAGATAGATAGATATGAATAAAGAAACACGATAAATGCCATAGAAGTCTTCGATGTGAGTAGAGCGGAGTAGGATTCTCATAAATGGTAGAAAAGAACATAATTTTGGGGAGTAAAAAATTTGAATATGAAAAACTATAAAAAATTAAAGAAAACTGGAGATTTTTTGCCTTTGTTGAACTGGCATACTTAAAATAAACTGGCAGTTTCCAGAAAAAAAAACTGGAAAGTTGGCAACTCCCCTTGAGTTTGGGTATTCTGGCGTCGCAAATTTTTTTTCGAATCTTGACGAGTCAAAAATTCTCAAACAGACTGAAGTATCTACAACCGATCGGTTGAATCTTGAGCGGTTCATTGCGTAGTTCCAAAACTCTACCATAAATCGTGCGACTTCCGGAAGCATTCTAATTTTAGGTGCATTTCGGGCTCACTCCCTTGCTTGCTGCATGCCTCGAGCGCAATAACTTCCTCCCTGTTTGCACTCCCCCCCCCCCTGTGGAGGACACTAACGCCCTGTTCGATGAGGAAATGCGAACGATTTCGTTTGTCAGCGCCAGGCCTGGCGAGAAACATAATTTAACAATACTTCGGCTCCACTCCAAGAGGGAAGCATTATCGTGTTGCTTGGAGCAGCCAACGGACGAGAAAAATGGAAGCATACATACACATAGTGGGTGTGTGTGTGTGTGTGTGTGTGTGTGTGTGTGTTTGTGGGGGGGGGGAGGATTTTCACAAATGTACAGCTCACTGTCAGCGCTAGCAGTAATTCTTTTGCTGCTCGAATGCGAAAACATCTCCGACGGACGGAATTCGAATAAACAATCTACATCCCAGCAGAAGACACAGCAGCGGCAGCTGACTGCGACTGGGAATAGGTAGTAAATTGAAAGGAAAATCTTTCGGGATTTTCATCTTCATTAGAGCACCTTTCATGGTGCCAAGCCGTATACTGGTGTGTTCAGGTGTGCTTTTTCTTTCTGGTTCAGAGAAACTATAGCATTGGAATCGTTAAATCTTTATGATAACGCTTTGACAGTAAGACGACCACAAAAACACAATCTCTGCTTGGATAGCTCCGTTCTAATTTCTATCATGCTTGGATGCCATCGGAAAGAGTCCCAGGTTGTCTCGAGGCAGAACATTTCTAAACTTTGCATAGATCTCTCTGTCGTCTGCACGATCGATTCGGCTTTATTGGCATTTCGATATCCGCTCCCAGCTGTGGGAGCGGGTAAATGCGCATACACACAAATGATTTTAGGAATTTATTTCGTTTTTGGGGCCCCAACACAAACGCTGTTACCTCATCAACAATTCAGCTCGAAAGACCGGGTGCACCGAGAATCACCTCACAACCGGAAACGCCACCGATTTTTGCATTCATATTTCAATATTGCCCTCGTCAAAACGCGACAAGCCTCAACCTTCCACATACGTTATGCGCATAATCTGGTGGCGAAATGCATTCCACCGGTCATAGGTAAAAGATATCCTAAAATACAACAAAATAGTGGAAGCACCGGAACGGGTGAAAAAAAAAAATTCGTAGTGGAAAGTGCAAAAGTCAGCAGCATTTTTTTTTGGGAGTTCCTCCGTTCGAAATCCATGTAAACGCAAAATGATTGAACTAGAATAAATATAAATTATTTTCTCGCAATGCAGCGGCAGCAAAAATATGGTTTGGGACGCGTGCAATCAGACACTGTCTGCCCCGTGTGCACTGTGGGATGGGGCGGGAGTGTCCGCGGGGGGAAAATGAAATATGCATGAATCATCGACCAAACAAAATGCTGTGGGTGTGGAGTTTTCACCGTTTGGCATAACTTTGATGCATTTCCAATCGATAGTGCATGTGTGCAATGGCTTTTTTATTCTATCTATTTTCTATTTTTCCAATGTTCCACGCTTGTCTGGCAATTGGAAGCTACAATGTTCTAGCGATTTGATAGTTATCCTCCATTTGTCCTCTATGCTATTGTAATGTTTTTGATAGATAACTACCGATTCATAGTGGATAAGCGTTTGATACATGCCAGAAAGTAAATTTGTTATTCCTCTTTTCAATAATGTTGTATATATTAACGAATTTTTCGGTAGCTGTTCAGTAAAAAAATGACAAAGTTGAATTAAAGCGATTTCAATCCACTGTCGAATCGCCAGGATCGAAAGAAAACCTCACAGGGCTCGGAATTAATTCCAAACTCCCACCAGTATATCACTCAATAACCATTAACGGTGGCCAACCGGAAAGCTACCAATTAGAAAGACACCTTCCGAGTGATATACTTGCAACTGCAGCGTGGGACTTTGTGTCCACTCGGGGGGGCAAAAAGCAGAAAGCAAACCACAAAGAGCGCAATGACTGATTCTACTTGTCTGACTTTTTATCCTCACTCACTCGCTCTCTCTCTCTCTCCCTCTATGGTCCCGGAAAACACAGTGCACTTTTCCAAACTTCACGGCAACATAACACCGGAAACCCGGTGAATGGCGTGACAATGGCAGCAGTGCAGCACCACTCCGGAGTTGGCTTATTTGATCCAATAACTTTTATCTCTTGACCACTTTATTTAATTCGGTTTCAATTTAGTTTTCTGTAAACTTTAATTTGTAGCCAGCGAGAAGGGTGAGAAATGAAATTGATCTGTGGTTTTCCGAGAAAGGAAGAGATGGGGAGGGTCGGCGGATCGGTCGGCGAAATTCGATACAGTGAAATGAAAAACAATTTTCCTGATAGATATCAGAGTGGACGTGAAATAAAAAGCGATCCGGGCTCTCCGAGTTTCCTTCCAGTGGGGCGGTGATATTGCCCACATCCAGGACAATTGGTCAGTTTTGTGTCAGGTTCACTTCCACCGGAATGGGACGAAAGGCGCAGCACAATCCCGCAGGCTGCAATTTATTGATTGTAGCGCACACAATAACACCCAGCACTGCTTGCGATCGATTTCGGCAACTTTGCTGAATGCATCTCAAGGAAGCCCGCAAGGACATACACACACAATGGTCCACAATGGTTGGAAAGATGATCGGATTTATCGAATGAGCGGGAGAGCTATATCTAAGAAAAAGAAACCAATTCGGCTTTGAATTGAGATTTCAATTATAACTTTTTCTCCGGGTTTCCAGCATTTGGGGACTTTGGGGGCTGAGGGAGTGACGTGGCTGAACCCAATAATTCAGATGGCTTCGAAGCAGTTGCAACATGGACAGCAGTGTCGTAATAATTTTTACTTTTACACGAACGCCGCAAGTGGTCCCGAAGTTTTGCGCGAATGGGTGTGTTAATTGATGATTGAATCGGTTTTCCGGACTGCGAAGAGCTCTTTGCAAGTTTTGACTCGACACTTTCAGATAACCGATTTAAGTTTTCATACAACTATCAGGCATCCTCACGTTATACACGGGTCAATGAGATTACACTGTGGCAGCGCTGAAGTGGATCTGTTCTTGCGATTCAATCGAAAACATCGGGCCCCTATCGAACCCATCAACCGCACTATCTCAAAAAGCAATACTCGGTTCATCTGGTTTATTGCGATAAAATATGAATATTGAAAAAATTACGCACTCGTGCACACGTGTGTGCACGTACACATACCCAATTTCCACTATTTTTGTTAAAAAAAACCCGATGTTCCGATTTCGTTCACGTTCGGTGCAAATTTAATTAAGAGATAATTACCAAATGTATTCATAACGGTTTGCCGTGCCGTGCGGGTGGTTTGTCCCTCAGACCACGACCAATTCGCCCTGCCTTATCCTCTAAACCGTGTGATGAGTGGTAAAAACTGCGCGTCCTGGGGCCGTGAGAGGATATCTGTCACCCGATGCAGGCAATAAATTTGGCTTAATTAATAAATACAATTTTTCGATGCATAATGCAAGGCTGGCGGGGTCGAAGTCCCGCGGGTTTGTCTGACTCATATCCTGTGTGTGTGTGGATGAGTGGAAGGTTCGAACGATTATAACGATCATTTATCACTGTATCAGTCAGCTGAACTGTGGAGCGGTCACTTGTTGTTGACCTCGCGCACTGTTGAGCTAGGAAATTAATTTTTCGCCACGCGACTGACAACGGACCCAGGCGGCATCATGGTTTGTAGCGTACAGGAGATAAATGATCCCACCCGTCATTGAACGGCAGCCGATAGATCAATCGGAAAGATTGCGCGGTTTAACCGGGGGTATTGCTCGCGGTTATTTTGAGCACAGAAAAATGATCCAGAAATAGATTTTGTACATTAATCTGTCGAAATTTTTGGAAATTATTCCACACTGTTTCGTGCGGCTCTATCGTATTCGCACGACATGGCCCTCTGTGACATTTTAATATTTTTAAAGCTTATGCAGGAAACATTTATAAAATAAAGACAAAATCGCTATTACGGCGTTTTTAATCAGTATAGCTCAACATTTCATCATGAAAGACTAAAAATGGTACAAGGTCTACTAATTATCCAGCTGAATTACAAATATCGTGAGTATTCCACAAAAGTAAGGTAAATGATTTTGGTTTGTCCAGTCGAAAATATGATCATGGGTTGTCCACTCTTTTGAATGACTAATTTAGCACACTTTTGTCAAATCAGGTATTCGAATGTTTCAAAACATATAAATAAAATTGTCGTTTTCATGATTTGCAGTAGTTTATTAGTATATTTTCACGAAATCACATGTTTTAAAGGTTTATAAACTCCTATTTGTGTCAATGCGCCCCTCATCGATTATCAAGTGATTATTTGGCACGTATTCAGACCTTTTCTGGATTATAACACTTACAAATATTGTAAACATCATGTTTGCACACCATTTGTATCATTTTTACATAGCTAAACCTTTCAATTAACGCATTTTCATGAACTCAATTCTTATCATTAGTTGTCCAATTCAATAATGTTTTTTGTCCACATGATTTCTATGGCAATCGCTTGGCGCGCTGCAGTTTGTTTATTGAGTCCTTCGCACACAGCTCTCTGTGTTGAGTGTGTTGAGGGTAGCACTTTTAAATGCCCAAGAAAAGGCAACATTCTGAAGAAAGCACAAATTAGGAATGGATCAATATGATGACAGTAAACTCAAGCAATGATAAATGCAACATCTACTTGAGATTTCGAATGTTTTCATTCAAAAATGGTGATTTCTAAAACCGGACTAACCATGATCATTTTTTGGACAAACCATGATCAGATGTGGTTAAACCATGATCATAATTTCTCTTTGAGGAAAATCGTTAAAAAACATAAAAAATGAATAATTTCAACACCTTATGTATTAGTAGTATTAGCAACTAGAGACTTGGGGCTTTTCAACCATGATAATTTAACCTATTTATTTCGAATACATCATTTCAATGGTAACCATGGAAAAACTGGAATTGTAAATTTGTATCTAAAGAAAAATAGTATTTTTCAGTTTTCCTTATTTTCTTTAGACAAAACTATCAAACTGACTTTTAAAAGTGGAGAATATTGCTCGCAACAAAGACTTAGTATTGAAAGGTGCTACCACAAATAAACACATTCCTTTGAAAGTGAAGTAGACCCATTCTGCCGAGACGCGGCAACGTTCCGACTCGCTACAAATGCGTTGCTGTACATTTTCGTGTATAAATTTTACATTTTCAAAAAAGCGACGTCATTGTAAAATTTTAAACTTTTTCTACAGAAAATCAAGAATATTTTACAGTTGAATTCATCTGTTATCAATTCAGTACTTTTGAGAAGCTGGATTTTTTGACGTTTTGTGGTTTTCGAATACTAACCACTAAAGTTGTTTTTTGGGTTCCATTTCAAAACATACACTGAACTTTGTTCTATGATTTTTCAATGATATATGAACTTATGAAACATCAAATTCATATTACAAAACACGCTTTTGATTTTGTGACGTGATAACGCTCAGTAAACTCTGCTTTCAACTCAACTTAGTGAGTACGGATGGTTTTTGTTAATTTTTCGAAAAACTAATTACAAAGAGACGTGCAGAAACCGTATATCAACATACAATTGGAGATGTGACTACACGCTATGCGTGAAAAGCAGGGTTTGCAGGGCGTTGTCATGTCACTAAATCAAAACGTTTATTCAATATGAATTTTATTGTGTTGTAACAGAGTCAACATTTAATTATAAAATTTTTCGTAAGCTCATTCCACTTCTTCCTAATATCTTTGCTCCCACTTCCAATCTTCAATCTCCATTGATTCTTTTAGAGGGGTTTCTTCTTTTTGATGAACATTCTCTCGTCCCCGTTACCTGGGAAGTATAGATTAGTGCGGCAAGAGTTTGCCCTAGCCTTTGCGAAACAAGCAAGACTGTACCAGTCTGACAGGTCATCAAGTCAGCAGATCAAACGTGTTTTTGTTTGCGATTTTGTAAAAATGATGTAAGATAAACTTTTTGGGTTTAGAAAAAAAAAAATACAGTAGCGTAAAAAAACCAAAACCTCAACTGCATACATGGCAAAGTGATTCAACACATCTTGGTTTTTACATCGCACCAAGCGAATGATCTCACAAACACTGCTTCGTGTTACATTAAATGAGTCTAAAAATAACAAAAAATGTCATGACTCTCAAATACTGGTATAGCGTTTGCATAATAAATATGATAGAGCAATATAAGATCCATAAGAGCGAGCGAAACAAGAGACAGATTGCAAATAAGCACGCATTAAAGCTTTTCGCATTCTTTGTCACATACACGGCCCAGACCGAAAAGACTTTCCAACTGCATTTTATAATGAGGTGTAATATTATCAAGCATTTGCACCAGTGACCATGTGGATGGCGTGGTCATGTAAAACCGATCCCCGTTGGCATCATTTGGACTTTTTTTTGGGTATAATCCCAAAAGAAATGAAGAAAGAAAAAATAAAGAGATGCCTGCTTCCATACATACAAATAATTTGAAGCATTTGAAACAGATGCGTTTATTTGTTCATTTCACATTTCAGCACACGAAAAATTCATCTTCGGCATTTTTTCTGCCGAAGATAAATTGATTTCTGCCAAAGCTAGTTTGGGTGTATGGTCTGAATTTCAGTGATTTGCACCGGTTCGCACAATTTCCCGCTTCAGTCTGTCATAAACATGGACGAAACAGGCTTGTGGAAAGAGGCGTACTAACTACAGCTGTGTGTGCGATGAGCGCAGCTGGTGACTCTGTGCATCCAGCCTTGATCTTCAAACAGAAGTCTGAGAAACCGGAAGTGATGGATGGAATTCCGGAATATGAAATAATGATAGTATCGAATAGCGGTTATACGAACGATAGATTAAACGTTCTTAGAAAAAATCTTCGACAAAACGCAAGCTTGCAACTGAGACTAAGGTTCCAAACGGAATTGAGAGGTCCATGAAGGACAAGTCTGCGAGAGGCTTTGAGGCTCGGAACGGAAGGGGAATCCTGCATGAAGCTCATTGCAAACGTCATTGAAAAATTGGTATTACTACTAAACAAAAGTTTTGATTTTTTTAGTTAAATTCAAAACGTTTAATTGAATCGTTCACTAATACTCCGAATTTTTTCCGTTTGTGTATCTCCTCGAATCGCTTATTAAGGGAGTATTCTAGTGTAGAGACACGAATTTCGGACAGTTCTCCGAGCTCCGTAAAAATAAAAGAAAGAATATTTTTACAATCCATCATATCATTATTTGTTCACCTATCTTTTAACAAAAAAAAAAAAAAAAAAAACAAAAATTGTACGGAGCAAAAATATTCCTAACAAGAATGATTTTGAGCTGATGCAGTGAGAGCGTTAAAACAAAAGTTGTGCCATGGCGTACACGATTCCAGTCCTTCTGATTATCTGAAACAAAAAGTTCATTGTTATGGCCGTACCAGGTTAGATACCGCATCACCAAAATGGCTCTAACTCGGTAAATAATAGGACTTTCCATAAGTCATTTCTAGGGTATATTCATGAATGCCAAAACTACAGAAATATGGAGAAATTTTTTTTTGCGGTTTTTCAAATTTCCAGACTAAAATACTTATAATACCCTTAATGTGTATAAAAATGATCTTTTTCAGAGCTGTGTTTTCGTTTCCATTTATAAGCATGGTAAAGAAACATATTTTCAACATATTATTTTACATTCACCTATTTTTACGAGTTGGAACAGTAATCAAATAGTTATAATTACTATTTGTTTCAATAGTGAGAAAGTGAGAAGTGAGAAAAACTAACTTTACAAAAAAGCACCATGACAGACTATTCTTTTTTCTAAATAGGGAACCCTACTCTGGAAGGTTGAAAAATAACGGATTTTCGTGATTTTTTTCCGGGTGCTGGAATTAAAGTTGAGTGTTGGGATATTTTGGTGATTAGTTGAGGCAGGGGTTTTCAAATGGTGCTCCGCGAAGTAATAGCAAATGCTCTTACTTCAAAACCCACCTTGGATAAAAAAAACATTCTTTAATTCAATTTCACTAGGCATATAGTGATTTATCTTGGTTACTCCGGATCACATGTCGTGTAACAGCGACGCGCTACCGAAATAGAGTTGTTCCCAGTTGGGTGATGTCCATGCAAATAGGATTTGTTTTTAAACGGTTTTATTGATTAAAAATGCAGGTGCCCCGTCGGATGTTTTTGCTTTGAAAAGTGCTCTGCAATAAAAACAATCTGAAAATCCCTAGGTGAAGGTATATTTGAAGATGTATTTTTTAATGTTTTGGATGCCAATATAGTGATCATTATGCTGTTGGCAACTAGGCGCGTGGATGCCCTTTCCAAAACTGATAATACGTTTTTCTCAGATTCTAATGGACGGATATAGTTGAAATTGGCATGTAAAAATGAATAGGGTCTCATTTAATCAGACAACTAATGTTGCGGCTCATTTTTCTCCGAACCAGGAATGCCAACTAATACTTTGTTCCATCTGGTCAACAAGTTACTGGAGAATATTATTAGAATATTATATATTAGAATATTATCAGAAATTCAAAGTATTTGATGGCCTGAATCCATCAAATTCGATCCGAATATCACAATCTAGAAAGATCTCACAATTTAACTACGTTAGAATTGCTTTGAGCATAGGGAATTCTGAGCGGGGAATTTTACAATGTCGACTGAAATTTCTCTGTTTCGCAGTCACTGACCGATTGTTTTCATAAAAAGCGCGGATGACGAAACCTCGATGTTCACCCGACGAAATTATTATAATGATTGAAAATGGTATCTCGAGAGAAACATAGTGACATGACACGGGCCATTCTACTTTCTCTCCAGACCAAGTGGTAAACATTCGGATGGAAAAAAAAATCCGTAAACCTGCGTCCACAACGCGGTCTTGTCTTGGACACAACCCTCTATATTTTTGAGAACCCATTGCATCTCACTAGTCAAAAATATTTCTTCCCTATTATGTTGAAGAATTTTAATAAAATCATCGGAATCAACAGCAACTTTAGTGTCAGATGCATCACCATTTTCAAGAAAGCCAAAAAAAAAGTTTGTTTGAAACTAATCTCTGATAGGAGCAACCGTAATATGAGGCATGACTTTTCAAATGAATTTGTACCACAAATGGACAAAATTACAAGTATTTCTCCTTTGTACTCAAAATATGGTACAAATTGATAAAAAGGTGAGACGGTGAATAATGGTCGAAAAAACGGTACTGTCCCGTTCAAAACGGTACGTTTTGTCAGTATACCCCAAAATAACAAAATAGCTTAGTTGGAGCAAAATAAAAATACATACAAATTGGATTGAAACTTACTTCAAATGTTTTTTTTTGTTTGATTGATTTGGTTGACCAAAACAATATGAATAATGATGACTTTGTGGGAGCATAATAGCGGAGATAACCACTGAATCTTGACGATTCTTGCTACTGAAATATCACTTAATTCCACTAGATGACCGGATGACAGTATTCCTAGTTTAGTGTAAAAGCCTCTCAATTTTTTTGTATAAGAATTGTGTTAATTAGTGTGCTTCTTGAATTAGAGCATTTTTAAGACAAGCATACCTCAGAACAAAAAGAAAAAAAAATATTCTCAACAAGCTATGTGGCATTCTGCTAAACATAGTGTTAGACTCAAAAAACACAAGTGGCACTATTATCTGCGATGAGAAAACCATCGAAACTTGAGTGGTATTTAAACCTAGAATGTTTTTGGGAACTTTGAAATCATATAAGCTGATTTTTTCCGCATAATGCTTTTCGGCCCTTGATTCAAATCACCGATTGAATTTTTGAGTTGAAAACTATAAAAAACAAACTACCCGTAGTTTGTGTACCAGCAGCTACCAAAAACAAACCCTTCGGTATAATTTTAAGTAATCACAAATCGATTTGTGTGAAATCTTAAAGAACGAGCTTCTCGAGCTTTTTCTGAGGTTCCACGTTCCTGTCCGCGTGACAGTCAGCAATAACCAGTCTTCAGCAAACATACACAGCGCTGCGCTTGAGTTTAATTTAAACGTATAAACACGTATTCTCTCTGCACAAAGTTTATAAACACGACAGCGCAAAGTGTACCCGGCGCAGAATTGAGTTACTAAACATCTCTTCTCAGTTGTGTGATGCGCGCCTCATTCTATACACACGCACACATATACATCAAATCCTAGCGTCCGCTTTGTCTTCCTAAAAAAATAAAAAAAAAATATAAAATAAAGCATAAAAACAACAGCGCGTCTCCATACGAAGCGTGAAGAAAAATATATCAACAGAGAGAGCAATGCAGATTCAAGCGCGCAGTATAGAAATACGGCGCAGAATTCAGCGCAAACTCAGCTCAAAACTGGACGCAAAAACGGCGCTGACACCAAAACATTTCATCTGTGTTCCCAGAGCGCATGTGTGCACAAGAAGTGGGAGTTCAACTGGGTACAAAAGTCTTGTTGCGCATCAGCACCGAGTTGCATTCTGAAAACTGGCAATAACACAATTGTACCGCCATTCTTTTCATCTTTTTCGCTTTGTGAGACGGTGTAAATCCCTTGGGCAAACCTTCTCAATTGCTATTGCCACTGCCGCCGATGTCACCGTCACTGCGACCGCCCCTGGTAGCGGCAGTCTAATGGATCAATTTCCTGGCGCACTTGCCGTAACAAGGCATCAGCTGGGACTTACCTCTGTGTCGGTTGGTTTGTTTGTCGAACATAAGCATAGCATCCTCAATCTGTAAGAAAAGCGGAAAGAGAGACAAAAGTTATTCAAACAGTCCAACGATGACATACGGGATACATAAAGAGAAAGGAAGGTTAGAACAAGAGGTCAAAGCTTGTCGACACTAAGTTGTTACATTCCATCTCCCCGCCCGAAACCCGGTGGGATGTGTCCGGCGCAGGTAAGCATACCATAAATTTTCTAGATGTTCAACTGCGTCGAACTGCGCGAGTGGCACCCGAGGAGTGGTCAGTTTTCATGAAAATATGAGAGCTTTGATTCATGGTAGCATCTTTCCCCCCTCCCTCCGCAGGAACCGGTCTATCTTGGCCGTGAGAGGCCCGAGGCCAAGACATGGCGCAGCCAAGGGTAAGAAACTTTCCACATTTTACACCCAAAGCGATGAGCAGCAGACGCAACGGACAGCAATAGTTCTGACATATTCTCGCTTCTCCATGGCCGAGTTTGGGATTATGAACTTTAACCCACCCGCCCAGCGCACCGCAGCCCGCGCGGATCCCACTTCTCTAAGATCATCATAAAATTCACACAGCGAAAAAAAAAACTGGTGGCTTCAGCACAATTCACTCCCATGGCTCGGCAGAGCAGCTACTCTTGTGCGGATGGCGGCGATGCTTCTCGTTGCACTTGAGTTTTATTACGAGTTTGCTGATCTCAACCATATTTTCGCGAGCTCCATATACCCCCGTCTCGCGCCACTTTCCACACCCCTCCCCGTTTACAACCCTTAACCCTTTGGTGTGTGCGAGAAGAGAAAGAAAAAAAATACGAATCTGTCTGATGCTTGTTATATTCTGCTCTGCTTGCTTAATGCACCGCGATAGATGAGTGTTATTCCATTCGCTCGCCGCCAGCAGGAGATTTTCCACCGGGTACGGAAAAGTTTCACCCAGTTGCGGCGAAACCGAACGAGCTGGAATGAATTTTCACGGCGCTTGAACCGATGCTACACCGCGACAAGCGCCAGCGAGAGTCGAGAGTGACTCTTTCGGTGGTTCCGGTGGTTCGGCGATTGCTTCACACCCTGTTGCGCACCAAGTGTCGAAAAGTTTCCCCAAAAGCGGTTTCCTCCGGGAGTCACCGCGTATATGGCATACTGGACGAATGCAACGAGAGACCCCACCGGACTCCCGATTAAGACGTCAGACATCAGAAGACGTGTCTGTTGACAGAGTGTTACTCCTGGAGACGGAAGCCGAATCAAATAATCTATGTAGTTCCAATACGTTCGGAAGCTGGTCAGTGGAGCGTTGCCACCTCCATTCAGCCAGCGCACGCTTGTAAAGTAGTCCGCCGAAGTGATTTCACAAATAATAAAAGTTTTCTAATTATGCGAAAATGACGATCAACTAAAAACATCTTTAAACACATTCGGTGCAAGTTTTCAGCTCGGAACCTCCCTTCCTCCTAGGGGGGGGGTTGTCGAACTTTTCTGGCCGACCAACGAGTGGAGAGTAGAAGAAGAAGAAGAAGAAGAAGAAGAAGAAGTGTGGACAAAACTTCCCTGTTAGCATTTTCCGGTGGGCCAAACCAGTGAACCGAAAAACCCCAGCAATGGGGGATTTCCTTGGCCACATACACATACACATCCTCACACTCTCGGTGTAGCCAAGCGGGGTAGAACTTTCGTTTTTGAAGTGGTGGCTTCGGTTTCTCGGGACGCAGGAAAGAATGCTTCACCACGCGCCGTATCCCGTATCCACCCTGTCTTTAAAACACAATAATTATACAACCCATGAGAAAAGAAGGTAGCACCGGGGCTTCCAGATAATCTTTAAATTAAAATACTTTTTATTCGCTTCCGAGAGCGCCTTTTGGCACCGAGTGAACGCAGGAACGGAGTTCCTGCAAATGTTGCAAAAAGTTTCCTCCCAAGAAGAGCGGTAATAATTACCCACTCGTTGTACCTTCCGATTTCGGTGTATTGCGGTGAGACTGCGAGACAAATATCCACCAGGGTAGAGCAAGCAGCTCCTTCGTCGGCAGCCAAAACCGATTGAATCGGAAAAGTTAGCTCATCTCCGGTAAAAGCATCCCGCGCCGAGGTTGCCAAGGGGGGCCACAAGGGAAACAGGGAGCAGGGAGGCTGAGAAAATCCACTTAGCGAAAGCGCAAGCGGGGCCGAACGGAATCATGCCCTCCGGGGAGCGAAGCAACCGTAGGTACTTTCCGTTTTTATCGAGATGCAGTCTTCGACGGTGTGCCCTCCCATACACACCCACACATTCCGTTTCTTTGTGAGTGGGGAGCGGGGGGGCAAAACACGAAGTGCTCACGGGCTCCAATTCGGGAGAAAATCGCTCCGAAGACGAACCCGAAAGTGTCTTATAGATAATATTATTTACTAACAAGAATTTCTGCTTCCCTCCAGAGGGGGTAGACCACCCCCTTCCTTGGGGGAGTGGTGGTAAGCGAAGAAAGACCAAACACGCGACCGGAGGATGGGTTGGTATGGAAGCGATTTGCGTGTCTTTCGGAAGGTGCATTATTGTATCTTTTTCCCCCCTCACCCGATTTTCCGCATACTTGCATGACTGCAGTAGCAAACCTCGGTCCAAATCTCGGCACTCCCTAATGGAATGCTGATTTCTTTTACCCTTGGGTCGGTTATTGATTGTTGCGAGCGGTCCAACGTTAATCAGTAAGGGAGGAGGATGTGGTCGAAAAATTGTTAGTAATGCATTTTTCAAGGTGAGTTTTCAGTAGTTCGAGGGATGAAAGAATGGATTGGATTCATTGGAGGTTTTATGAACTTATGGTTTGGACATGAGATTACTCATTGAAGGTTCAGAAAACTTTTTTCTTCAATCGCCAGACTATAAATAATTAGATGAATCTCATTTTGTCACATTGAAAAGCATTGTCCAGAGTTTGATTGAGCAGTTTTGGCAAAAATTGCTAATTACAAACTCCTGTAGACGGACACAACAACAACTATAATTAATCAACGATTTTCGACACCAAATTTTCTTCGATTCAACCTTCTTTGGTATGCTATTTGTTTGGATGAACCCTCTGTCATCACCTTATTCATCATCACCACCCATACAACATGACCTGATTTGACATCAATCCAGACTTTAAAGTTGTTTAAATTTGAGGTTTTTTTGGAAAACCAAAAACACAATTTTTTTTGAAAGCCCAGATGTTGATGGATATCAACATCTGGGCTTTCAAAAAAAATTGTGTTAAGCCAAATATCTTAAAATTGCATGAAACGTCGAGGTTTATTGTTTTTTGAAGAAAAACTATTTTTGGTCATAAATTGATTTCTTTGGTATTCGGTTGTTTTTCCGTCTGAAAAGTTGACAACAAAATTATTTTACTTCTTATTTTTGTTAACGTAATACTATGTTGAACAGGAAGGTTATAAGGGGTGAAAACAAAAGCTAATACCTGACATATGACGAGATGATGGAAGAATTGGAATGCTTATAACTAGACTATTTTTTTAATAATCAGAGAGATGTATGTATCCTATCGACTGTAATTTTTTTCATGCGTCTATTTCAATAAATAATATTATATTTTTTTGTGAACAAACTTTCGAAATAAACAAAAATTGAGTGGTTATATTCGAGATACGACCGCAAAGGACCTAGGACTACGTAACCTTTTGTTTTATCCCAACAGTTTATTTTTTTATTAGGTTCATTTAGCAATTCAGCTGTAACAGAGCCGAATTCATTCGTGTACATTTTTCATTTTAAGATAACTTTTGTTGTATATTACACTTTTACCATCTTGAGGCGTAAGAGTATCGCTATCTATTGATAGACATTTGTTTTATCTATAACACAGTAGCCGTTTAGCCGTAAGTGAATTCCTATTCAATCGATGCACATCACATGTCGCCTTTTTCGGCGTAAGAATATTGCTATTGTTCGAATGTTCACAGTTGGGCTATTCACAGCGGGACTCTTGATATGAGGCTTCCGTTGTTGCGTAATTAATAGTGCCAACTACCGATGCAGCAGACCGAAAATGTGAGCGATAAGGGACTGGGATTACCGTTACATGATGATTGTTGCGTGGACATAGTAGCTAGAATAACACACAAAGATGGTCAGTTGAGGGGCCCTGAGTTATGAGCTCGTGATCGTTCGCTTAGTAGTGGACACGCAACCAATTAAGCCACGAAAACCCCTTTTTTTATCTTTTTTTTTTTGAAATTTGTTGGTTTACCATTTCAGATATTATTTGCGAATACGTTCAAATTTCATAAATATCTCTTTAGTAAAAAGTTCCGGGGACTATGAAAAGGTTTAATGGCTTGCGTGGTTTTGTAGAATCATTTCGAGAAGCAACGATTCTTTCTTGCTTTTGCGAGAACAATACACTAATTGGTCATATGTCGCAATTTGTTTCTTTATATCAATGCACGCATTTCACTGAGTATTTAACGAGAGGTATCTTCCGTGCATCGCCATTCAACAAGCATCCAACACGCGTCTAACAGATGTACACAGTTGCAGTGATAAAATGAAACATCGCGAGAATGACCGTTTATTAGAAATCGTTTCTCGACTCTCGATCAAAACCGTCAACAAAGCTAGGAGCTTGTTGCATCAGAAAAGAACCGATGCGCACGAGAGCGACCTATAATCATTTGCACTTTTCCCTTTTTTTCGCCTGCTTTGCCATGGCTCGGATGGTTGTGTTAATTGCTACGCCAGATGCACTTCAAGTGAAATATTCGCTAGCGTTCACAGCTCGAGGGGAAACATAAAACACAAACGAGAAAGATTCTGAGAATTTTCCTCAGAGGAGATGCAATAATTATACGCTAGCGACAGCTTACTTACTATGCAAGGGTGGAGTTTACTTCGCAAATATTCTCTTATCGCTATCCCCTTTCGTTGTTTCTATTCTAGCGGCTGTATAAGTTGCTCGTTATTGACAGCTCTGTTCGGGGAAGCACACAAATGGACAGACAAATGTATGGGGAAATGGGAATGCTTCCAATTTTCATCAATTTAAACCATATACAGACTGTGGGATTGTAATGTATTGCATATCAAACAAATCTTAGAAAAATAGTTATTAACGTTAACTTTATTTCATAAAAACGTGACCTGTTTTCTGATTTGTCACCCTTAATGTAAGAGGTAGTCCTACGTCAAAAATATGTCAATTATTATCTAAACAAGAATCCCACAATCAGTGCTCTTCAAATCGTGTAATCTAAATTACCTTTACCGATGTTATATAGAATTGATAATAATAAGCTACACAACATAATATGCGTTTGCTGCGGCAAACCGTCAGCTGATGTTTTCTCGCCGTGTGGTTCGATCGCGTTCGAATAATTTGAAGTTTTTGTGGTTATATCAAAGATACGAAGGAAAAGCGGATCATTTGCAACATTAACATTCCTTCAAATAAAATGTATTAGTTATCTAGCTAGCGACTAGATGGCAACGGCGACGAGGCACTTAAATGGTATCTCTCAAGGCCGATCATTAGAGCTGGCGTTAGTTTTCTAAGGAAGCCCTTTTCAAGACTAGTGGGCAAATGAACCGTGAGTAAGTTTAACATGCGCGCAAAATCGTAACTTATATACTCACAGACTATTCATGTCTCTGTAATATTACTATTGTGTATTTTTAGGCGTTATTGGTATTTATTGAAAGAAAAAGATATAATAGAATGAAAGAACTCTTCATTCATATTTTTTCTTCGGCTTCATTCAGTTTTAATAGTCATTTTATTTGTGTGCTCCCGTGGCCGAGTGATTAGCGTCCGAACATTATCATGCCGGAGGTTCGGGTTCGATTCTCGTTCTGGCCGGGAGATTTTTCGTCAAACAAATTTTCCTCCGACCTGCACTGTGGTCACGCGTATTCTAGAACTTGCCACTCTAGAATACATTCAAGACGTATTATTTGGCATAGAAATCTCAACTAAGTAGTACTAATAAAAATGACGCAAGTAACTTACGTTGAGAAGGCAAAAGTTCTACTGGGAACGTTAATGCCATCCAAGAGTCTGTCAGACCTATGCGCGAGTATAGGAAGGTTAAAGGAAACAAAAACATCACTCACAGTTATGCAGTCTTCAGTCATCCAGTTAGCGACCGAACTGCAGCAAGGCTTTCCAAATGATCTTTCATAAGACCGAGAGTTTAGTTTATGTTATTCAATCAGAACTTTTCCAAGGTTAGAGTCGAATGAACAGAGAAAGTTTGGAGCTACTAAAATTCAAAACATCACCATCACAAAAAATTTTGGCGGTCTTCGTAGCCAAATGTGTTGCGTGTCCGTTTACGATCGAGGGTGCAATCCTAGGGTTCTCCATTGACGATCTTCTAAGAATGGCCTTTTTCAAGACTGGAGTCAGAATGTTCTGTGTAGTTCTGAATGTAGATTAAAAACTATATGGGAAACAATTCTATATGGAAAAAACAATTCAATCAATTTCTTCAGCTATATTTCATTTCATTCTTAAGTAACACCAAAAGTGAAGAACGAATTCAAAGAAATAATTCAACAATACTGGACACCATCCTTTATTTCTGAGGCAGGACTATAGAGGTGTAGGGTTGGGGAACAAGGAATGTAGTATTTCTGATCGAAATTTTACGCTTTATTTAACATACTTAAAATTATCCAATTTAAGTCAAATATGCGCCGTTTTGTTCGCAAACAGTTAGCACAGTTAGCACAAATCGAGACCGCATAGCCGATAAGCGGAATATAAACATCCGAATCACCATCCAGCTGCATCATCATCAACAATCACAACTTATCGGACCACCCGGAGACCAAGAATAAACAATCAACCGTTCACAAGAATCGATATCAGCATCGCGCTGATGCCATGAATAAACATTCCCACATTCAAGATATTGTAAACACAAATCATTGATATATATAAGCAGGGACAATGAATGTAAGGATAGAGTTAAATTTGAATAGTGAATAGATGCACATCGTGTGCTCGAAAAGAAGAAATTGTTTTTTTTAAGTAAAGTTTAGTGTTTAAGATTAACTGGCGCCCGAATAGGGACCTTGCCAAGTGAAAGTAGTGCCAAGGAAGTGAGACAAGTGAAGTGATAGGGTGAACGATAGAGTTACCACCCACACTATCCGAAAAAAATATCCGAACGCACGAAGCCTCTCTGGACCGCAGGACCTCTGCAGCCGTGTGGAAGAGCCCCTCAGTAGCCACAACAGTTAGGAGCTCGCTTGTGGACCGAACAGGAATTTGCCGCCACACTGGGAAGGAAGGAAGACACTTCAAGGATCCCGACCAACCAGTCTCGCTGAACCCGCCAGCGGTTGGATAAATCAAAAGGTGATAATAGGACATCGAGACAAAAGTACTGGACACGCGCACCGAAGCTTTTCGAGACGTCACTGAAAGAGGATTGACATCCGAAAGTACGTTGTTCCGCAGTCTTGTGGTGTTCCCACAAGATGTTCAGGATTTACATGTAAGTACTAAAAACAAAAACAGAAATATCACAAAGTGAAATAAAGTGAATAATTTAACAAAGATTCAAATACAAGTAGTGCAAATAATTGTATAATTCCAAAATATAGTGTGACAATTAATTAATTAAATAAAATAACAAAACAATTAATTTCAGAAAAAAATAAAGGTAATTTCCAAAATATTCATTGAAAATAATCATATTATTTAAAAAAAATATATATATATACTAATTCTTTTTCAGGTAAGGTTAAAATTTTTTGATAATTTTCCAACAATATTTTTAGGATAAAACTTTTTGTGAAACAAATATTTTTAAAACAAACATTTATTTTTATATTAAACAATTTTTTTCAGGTTAAAATAAACATTTATTTTATCAACATTTTTTAACATTTAATAATTTTTTTAAACTGGATAACCTGCTAAAAGCATTTAATCAATTAAAAATAAATAATATGGAACAATTCGACGTTAACCAACTACTGAGCAGGATTGCCGCTCTGGAAGCCGCTTCCGCTCCACAAAATATTCCTGATTACAGTGATCCACCCCTATTTTTCACAAAACAAGACGGTTCTCCCGTAAACCCAGATACTTTTGAGAAAATTCCCGATTTAGTCAAAGACTTGCCAATATTCACAGGCGATCCAAGTGAATTAAATAACTGGATCAGTGATGTTGACAGTCTAATCCAATTATATAATACTACTGCAAACCATAGTGTTGAATTGCAAAATAAATTCCACATGGTATGCAAAACTATCAGACGGAAAATTAGAGGAGAAGCAAATGACGCTTTAGTCGCTTCTAACATTGGTATCAACTGGACGATGATCAAGAAAACACTTGTCACTTATTATGGTGAAAAGCGTGATCTTGAAACACTCGATTATCAATTAATGACCGTACAACAAAGAGGAAACTCTTTAGAAATTTATTACGACGAAGTAAACAGATTGCTATCACTAATAGCAAATCAAATCAAAACAGATCACAGATTTAGTCACCCAGAAGCTTCAAAAGCTTTAATAGAATCTTACAATAAAAAGGCAATAGATGCATTCATAAGAGGGCTTGATGGAGACATTTATAAATTCATCCGAAATTATGAACCAACTTCTTTAGCAAGTGCATACAGTTATTGTATCGCATTCCAAAACGTAGAATGCAGAAAAATGCTAACTAAACCAAAACATTTTGAACATACAGCAGCACCCAGAAATTTAATTCCAATTAATCCTCTAAAATTACCACCACGTATGTTAAAACCAAATCCCATTCAAAATTTCAGAAATCACAATTTCAAACCCCAGCCCTTTATTAATAACAACAATAATTTTAGGCCCCCATTTCAATGGAATGCTCCAAAACCAAATTTCCAACAATTTCCGCAACATTCCTTTCAACCAAAACCACAATTACCTCCCAGAAATCCTTTCCGACAACCTCCACCAGAACCTATGGAAGTAGATCCATCCATTAGGACTAGACAAATAAATTACGGCAATAGACCTCAAAATACAACTCAGGTAAACCCAATGAAGAGACCAAGACTCTTCAACATTAAAACCGGCCAATATGAAGATCCCCAAAATTTCGTTGAAATTAATCCCAATGATCACGATTATCCATGCATAGATAACGAATATAATGAAGAGGAACAAACCGAAGAATCATCTCAATATGAACGATATATGAAAACAATTGACACACAAGAACGGGAAACACCTGAAGAAGAAGACATAGAAAAAGCAGAACTAAATTTTTTAGATTAAAATCTGCCCTACCATACTTTCTTTATTTTGGTAAGGCAAAAGAACCACTAAAAATTCTAATTGACACAGGATCAAACAAAAATTTCATTCACCCTCGATACGCAAGTATCAGCCACAAAATAAAAAAACCTTTTTATGTATCTTCAGTAGGCGGAGATATAAAAATTAATAAATATTCCAGCGGAAAATTATTCAAACCATATTCTAATGTTTTGATTAAATTCTTTCATTTAAATGAATTAAAATCTTTTGATGCAATCATAGGACACGACACATTAAAAGAATTGAAAGCAGTAATAGATACTTCAAATGAAAAATTAATTTTAGAAAACAAATTCATTATTCCTCTACTCCAATACAAACTACAGGAAATCAACAAAATAAATATTCGAGATGATCACCTAGACAAGCAACAAAAAGACAGACTCGGAAAAGTTTTAAAAGATTTTCAAGATTTATTTCAACCTCCGGATGAAAAATTACCATTTACTACAAAGGTCAAAGCCGATATCAGAACTACTGACGAAAATGCAGTCTATAGCAAAACTTATCCTTATCCTCAAGCTTTAAAATCTGAAGTTAATAAACAATTAGAAAAACTTTTACATGATGGAATTATTAGACCATCACGATCCCCTTACAACTCACCAGTTTGGATAGTACCAAAGAAACAGGATGCTTCTAAAGAAAAGAAATACAGAATGGTTATAGATTACCGAAAATTAAATTCAAAAACAATTAGTGACAGATATCCAATTCCGGATACATCCACAGTCCTATCTAACTTAGGAGAAAACAAATTTTTTACCACATTGGATTTGGCATCAGGATTTCATCAAATCCCAATGTCTGAAAAAGATATAGAAAAAACAGCTTTTTCAGTTAATAATGGAAAATATGAATTCATTCGTTTACCCTTTGGCTTAAAAAATGCACCAGCAATCTTCCAAAGAGTAATGGATGACGTTTTAAGAGAACACTTAGGAAAAATATGTCATGTCTATATAGATGACATCATAATATTCGGTAAAACACTTGATGAACATTTGAAAAATTTAAGAACAATTTTGGAAACATTAAGAGAAGCTAATTTCAAAATTCAACCTGACAAATCAGAATTTTTAAGGACCGAAGTCGAATTTCTTGGCTTTATTGTTTCAAAAGAAGGTCTAAAACCAAACGATAAGAAGGTTGAATGTATTCGTAAATACCCTGAACCAAAAACTCTGAAAGATTTACGCGCATTTCTAGGACTGTCTGGATATTATAGACGTTTTGTAAGAGATTATGCTAAAATCGCAAAACCCCTTACAAAACTTTTAAGAGGGGAGGATGGCCATCGCCAAATTCTGAAAAATCAGTCAAAAAACACAATCATCAATCTAGATGATGATGCACGAAATTCATTTAATACTCTTAAAGAAATTTTATCTTCTAAAGACGTTTTAACATTTCCAGATTTTGAAAAAACCTTCATTCTCACCACAGACGCATCAGATAAAGCAATAGGAGCAGTGTTATCACAGCAATTCCAGGACGGCGAACGACCAATAACATTTATTTCTCGAACTCTTTCCAGGACCGAAGAAAACTACGCAACAAACGAAAAAGAGATGCTTGGAGTCGTATGGGCTCTTCACAACTTAAGGAATTTTATCTACGGAGCAAAACTAAAAATTTACACAGATCATCTCCCACTCACATTCACATTATCACCCAAAAACAATAATGCAAAGCTAAAACGATGGAAAGCTTTCCTTGAGGAACATGATTATGAAATGTTCTATAAACCAGGGAAATCCAACGTAGTAGCTGACGCACTTTCACGCATCCAAATAAATTCATTAACCCCTACTCAACATTCGGCAGAAGAAGATGACAGTTCCTATATACCCTCAACTGAGGCTCCCATTAACGTTTTTCGGAACCAATTAATTTTTCAGATTGGGCCTAATTCATCCTATGAATTTAATGTTCTTTTTGAAAAATACAACAGACACACTTTTGTTGAACCAAATTTTGATATAAACTTTCTAAAGGACAAACTACAACAATTTCTCAACCCAGGAATATTGAACGGAATTATGACAGATGAACGAACCATGGGAATTATACAAGAAATTTATAAAACAAACTATAATTCAAAAATTTTGAAAGTGAGATTTTCGCAAACAAAAGTAGAAGATATTCAAGATGAAGAACAACAGTTAGAAACAATCAAGGATGTGCATAATTTCGCTCATCGGAATGCAAAGGAAAACTCACTTCAACTCATAAAGAAATACTTTTTCCCAGGAATACATAAACTTTTCCAGAAATATATAAGAACTTGTGAAATTTGCAAAATGGAAAAATATGAACGACAACCTCAGAAATTTATCCCCGTAAGAACTCCAATCCCTAATTATCCTGGCGAGATCATACATCTCGATATATTTTGTTACAATGCCAATTTCCTTTTTATATCCTCACTTGACAAATTTTCAAAATATCTCAAAATGAAACCAATTAAGTCAAAGGCCATTTCTGATGTAAAGAATGTTCTTTTGGAATTATTATATGATTGGGACTTGCCCGCATTAATTGTAATAGATAATGAAAGTTCTTTTATATCAAATGTCGTAGAACAAAACATTATAAATTTAGGTGTCAAAATCTTCAAAACCCCTGTTAATCATTCTGAAACCAATGGCCAAGTAGAAAGATGTCACTCTACAATACGAGAAATAGCTAGATGTGTTAAAGCATTAAATCCAGATATGCCAATTACTACTCTCATTCAAGAAGCAACTCATAAATACAATAACACAATACATTCATTTATTAACAAAACACCAAAAAATATTTATATAGGAGAAAGTAGAGATAATGCGTCCTATGAAGAAATAGCAAGAAGTCGAGACAAAAATAATGAAAAAATATTAAAATTATACAAAAACAAAGAAGAAAAAATTATTCCAAAAGCTTATCAAACATACGAACCCAATAGCTATGCATATGAAAAAACAAATACTCACAATAAACGTAAGAGTCGATACAACATTATAAAAATAAAAGAAGATCACAATACATACATTATAGATTCCAATAATCGAAAAATCCATAAATGTAATTTACGAAAGAATACAAGCGAATAAAAACATTTTTCGTTTCTTTACAGACTCGCCCTCTGCGCGTCTCAAGTACTGGCAGGAATTCAAATACACGACCTTACAAATAACCCACTCGCAATTGTACCACTAGGAAAAGCAAAAATAAAAATAGGACACATACGCATTGTACATCCTATTGATTTAATTCAAATTGGCAATACAATTTTCAATGTTAATAGTGACATACAGAATAATCCTTCAAATAATCCATTGTATGAATTAATCCAAATCAAAAATTATAAGTTATATGAAACATTTATGAAAATCAAACCATTTGTAAACAGAAGAAAAAGGTGGGATACAATCGGAACAGTTTGGAAATGGATCGCCGGCAGCCCAGATGCAGAAGATCTCCGAATCATCAATCACTCCATGAACGCCCTGATAACCATGAACAACAAGCAGTTATTCATCAACGAAGCTATCGACAAACGAATCCAAGAAATAACAGACATAACCAATCAAGTACTAAAGATCGAGAATGAAAGAACAAAAAACCATTCCCTCGAAATTAATCAATTGATAATTCTCTCCAACATAGACTCATTACAAAATCAGGTAGAAACATTAGAAGAAGCAATTCTAATGGCCAAACACGGAATCCCTAGTAGCAAACTACTATCGATAAAAGATTTTACAAAAATTGCAACCTTTCTACAAAACCACGATATTCACATAACTTCCTTCGAAGAATTATTAACACAAGCCAAAGCACAAGTAATGCTGAATAATACGCACATTATCTATATGCTAAAGATTCCACAAGTATCAACTGAAACATTTGAATACGACTACATTGACTCAATAATCAAGTCAATGAAACGCATTTTATTGAACAAAAATTACATTATCAGAAATCAAACAAATGTTTACGAATTGAATCAACCTTGTGAAGAGCAAGATGACTATTTCTTATGCGATAATTCTCAAATAGAACATGCAAATGAATGCATATATAAACTTACTACAGGGAAACATTCAAATTGCACCTTTGAAAAGGTATATTCAAAGGGACTCGTAAAACGAATCAACGATGCAACAATTTTGATCAATGACGCTGGTGCAGAAGTCTCATCAAATTGTACCAATTCCAGTCAACCCCTATATGGATCGTTTTTAATACAATTCAGCCAATGCAATCTTCATATCAACGGCGAACAATATTCCAATTATGAAACAACTATTCCTGCAAAAACATATGATCCTACCACTGGACTTCGTGTTAACGAAATTCATATCATAGACGCACCACCTGTGGAATACCTTCAGAATTTAACCCTTGAACATCGCGAAAAATTGGAACTATTAAACCTGCAAAATCATTCCTTGAGTTGGAAACTCAATATCTTTGGATCATTTGGACTATCAACAATAATTCTAATCGCAAGCACATTTGCAATTCTTCGATTCCTTTCCAGATGTAAACAAAAGGCCAACATAACAGTCCACTTCGACAAAAACGCTGAGACCATCCTAATAAATGAGCCACCAAAAACAACGGAAATTAAACCTGACACCAACAACACAGAGGAATTATCAGACGAAAGAAAAAAACAACTTCAAGCATTCTTTGATGCACCAACACCATTACGCACCATCCAAAAGTAAACTTTGAGGACAAAGCAATCAAGAGGGGAGGAGTTAGCACAGTTAGCACAAATCGAGACCGCATAGCCGATAAGCGGAATATAAACATCCGAATCACCATCCAGCTGCATCATCATCAACAATCACAACTTATCGGACCACCCGGAGACCAAGAATAAACAATCAACCGTTCACAAGAATCGATATCAGCATCGCGCTGATGCCATGAATAAACATTCCCACATTCAAGATATTGTAAACACAAATCATTGATATATATAAGCAGGGACAATGAATGTAAGGATAGAGTTAAATTTGAATAGTGAATAGATGCACATCGTGTGCTCGAAAAGAAGAAATTGTTTTTTTTTAAGTAAAGTTTAGTGTTTAAGATTAACTAAACTTGTTGCCATTTAGAAGGTAACGTCATTATCCCCCCTTTATAAAACCCCCCTCCTTATTTGAAAAACTCAGACAGCCAGTTTTTGCAAGCCTCTTTTGAGGCCAACTTAGTATCATCATGAGCGTTTTGCATGGACCGGGAGAGATGATAATCGCTTGGAGCCAGGTCCGGACTATACGGTTGGTGCAACAGGACATCCCATCCGAGCTCCCGTAGCTTCTGGCGGGTCATCAAAGATGTGTGAAGCCGAGCGTTGTCGTGGTGGAAAACAACACCATTCCTATTGATCATTTCTGGCCGCTTCTGGTCAATCGCCTGCTTCAAACGGTCAAGCTGCTCACAGTAGAGAACCGAGTTGAGGGTCTGGCCATAGTTGAGCAGCTCATAGTGGATGGTTCCCTTCCAATCCCAC
The DNA here is from genome assembly GCF_029784135.1 of Toxorhynchites rutilus septentrionalis. Taxonomy (NCBI): domain Eukaryota; kingdom Metazoa; phylum Arthropoda; class Insecta; order Diptera; family Culicidae; genus Toxorhynchites; species Toxorhynchites rutilus. The sequence continues at coordinate 329,571,573 of NC_073745.1, read as the reverse complement.
CAAACACAGCAAAACCTTCCTGGCCGTCAATCCGGGCTTGGCGATGGTTTGGGCTGGCTCACCGCGCTTCGACCACGACTTTTTTCGCTTTAGGTTGTCGTATGTGATCCACTTTTCATCACCTGTCACCATCTTCTTCAAAAATGGGTCGAGTTCGTTCCGTTTCAGCAGTGCATCGCAGGCGTTGATTCGGTCTAAAAGATTTCCTTGCGTCAACTCGTGTGGCACTCATATATCCAGCTTTTTTGGAATCCAATCGTCTGCAAATGGTTCCAAACGGTTTTATGGTCTATATCCAGTTCCTGGCCCATCGTGCGAGTGCTCACATGCCGGTCTACTTGGATGATTTCAACGATTTTATCGGTTTCCACGACGATTGGGCTACCAGTACGGGATGTATCTTCGACAGCCACTGCACGATTTTTTTCGGCCTTCGTTGCAGTTTTTCCTCGCATGTAGTGAAAACGTAAAATATGACGAATTTCTTGCTTGGTGGACTCCATCTTTGACCCGCTATAACTTGAGACTGAAAAGGACAATCACAACACTGTCAAAACGTCACTTGTAGCCGTATAGTATGACCCGATGCGATAAGTACAACACATGATTTGTTTAAGTGTTGCCATATATTGACAATATACGACATTTCTTTTTCCCCAATCCAATATTAACATAAAAACCTTGTATCCCAAACGTAGCGCTCTCGAGTATTGAAAACGTATGTTTATCTCTTCGGATATTACGATAATTGAAACTTTTTTTTATCTATTGAATTTTCATAAATCTATAAATATGGGTTATTGCCTAAAAATCCATCTCAGTCATAAATGATCAGCGGTTGATGCATGTCGTCGGCTGAGAGCAAATGGACTCTAAATGTTGTGCTTGCCCTGATCAACCTCAGTTTCTATTTTGATACCGTGTTGAACGGATGTGCAACATTTCTCGAATCAGAATGCATACTCAGAATATGCAAGAAGCAAGAATAAAACAGCAAACTGTTCTGACGGGTTGAAGTAAAGCAGAAAAGTAGAATTAAATAGAAAGTATTGCGACTATTTCCTACCGTTAGGTGGATAATGATTGTTTTTAATTGAAGTGGGTCTAAGCATTGTTTATTTTATGTGTTGTCAAAGGTAGATAACGGAAATGGTGGAAAAAATATAGAATCGGCTGTTACTGCAGTGAGTATTTAGAAGAAGGGATGCGTACTGGCAATAAGGACAGAAATATTGTGTATTGTTCTCACGAGAACAAACATGAATCATGTGTCAACTATCTCTACTTGCTTTTATATAGAAACCATGGTTTATCATTTTTGACGTAGGACTACGTCTTTCATTTCTATACCGAGGTGTAAAATCAAAGTTTCGAAAACGAAAGCGTTACGCCGAAGACCGAGATTTTGAGCGTTAATAGCTCCTAAACAACTGAACGAAATGGTATGATAAACACTTCATTCGAAAGATAAAATGTCTACGCGTTCTATACTTGTTACTTTCTGATCCTAAAACTTGTTTCAATAAAAAAATTGCTTTCAAAACAGGCTATTGAAATCACCAATCGGTATATAAGCGAGCGCCGCTCGGAAATCCACTCAGTTCAAATTGAACAGCGATTGGAGCATGTTGTCGCTGTTGTGGTGAAGCTCTTCATTTATCATGAAAGCGCGGATGAACGGTGTCACCAAGAGCCTGTTTGTGCACCTTAGGCCAGAAGGGAATCCATCAGGAGGAGAGTGATGCCACAAACGGTTCCCCGGGAAGATCTCGAAGCAGCCGCTACACACACACACACACACACACACACACACACATACACGCGCGGAATTCTTTCCGTTTGGATGCCATTCAACATCGAGAAAGATCTGGAAAATAATCTGCCAGTTCCTCTGGGAATTTAAAAATACATTCATGTGAATGAGTTTATTTGAATGTTTTCTATCCATGTAACACTGTGACCAAATATGTTTCAATCAAGTGCTATTAACAGGTGGTTATCGAGTTAGCATAAACCACTGGTGGGCTTCCAGTATCGAGGAAACTGTGGAAATATCTAATCGTTACTGGAAATAATCTGCCAGTTCCTCTGGGAATTTAAAAATACATTCATGTGAAAGAGTTTATTTGAATGCTTTCTATCCATGTAACACTGTGACCAAATACATTTGGTTTTGTGATTTTTCAAGCAATCGCAATTAACAGGATAGCTTCTGAAGATTATTCTTCCCCATCAGTAGGATATTTCCGTATCCAATATTGGATGCATAAAACCTTGTGCCTCCAACGTAACGCTCTCGTTTTCGAAGTTCTCCAAATATTCATTCATTCAGAATGAATTCAGATTCAACTTCAAACAAATGATCTCTAAATCAACGATAGTCCTACGTCACCCTTGCGGTTATACCATAGATATAACCCACTTCCTGTTTTTTTTTTACTTTCTACTGATTGCTAGCTGGATGACAGTTGACTCGTGAATGATTTTTGGTGATCATTTTTTCCGAGTGCGATTCTGCTATGTAGGTAGAACGCATCGGTTGCTGTTGCCATCGCCGCCGCCATCACCATCACCCGACCAATGCTCTTTGTTTTTTTTTTCCTCAATGAAGCCTATAAATTTTCTAAGATTCTATCCAAATTAGAGTAAAAATGATATGCCATATTTTTTAGAGAAATGAAAAAAAAATTGGATGTCTCTTCATAGAGAATAGACCGTAGTGAGCATATGTGAGGAGATACTCTTGGTAACTATACACTTAAAGATTCAAGAAAATAGGAAAGAGCAGAACTGAATCGACAATTTCAAATAACTTTGCGTAGAATTTCTTCGATTGATACAACTTGATAAATTTTATAATATACATACTGTCAGCTGGAAAACTATTCTTAGATTTTCATTCTTAGTTGAGCATTTGATTTGTAATTTCCTCGTCTCCATATCAGGAGCGAAATAACGATCGATTATCGATGTTTGGAATACTTTCCGGTCTAGCCGAATGATTGTATCTGTTGCATTTGGTTGTCTTAAGCCTAACATGCTTCCGCTCTAGCGAACCCATTTTCATTCGTGGATCCCTACCCCGAGCCACGAAATTTTTACGATAGTTTTTTATGTTTAATTATCATTCTTCGAGCACGATAAAATTCTGCGTCTGTATTCGGCCCGTTAATGTCGCTCATCTCGGCTATTAAAGCGCGCTTCAGTGCGCAATGAAATCTCGCCAATACCACCACACGACTCCCGAGAGGCGGTCTCACTCAGAGGGGGTTCTATGTGTCGAAATTTAGGGACAAACAAAAATTAAACACAGTTGGGGATGGGATAGCCCCGTCGTGATGGTGAGGCCTCTCTGTGTGCCCGATAGCCCATCTAAGGTTTCGTCGCTCTACTCCACCACGAAAACCGTTTCGCAATTATCAGACTATAATCTTCCACTGACCCATAAATCCGTTTTTATATCCAGCAACCGCTGGTCGGTCGGTCGGTTCCAAAAAATCCATCCAAGCCAGCCAAACCCGTGCGCATCCTTTGCACTATGCCCACAAGGTTCGCCCAATCGACGGAAAACAGTAGGAAGCGGAACAAAGAGTAGCGACTGACTTTTTAGCCTCCACCTCCACCAGAGTCGGTCCGGGTCCACACACACCTCTATTGCTCAAACGAAACCTTAGCCAAGGACTCCGGACGACGACGACGACGACAACGAAGCTTATCAATAAGTTTCCACACTTCCCCTTTCGCCCGTTCCAGTTCCGGGACGGCGAAAGAGATTCGCCTTTTTATGTTGCTGGCCTGGCCCGGGTCCGATATTATACCTTTAGGCGGCTGACGATATTTTAATCCGTTCGCTGCGTTTTTCGCTCGCTCATCCTGGAGATTGGCTTCGCGGTGTGCAGAGATTATGAGCTTTCCCATTCGGTTCGGTGTGGTCGGTGCGCTTTCCTGACCCGAGGGAAGGATTTTTGCCGGCATCATCGACTGCCTCGCTCTGTGCACTGTCTCTGCCCTCTGCCACATGGAGCGCGTGGTTTCGGGGGGAGGCGGTGGAATATCCCATTTGATAACAATTTTTCCTGCTCGTACGTTAACCGTTGCTTCGTACGAAATCGCTCGATAAGTGGAAGGCAATCTAATCTATTCAATTACTCACGCTCGAAAGGAGATGATTGGAGTCTGGAAAGGGGATGATGCCGTCAAGTTGAATCCACTTTGGATGCACAAAATAGTTAATGCATGTTTGTTAGAATTTTGAGTTTGTACAAAGATTGCATTGACTGGAGTTATTTCCTTCGCCGGAATACTTACCTGCAGTGATTACTCCTGGAGAAACTTTCAATTTGTCACTCACTCTCCCTCTCGTTCTCGGAACTTCTGCAAGTGACATTTGAATGCAAATGTTGTTTTTAATTTCGTCCCAGGAATTCCAATCCCAAGACGAATGTCCTCATTCCAAACGTCACTCCGAAGCAGCAGCAGCAGCAGCAGCAGCAGGCCAATGCAGAAGACAAAGAATCCAAGCCCGAGCCAAGAAGATGTAATTTTCTAGTCTTGTCTTGCCCGAGAGTTGCCGCCCTCAGGGGAGCTATTTATTTGTTTCTCCACACAGCCGCACACCGCCGCTATTCCCCCGCAGCATCTTCGCCAGCATCTCGGTGACAATTTTACCATCTCTGGAAGGCACGCGCGTTCACATTTAAATTGGATCCGATTGTCGGTTCGATTTCAGCCAAAGTGAGAATCACTTTATTCGACTGGGACTCTGCTCAAGATACTCTCGACTCTGTTGCTTCGTCTTCTCCTTGACGGTGCGGCGGAAGCGTTCCGTCTTCGCACTGAGAAATGGGAAATTTATTTCCTGCTTGCAACTTTAATTTTGCGCTTTCCGTGCCCCGTCACTCTTTTGCAACCATCCACCCACCCACGCACCCCCTTCCGGGAGAGTACAAAAGCATGTGCGCTGCGCGATTTCTGTGCGATCCCCGATTGATATATTGATAGCGAATCGTGACTTATTTGCTTGTCACCAGCGCGCCCCGTCCCCACCGTCGCGATTTCCGGTTTTATGGCCGTGGCATTCGCTGACAGCGGTGGGAAAAATTACAAACCCTGGGGATGAGATGCGATGCAAAGTATCGCAGCACATCACTTACTCATCAATTTTGGGGGCCAGACTCCACAGCGCTGACGGCGGGAGATGAAATGACGACGATTGATCGGCACCATTGAACACGCGGAAAATTTACGTAACGAATGCGGGCGGGCGGGAATTCGGAAAATGCTTCGATTTTCCAAAATCATTTATCCATTTTGATTGTGTTTTTTTTTCTCTTCCGTTTTATTCGCTTATTTTGAAAAGACCGGGGAGCTATTGCAATTATGAGTCAACGGTTGTTAGCTACGATGCCAATCACATGTTTTATAAAAAAATTAATATAATTGCACAACTGCTTTCAAGATGCGTTAAGTCTGCATTTGGCAGTAGAGAAAGCTGGTCTCAATACGTATTGGCTATCTGAGTAGATTCAAGATCTTATCCGACGCAAGCAACGCAAATAACATCGTTTCCTCCTCAACAAGAGAACCGATGACTGTGGAACAGTTCATCGGTAGCATCACTTTGGGTAAATGGTTAGGCTTCATGATGTACAATTTGTAGAAATAAATCCGGTCTTACTTGAACATTCCGTGGAAACCGTGTCTTTTACTGTTTTTTAAAACACTTCGAAGTTTGATCCGAACTTCAAGTGTTCGCGAAACTGTAGATTAATATTAGCAATGGTGCCTGCGCGAGTTCACATCGTGTATTGGTGAATAATTCAACGAACCGGGAACTGATAGTACAGGGTAACTTCGATATAACGTACATTTTACTTTCAAAATTGTACGTTGTATCGAATTGTACGTTATATCGAAGCATAATATAGAACTCTGAAACGTAGCTTATATTACTTTATTGTATTGCTGTTTGAGTAAGGTACATGAATAAATTCAATTAGAAGACGAAGCCAACTTTTCTCATGATGTTTCCCTACGTTCTGTTGATTGAAGTTTAATTCATTTAGAATCCGGAATCACAAAACAGATGTATTTCGGGATTGGTTAAAGTTGCAACACAAGCTGTAGTATCAAAATACATATAATTTATTGTTCTTTCAGAAAAGAAATATGCAAATAATTTTTTTTTTGACTTTGATAATGTGTACGTTATGTGTCGTTATATCGAAGGTACGTTATAACGAGGGTACGTTATATCGAAGTTTCCCTGTAGTATAAATCTGAGAAAATGAATCCAAACAGTTCTGAAATCTCCGCTGAACCACCGAAGAGAAATCCAACAGGTCAGGAAGAAAATGTGAATGAACACAAGGAAGCCACCAGATTTTCTCGAACAGCGTAAATGCCGCAATTTTACGGTAATCTCATCAAACTACACTGCATTATTGGATCAGTGGAAAATATTTTGCCCTTTCTAGAAACTCTCAAAGGGACGCCCTTTGAGCAAGTATGGCTTCAATTCATACGCTCGAAAGTAACCGGAGATGCGGACCAAATTTCTCGACATTTAAATAGATTTATCGGTATAGCACGGAATCGTTATGAACAGAAATAGTTGTCGTGGGAAATTTTTCAACACTTGTGGAAACACGTTTTGCTCTATTGGAATATATGTTTCATGCGGCGAGTTCGGTTTTCGTGATTTTTGTTTCGAGAATTTGAGGGTTTATTCCGAGGGTCCATTTCGCATTTCGCACATTCGTTTCACGGGTCGGAATGTGAGCCTCAGCGCCACCATCGCGAACGGACCTCATGAATCAAGCTGCTAATTTTACTTTCACTTTTCTTTTTCTTATTAAAATTAGCAGATACCAGATTCTTGTCCTCATGCATTAAGATTTGAGCTCAAATTGTAGATTCAGTATGAGCTACATTTAACAGACTTCATTTTTTGGTCCCCAGATTCCACTAGGATCTCAATAGGATAAAGGGTGTGTCACATCAAATTGCATCATGGAAAAAACGCTGTAGAAATTTAATTTTTAGGAATTATATCTTCAGCTTTGGTTTTATAATCAGATAAGAGTGTATAGATCACGTTGGCCATGCTTCACTGTAAATTTTTCGTAAATTTGGAAAAATGTCGTCGAACGAAAAAGAGCGTCGTGAATTAATCTTGTACACTCATTTCGAGAATCCGGAGTTGTCACATCGGGACATCGGTAAGATGCTGGGAATCGTCCAATCCACGGTCAGCAGAGTACTAAAACGATACTTCGAGAACCTAACCATCGACCGGAAGGTGAAGAACGGCAAAAATGGATGCTCCGTCAGTGAAAAAGATCACAAGCGCGTAGTTAAGCAGTTTAGACGTGATCCGAGAAGTTCGGTCCGGGATGTCGCCAATAAGCTGAATTTGTCAAGTTCATTCGTCCAGCGGACCAAGCAGCGGGAGGGCCTGCGTACATACAAGGTTCAGAAGGCTCCTAACCGCGACGAAAGGCAAAACATGGTGGGGAAGACGCGATCCCGGAAGCTGTACACCGAAATGCTGACGAAGCCGCATTGCCTGGTAATGGACGACGAAACCTACGTCAAAGTGGACTTTCTTCAGCTGCCGGGCCTGTTGTTCTTCTCCGCAGAAGACAAATTCAGCGTTCCGGAGGAGATTCGCAAGCAGAAACTATCCAAGTTTGCCAAAAAGTACATGGTGTGGCAAGCGATCTGCTCTTGCGGAAAGCGGAGCGCCCCCTTCGTGATGACCGGCACGGTAAACGGGCAGGTTTACCTTAAGGAGGGCCTACAGAAGCGCTTACTACCACTATTGAAGCAGCACGAGGGCCCGACCAGCTTCTAGCCGGATCTCGCTTCGTGCCACTATTCAAAGGACGTGTTGGAGTGGTACGAAGCCAACGGGGTCACCTTCGTGCCAAAGGAAATGAACCCGCCCAACGCGCCGGAGCTTCGCCCAATAGAGAAATATTGGGCGATTATGAAGCAGGCCCTCCGGAAGAACCCAAAAGTTGTCAAATCGGAGGCGGACTTCAAGAGAAAATGGATTTCTGTTCAAAAAAAACTACAACCTGACGTTGTACAGAACCTTATGGACGGGGTAAAGAGGAAGGTGCGAGCATACGGGCTTGGGCTCGAAGTATGAATAAAAAGAAAATGCCAAAAGTTGTCTAATAGTTTTTATTTTACTGTCTAAAATTTTCAAAAGGATCGGTTCACTGGGCGAATTTCTACAGCGTTTTTTCCGTGATGCAATTTGATGTGACACACCCTTTAAATATGCTATATTTGTGTATTAGAGTGCCAATGAAAATGTTCATATCGAGTTTCAAAAATTTACACCATAAAAAATGTTCACCAACTCGAAAAATATACTATGTAAACTATCAGGTCAATCGGACTTGAAGGAGAGTTACACAAAGCGGTCAAAGTTTGAGTTTTTTTTAAATCGAAAAATCGCCCAAAGATGGAGTAAAGGAAATCGGGGTTTGCAAAAAAAGTTTTTTAATGCCGAATGTTTTGCATTAATTCGAGATCTACTGTCGAATCGCCAAAAAAAAAAATTGGAAAGTCGATTTTTGAAAAAAAAACAATTTTTGCAGATAACTGTAAATCTCGACGTTTCATGCAATTTTAAGACATTTGGAATCAACAATTTTTTTTTTGGAATACCCTCATTTCCTTTACTACCTCCTTGGATGATTTTTCGATCTTCAAAAACCTTTTGAAATTTTACGGTCGTTTTTCCCATAGATTCACTGACACCCTGTTGTGTATCAATGGGAATGTAAATGTTGCCTTTGTGTAAATACTTGTGTTTGTGTATAATATTCTAGGTACCCTGAGCATATAATCTTCACCGTCGAGTTATGATAAGAAATACGTTCTAAGTAACGGAAACCAGTTCGAGTTTTTTTGTAGGGGATTTCTGGTTCTGCCATACAAACGAAACACAAATTTCTGCATTACTCGAGAATTAATCAAGAAAATGAAACCAAATTTGGCATGTAACGTAACGAAGAAGCAAGTTATTTGCAAGTGTTTGAAAAATCTTGAACGAGAATTGTGTCTGAAAATAATCTGATATTATAATGGTAAATGGTTTTGGTTGCAGTACTAGGAATTTTATAGTAAAAGGTAATTTTAAAGGGTACATTAGAAGATCAATCAATGAATAATTCTGCGACTGGGCCCATGAACAGCGCTTAGTAAGAAAACGTGGATGTGATAACGAAAAATAAATTTTGGGCGGGACGAAGTTTGCCGGGTCACCTAGTATGAATGTAAATCTTCCGTTCGACGCATCCTAGGTGTTTAGATATTCGCTAACATTGTCCAGGTTCCGTGGCCGTTAAGAATTACTCGTATAATTTGCGCCTTGAACGTGGTTAACTTGTACAGCGGAACATTTTATTTGACATCGCAGGTGTCAGCGATCAACACGAACTCCTCAAACATTTCATCAGAAATCGTGGTAGCATTATCTTCTCTAGAACCTCTTCTTGCGTGTAGTTCGTTTACGGTGCATTGATGACAAGTTCAACCCTTCTGGCCCACAGCTTTGATATACGTATCCGTAATTTCCTCCAAGGTTCGCCAATGTTATTATCACTTATTATAGAGTGATGTTTCGTGTTTTCTATTACGAATGTACATCGCTCGATTTATCTGATTTTGTCTGATTTTCTAGCTGATTTTTGGGTTGACAATTTCCTGTCTGAGTTTTTATCTGAACTTTTGCTTGATTTTAATCCGATTTTTATCGGATTTTTTGTATGTTTCTTAAGGTTTTTTGTCTGATTTTTGACAATTTTTGGTCTGAATTTCAGTCTGATTTGTAACCGTTTTTTGTCTGGTTTTTAGCCGATTTTTTGTTTGATCTTTTGTCTGATTTTTTGTTTAATTCTTTTGCTTGTTTTTGGCTGATTATCGAGCTGATGTTTTTTCTTTGTTGATGTTCTGTTTGATTGTCAACATATTTTTTGCAATTTTCACTAAGTTTTTGGCATATTTTAGTCGATTTTCAGTTTATGGCTGATTCGATTACCTATATTTTCAATAAATTTGGCTGATTCTTCGACTTACTTTTTTGTTTATGTATTTGACATACTTTTTTTGACATATTTTTTGACATATTCTTTTTCCATTTTTTATATTTATGGTTTATTTTTTGGCCTATATTCTGAGTATTTTTGATCTATTTTTTAGTCTATTTTTTTGGATGATTTTCAACCTATTTGCTGAATTTTTGGGTGTTTTTTCGGGTTTTATTCAACCGATTTTCTTGCGTGATTTGCGGTCTAATTTTCGGTAGATATTTTTCGCCAATCTTTTTGGCAAATTTTGTTGATTGATTTTTTGATTAATTTTTAATTAATTCGTGGCCAAAGTTTTGCATATTATTTGTTTGTTGATCTATTTTGGCAAATTTTTTTTATCGTTTTTTTTTGCGATATTGTTTTTGCAATTTTTTATATTTCTGCTTTATTGCTATATTTCTGCTTTATTATTTAACCCCTTTTTTATATATTTTTTTGTCTATTTTTCGGTCTTTTTTTCCGCTGTTTCTCGACCGATTCTTGTACTGAATTTTTGGTTGTTTTTTGGGTGATTATTCAACCGATTTTTCAGTGTGTTTGGCCTAATTTTCGGTGTATTTTCATCGGTAATTTATTTGGCAATTTTTTTGACGTAGAACTACGCCTTTCATTAAGGGTGCCAAATCAGAAAACAGGTCACGTTTTTATGAAATAAAGTTAACGTTAATAACTATTTTTGCCGCGAACGTATTTTAGCGATTTACATACTAAACGAATCGGAAATTCCCTAAGATTTGCTTAATATGCTATACATTAGAATCCCCTGGTTTGTAAATGGTTAAAATTCATGAAAACTTTAGGCGTTTCCATTTTTCCATACATTTGTGTGTTTTTCCCGAACAGAGCTGTCAATAACGAGCAACTTATCGACGACCAACGAAGGTGAAATCGTAGAATTTGAAGTCGCCGTGAACAAAAGAAAAGTAGAAGAATGAAGGGGAATATTCGCCTTGAGTATAAACAGTGGATATCGCTGAGGCAAACCTTCATTCGGCATCGGACTGTTGAGCAATCCAATTCACTTTGCTTTCGCTGCGCTTCGATCTAAGATTGGACCCCACCAGTGGTAATCCAACCTGGATATCGTCGTTTGCTTCATCTGTTCGTTATTCGTTATTCGTATCGTGTGTTTTTCTTCCCGCGTCATAAATTGGACGTTTCGCGTAGTGTGTGATGAGCAAGAAGAAGAGGGAGGCAGGCTCTAGCCCTGCAAAAAACGAACGCATTGCCAGGGGCAATGGAATTTCGAGGCAAGCGTCATCTCATAATGCACGCGATGTTGGTGTAGTGAAAAGCGCTCGCACTGAACCGAGCCTTTGCGAGTGTGACACCGCAGCGAACAACAGCAAAATAGGCGATTTCGGCGCGTCGGTCGAAAATGTAAACGGCTTCTTTGGTGCCTTTGAGAATGCATCAATGCATTAAACTGACGTTATGGCGAAGCAGGCATTCAGGTTATGCTCCAAAAAATATTTGGGGAATACCAAGCATCTTGAATGTCTTACTGGAATGATATAAGTTATTCAGGTTCGCGTGCCAGTCGCAAAACTGCCTTCAACTAGGATTGCATTTGCGCTAATATTGATCATAATGAAGCATTGCTACTGTTTTCGAGGTCGTTGATATTGACAAAAAGAGTTTATTTTGCTTGTTTAGTCACCAAGAAAGAAAATGTCGTTCTGAAGTTTTGTATGTGATTAGGTTTCGCTTACCAGTAGCAAAAATTGCTCCACTAAGGGTGGCAGCTGCGTTTCTCTCGAGCATGAGAAAGTAATGCAACTTTTCTGAGGCCAGTAATATTAACAAAAGCGTTTCTTTTGAGAATGGCGCAAAATGATGAGAAGTATTTGTATTCCTAGTAGCTTCAAGCCACCAATGTATGGTTTTGTATGCATGGTTTACGTTGTACGAACGATGCCTAGAGGTGCGATTGCTTTGAGGCAATACTAAATAACATGTAGCATGATTTTTGATACTTGCAAGTGTTGTCATTGTTGTTGTTTCCATTCGGTGCCAGAGATGTATTGATGTAGTTATGAGATGTGGAATAATGGTGCTGGTTTAACATGTATATAATCGACTGTAGCCGAGTCTATGTCAATTGCGAAAAAGGCCACCGGAATAGCGTTCGAGGTAAATTTTCAATGCATTGACATGAAATAAATTGCGACATACGATCAGCTAGTGTATTGTTTTGCGAGGGCAAGAATGAATCATCAATCAATTATCGTCAACTGATTCTACAATGAAAAACCATTTCAAAGATTATGATGGCTTAGATTTTGATTGATTCCTAGGCACATTTTCGACCTTTTTTCAACATATGTTTCTGCCTAGTTTTTTTTTTTTTAATTTTTTGACTAATTTTTAAATTAATTTTGTAACGGATTTTTTTGTCGATTCTTTGGTTTATTTTCTGGCTGATTCTTTGTCTTCTTATTTGGTCTATTTTTTGCCGATGAGATATACGGAACACCGCTAATCTGGGAAGAAATCTAACCATGATTCTGTCACGCTCACTCGCGAAATTTACCAGCTACAACAAAAAGGAATAATAGAAGATTTTTATTTTCAAAGATTCAGACAGAAAACTCATGGTCAAAATTTCACGTATCGTTCATAACTCAACAGGCAATCGTTACACCGCAATCATAATCAACATAGTAAATGAGCGTACAAAAATAGAAATAAATGCTCCCATCGAAATCGAACTGAGCATCTACTCTTTAGCGGATCCAGTTTGAGATGAAGAATTATACAGAACACGTATTTTTGATCAATCAATAATTGATCATTTAAATACGGCAGAGAAAAATGGTTTATTGAAAATTATTTCGGACTAAGCTAATATTTTTTGAATTTCACAAACGCTAGATCAAGCATAATATTATGACGCATGACAATGAGCCAAATCACACAGAATCATATCGCTACTCTTTCTGCCTCAGAGTTCTGCGTCAGATTTCTAAAATGCTAGGAGGCCATCGAACAGTCCATGGACCGTCTGAATACTCCCAAAAAAGTGGACACATCCAGACGAAAAAATGGCGACCTGTCATAGATTATCGTAGGTTGAATGAGAAAACGATCTATGATCGTTATCCCATTCCTAACATAAACGATATCCTCGACAAGCTGGGCCGTTGTATGTACATCCGTACACTCGATCTCGCATCTGGTTTCCACCAGATCGAGGTAGACAAGAAGGATATTGAAAAAAAACAGCCTTTAGTGTTGAAAATGAGCACTTCAAAATTTTAAGGATGCCTTTTGGCCTCAAAAAACTCCATCAGCGTTTCAGCGCGTCATGGATACGGTACTGTGAGAGCATACAGGTGTCAGATGTTTTGTGTACATGGACGACATGTTCACCACCAGTCCACAGAAACTTATGGAAAATTTACGGAATTCTTTTAATATTCTACGCAAGTACAACATGAAAATTCAACTCGATGGAAATTTTCACATAAGGAAGTCATCGTCATAGTTCATATTGTACACAAGATAAATTAGAAGTTATCAGAAAGTAGCCTTTGCCCAAGAATGAAAGGAAATACGTGGGTTTCTTGGAATTCTTGGCTATTATCGCAAGTATCTGCAATAAAAACGAGTACGAAAGTGGTCCGAACAAAATTAATCTAGTATCCACACCAGATTCTAAAACAGCGTCCAGAAATAGTATATCTTGTCTCTGCTTCTCTGCTTCTCGAGATATGCCTCCAGTATCCCGATCAAGTCTACAAACATTCACGATTTGAGAAAAGCCATGACGAAATATTTTTCGATACATGGTACCCCAAATTTATTAATTTCAGACAAAGAACTTGCACTAAGGCCAATCGAAATTAGAGTACTCCTGGAAAATCTAAATATCGAAATACGCTTAACTCCCCATAATCACAGTCCAAGCAATGGCACAGAAAGGTGGTAGAAAGGTTCCACTCAACCATAGGTGAAATTTTCCGTTGCTATAAATCCAATTATCCAAATTTGAGTGACAAATAAGTTTAGAGGATCGCTTTTTAATAAGTACACTCCATAACAAAAATAAAACATCGTGAAATATACTACGGAATTAGGGTTGGAAAAGATATGAACAAAATTTTTGAAAAACAGGAATCAATTCTACCACGAAGTTCATCTATTCGATGTTGCTTCCGAATATATTCCAGTTACTTTTTTTTTGCACAAAACCGAACAAATAGCCCCGGAGAACATATTAAAATTTATCCTAATTCTTTCTAGCTCTTTTGTGCGAAAAATTGAAAGTAGTTTTTCTAAACTGGATCGAAGGTCTCCGACGAAATGTTTCCACCGAAAGAAGGGAAGAAGAGAAAAAAGCTAGTTGATATGTTCTGACGTTCTGACATGACGTAATTATTTTCCATATATTTTCCAAACACCATATTACTGAAGACAGCTTGATGTGACCGCTTTCTTATGTGGTAGTAACTCTCCTATCGAAACCAAGATAAATGGATGGAAATTCCAATCTACAAGCGCTCGGCGTCCGTCAAGCACTTTTCCAGTTTTTCTTCCCACAAACAAAAAAAAATGGCAAGCGAACGAACGAAACTCGTGTGCAAAATGTATCATAATCACGGCTATCGGCTCGCTCTCAAACACGCTAGCTTGTTTCCCAGCCATCTTCCCGCAGCGAACAGCATCCTCACCTGAGCACCGATTGCATCAGCGAAGATTGAAAGCGGCGAAGGTTAGGGAAAAAAAATAAAACCACGTCATTTTCGCTCCCGTCAGCACCGATTGAAATATTTTCTATGCGATGAACTATGCAGGCCATTCGTGTCCCGAGTGGCTAGAAGACCTTTCCCACCGGGCGAAAAGCGGGAACTCGCAGGCGAAAATTCCAGCTTCGGACGAGGGTCAGTCGCAAAACCACGATTATCGCCAGACGGTGTAAACTTGTTTTTCCTGGTTCGTTGGCACGAAAGCAGCAGCAGCAGCAGCACTTTGCTAAACTTGAAGAATGTTGCTCTGGGTTTCTGCCGATATTCGTCCGAATTTTTCATCGTTGTGTATACCACTTTTTTGCTTCTTAAATTTATTATGGATCCTTGGAAAGCGGTGAGCGTTGGTAAGAGTGAACCAGTAATTTTTCATTCCCGACCAGGCAGCACGATTTCCGAAAAGATTTTGTGTGAAGTGTTTGAAATCCTAGCCTCGAGTTGGTAGCAGCTCATTTTTTTCTGCGCCCTCCCCCTCTAGAGGGAATTCTTGAGTCCAGGTGGATGAGCAGATTTACGGCTGCATCATCGCCGTTGTGATTGGTCATCATAACAAAGCTTAATGTCTTCTTCTTTGGCGCGCACCGGTGGAACCAAATACTACTCTGAGCTCTCTTATAGGCGGTAATAATAATTTCATCGTCCATTAGAGCGTTAAAATAATTCAATTAGAGAGCGTTGTGTTCATTCGTGCCATTGTACCACTGCACGAGGCGAATTTACGAGGTCACTTTATGGGTTTGCACCTTTATTTCATTATATATTACGAGTGCAGATTGTGGGTTTTTAAATGACGGCTGATGAGAGAGGGCTATCGGGGAGATAAAGTACAGCTGGTGGCTGTAAAACCGAATCATTAGCGTTTGGTGCAGGTAATTGTGGAATCATTCATTGCTTTTTCTCAGATGATTTGCGAAACTCATCTTGTTGAATTTATTTCCTAGAACAGCTGAATAATCTAAAACGAAAGCCAAATTCAACTATCGATATTCTGAGGTGGTTTAGTATTCATGATAATTAATTTTTTCTGTATGTAACATTAACGGAATGATGTCCGGTAAACAGATTTGATATTCTCCGTACAATCCGTGCACTTGTTCATGTACATTAGGGTGCCAATGAATGTATGCGAAAAAATCGACCCCAAAAATTTAAAAAAGTTACCATATACAAAATGTTCACCACCTCGAAAAAAAAATCCCTATGCCAAATTTCATCCCAATCGGACTTAAGGGAGAGTGGCGCAAAGCGGTCAAAGAAAATCGAAAAATCACCCAAGGGGGGAGTAAAGGAAATCGGGGTTTTCGAAAAAAAAAATGTGATGCCAAATGTCTTAAAATGGCATAAAACGTTGAGATCCAGTGTCATCTCGATTTTTTTTGTCAAAAATCGGCACGCTGAGACTTAGTTTATTTTCGGCATGCGAAACGAAAAGTATGGTTTAGGGTGTCAATAAAAATAGTTATCTCGATTTTTCATTCGGAACTTGCTACGAAATGTTGATTTGTACAATAATATACCCTATGCAAAATATAGGCTCATTCAGACTTCATTTATTGGTGTCACAAACGTTAAAATTTGAGTTTTTTTTGAAAATCGAAAAATCACCGAAAATCAGGTTTAAAAAAAATTTATGCCAAATGTCTTAAAATTACGTAACACGTTGAGGTTTACAGTTATATTTTTTTTTCAAAAATCGATTTTTAGACGGAAATACGACCAAGCGCCAAAAAAAACATTTTTTTTTACAATTATTTTTCTCAATTATTTTTTTTCTTCAAAAATTTGTTTGATAAAAATAATTGTTGTAAAAATCAATAATTTCCTACATTTTATTTTTTACCTAAAATATTGAAGGTCTTATTGCTTTTAAGTGAGATTTTTTTTATTTCTAGTTTTTTTTTTCAACTTTTTTCAAAAAATTCTCAAAAACAGTAAGACCTACAAAATGTTGGTTAAATAATGAAATATAAGAAATTATTTAAGTTTGTATCAAACAATGTCACACTAATTTTTGAAGAATTTGATTGAAAATAAAATACACAAGGGTCGCATTTAACGTGGGGATACGTGCCGCGTAAAAAAAAACCGCGTAAAAGAGAACCGCGTAAATTCAAAAATCCGCGTCAAAATAAACCGAGTCAATTTTAAAATCCGTGTAAAAATCTAACAAACCGTGAATTATTAGTTTAAAATGCAACCTATTTTTTAACAATTTACTAACTGAATTTTTTTTGCGTGCTACAATCATGATTTCTGTTTCTCCTTTTATTTCTCAGCTACTAATCAGTAATACAATACAAACTTATTGCGTGAAAAGTCACATCATTTAGCACATTAAATTTTTACGCGGTTGATACGTGTCGCATAAAAAAGCCGCGTATAATTTTCAATCCTCGTAAAAAATCCCGTTAAAAGCGACTTCAGTGTATTTAGAAAATTTCAATTCATTTTCAAAATATGTTTTTTTTCTGAAAAAATAGTAATGAATACCCCTTACAATTTCCAATACATCGGAAGTTAGACACTTCTACAGAGGAAGAGTTTTTCTAACAACAATTTTTTCATGTTTTGTTTGAAAAAATACTGTGGATACATTATGGATACATGATCCCGATATCATTGTTCCACAAACTTTTTTATATTCAGAAACATGTCTAGAACATGTCAAACGCAAGAATTTACACCAAAAAAAAAATGTATGAGTCAAACACGGGTATTTCAGGAGTCTCTATACAAAAATGCCATATATTCCAGAAATTATAAAAGAGAGAAAGTTGAGGACTTCGAAAAAAGTTCATATTTTAATGAGATCTAAAACTTTTTCCAGTACACTATATCCCTATCTTGAGTTTATGCAAAATTGGGATTAGATGTAATTTGATAAAAAAAAACATGAAAAAGTTGTTTGTTAGAAAAACTCATTCCCTTTAAAAGTGTCCATCTTCCGATGTATTGCAAATTGTATCATATAATTTTTCTGAGAATTGAAAAAAAAATTTTTTTTTGAGAAAAATGAATTAAAATTTTTGTTATAATTTTTTTTCAGTGTCATTCAAAAAAAAATGGAATGTTTTTTTAAAAAAAAATAAACAATTTCCTACATTTCATCTTTTACCAATTTTTTTAGTGATATTTTTTTGTAAAACATAAAAAAAATTGGCCTTTCCGAAAAGTATTCTAATTATTTTTTGAAGATTTCAAGTGTGCGAAGTAGCTTAAATTAAATTTCTTCACTCCCGCAATGTTTCATTGCTATCTGTGATGGTACAGGGAAACTTCGATATAACGTACCCTCGTATTAACGTACCCTCGATATAACGTCACTCGTAAAGTGTAAAAGAAATTTTTTTACACAAAGTGTAAAGGAAATTTTTTTTCTATATTTTTTTTAATAGAACAATGAATTATATGTATTGTGAAGTTAAAACAAGTTTTGTACCTTTAATCAATCCTGAAATACAGCTGGTTTTGTGATTCCGGATTCTAAATGAATCAAGCTTTAATCAACAGTACGAAGGGAAACATCATCAGAAAGGCTGGCTTCGTCTTCTGATTGAAGTTATTCATTAACTGTACTAAAACAGCAACACAATAATGTTATATAGACTACGTTTGTTAGTACCTTATTATGCTTCGATATAACGTACAATTCGATACAACGTACAATTTTGAAAGTGAAATGTACGTTATATCGAAGTTTACCTGTACTGCCAATTTCTAAGATCAGTTTGAAAAAGTGAAAAAATGAAATGTGAACGAATACTAAACATCAAAATTGGCTCTGCATGCGGATGCAACTTTTGCGAGTTCGATATTAAGGGTTTTGAGTGGGATAATTTCAAAATTTAATTCTCTGGCAGTAACTAGTGGTAGGTATGTTAACATCGCAGCGATATTGGGAATATACCAAATAGGTAAATTTATTCGTTAGTGAAGAATTGTGAATGATTCAAATAATCGTACTGGTGGGGTAGAATGGACAGCTTTGAGTGTGTGGTAAGGCGGACAGTTGAAAGCAAGTGATGGAATGAGCATCCAAATCGCATTATTTTTTTTCCTCTCAGTATAAATTTAAGTTCCTAGATAGAGATAAAATAACAAAAAAATCTCTTTGCGAGTGAATGGATGTGGATGGTTTTTCATAAATACTTACTGATCGACAAATATGGCCAATGAACTCAATGTATACGGCAGGACTATAAGAAATCGTGAACAAGAAGAGCAGGCTCAATAGATGCCAGGTTCTTTCTTTTGTCAACAATTGCATTGCAACTAAATCTCAGAATGATGGAATTAGCATAAACCAGTGATTGTAAGGTAATGGATTTTGTGACAGGATGATGAATGTCAAAAAATCCATTACTTGAGACTGTTACTGTGGATGAGCTTTTGGTTATAGACTCAGCCATTATCAATGAACAACCCCTGTATTCATCTGATATTGCCCCGAACGTTCTACTCTTCTGAAAAACACAACTTATCACTTCAAGGCACCAATTCTCAATCAATAGAGGATATAAAATTCAGTTCTGGAAAATGCATTGAAAATTTTCTAGTGATTGGAAATATTTTTGTTGTCGCCATCTCGAAGATACTCTTATTTGAGCATCCTAGAGTTGGCCTCCAGTTTAAAAAGAAAAAAAAAAGAAAAACAGGACACAAACCAACATTTAGAAACGAAGTGAGTGGACACAAACACGAAGAACAGAAATGTATAGACCCCAGTGCAAAATAATATTTCTTCTAAGGGATCCATAAAATAATGATTCATGTAAATTAAGGAGAATAGTGTCTGCATTTACAGTGTATTCAAACCAACGACGATTTCGTATAACTCATTTTTGCATTGGGTAAAAGATATAGAAACGCCTTTTGGAGCCATCCTTTTTCTGAAATATACATTTTATACTCATAAACCTAGTTTAAAAAATGTACGCATAGCTGTGATAGACTTTTTTCTCGATTCATTCTTCAGCTTGTCTCCAACAATGAGCGCTTTAATTATTACCTGCATGAATTTATTTAAAACCATACAAGTACACCTAATGAAGCTTCTTTTGTACAACTGCACAATTCACGGCAGCATTGTTCCGCGCGGTATCGTAACGGTGCGGCCAATTTAAAACCTCGCTTTCTCTGTGCACATCTCGAATCCTGTCGAGGCACCACCCACTGGAAATGATTTCCCTCCGAGTAAGAAGCAGTGACTTAAAAATATTAACTTTTCGCCCTCCTCCCATTTTCCTCCATCTGAATGTGTGTGATGGCAGGGGAGAAACATGACACAAAAAAAAAAGTTGTGTGTGACTCTTTTCGATTCATTTCAATTAAATTCATTCATTCATTAAACTTTTCATCGTCATGTCCCCGTCCCGGGTCGTTCCTCAGCCCCGAGAACCGAGAACCCAAAAGACGCCCTCAATTAAGGTGTACATTTTTCAACTTGCACAAGTCTCGGAGTCGAACGAACGGAGTCTTGCCGAAAAAGAGCAGACAAATGCTGGGCTAGCTGGAAACTATTCCTGAAAGTACTCACAGGGGGACAAACACTTCAATCTGTCCGCCTTCGCTTTCCTTGCCCCCTTTCCCACCCGTTTTTGTGTCTCGTTACCTCAGACTTCACAGGAGCACAGGTGAAAGGCAAACCCACCTGGGAGTCGATTGCAACTGCCGGGCAATTGTGCATTTGACATTTATTGAAATTGCGGTTTTTGTGGGTTTCTCTGATCATCGGTTGGTTCGGAACCTCCTCCCTCCCCGACCACCAGAGGCCCAGTAAGGGATCAGAAACCTTTCCACGCAGCCTGGGAAAAGAACAGCAGGATTGATATGGTTTCTTGAATCGAAATAGAACCCGTCTCGGTTGCCGTTTGTAGGAGGGGAGGCGAGGGGACTTGTTTCATTAGAACCTGGAACACTAGGGCTCGAACGGATGTATCTATTATTATGCAACCCAACTTTGAGAAAGTGAGCTCCTTCGAACTAGAAAGGGAAAATCATTCACCAGCTCCCGGCTGGGCATTGGTATTGGGAGTGTGTGGTTAGGCTCACACTGCCCGACCGATGCTGATCGGTGGTTAAAGTTACATGTGGGTAAGGAAAGTTTTTTCTGTTGATTCAGCATGCAAATGAGACGTACCGCCAACAGATCTACACCAAAAAGAAGCATGTAATTGAAATGGAACAAATTCGAATACATATATATATATAAATATGTTTATTTCGAGTACATTTGCACACAGACGGCCCTTCGAAAGCGGAAACCACGTATTGACAATGTTGTCAATGGCAGTTGCCGCCACCGCTGGTCAAAGCCGCAAATATTCCGTGCCAGCTGGAGACCGAGAATTTCTACAATCAATCATCGGTGGCTCCAAGTGTTGTCAGTCGGAATGCCGATGCAAGCTGACTTTTCTGATGGCTCTCTGTCCGCCGGTGGTGATATGCGTGGTCATACCTCCCGCCGTCGTGGCCTAGCGGTTGTCAGTCGTTGTATTTTTCGTCCAATCGGGGTGGAATGGGGGAGGTTTGTGTGGTCAAAGTAACACTCTGAAAGACGATGATAAATGGACGGTTGAACGAATGGATGAAACGGGATTCGTTTTTTCGTCCTGGGCCCACGCAAGCCGCCGCTTTGCTTGAATGGAAAACCGCCATTCTCCATTGCGGCCAGAAATGGACAGATGTGTCAACTCCCTGTTTTGGAGGGAGGGGGGGAGGGTAATTTTGGGGTCGGGAGAAGGTAACGAGCGTCACGCAAAACTTCTAACATTTCGCACTGCCTGTTTGTGGTGATGGCTCGAGCAGAGGAGTTGATCACAGAGCTCTTGGCGGGAAATGAACAGGAACAGGCCATCAATCAGCGGAGAGAGATTTTCTGCCGGCGAAACGCGATGATATTCGAAGCTCACGAAATAAAGCTCCCGCCGCCGAGATTTGCGGTGATTACGTGTGTGTTTGAAATTGGAGGCGTTTAAGAGTTTGAAGTGTGATCAAATGGTGCTTCGGAGGGAGCGATTTCCTGCCTGAAGGCATCATTGTGTTGTCAACTCACAAAGCTGCTGCTTCTGAACGTGTAATTCTTGGGATTGCTGGTTTACATCCAAAGCCCAACGTTTCAGCGATACTCAATAGAAGAGGTTTATTACCAATGAAAAGATAACCCTCATCAACCAATCCGCTCGGTTTGATGGTTGGGTGTGGCTCATGAAAAACTTACCATTCCTGGTGCACCAAGAACTCAAGGGAATGTCTCTCGAGTGAATATTAAAAATCTTGGATTAGAAACTGTGAAATTGTATGGACCTAATCTTTAATACTAAATACCAATAAAATTGATTCGCATGATATAACATCAATATTAATTATCCTTTAAAAAAATGATATTGTTACATTGTGGTAGGAGAAATAGTTAGTCATCCGTTGGGATGAGCACTTCCACCGTTATTTCGAGAACAAAAATGAATGCGATTCTAACTCTTTGAGTTACGCACACAGACGAGGTTTTTCACATTTGATTCACGAGTAAAATGAGATTTGCTTCTATTGTTTGTTATCGTTTTTTTCTTCTGTTTCGTTTTTCTTCCTTATTTATAT
Organism: Toxorhynchites rutilus septentrionalis; assembly: GCF_029784135.1. Classification (NCBI taxonomy): domain Eukaryota; kingdom Metazoa; phylum Arthropoda; class Insecta; order Diptera; family Culicidae; genus Toxorhynchites; species Toxorhynchites rutilus. The sequence goes on along the minus strand of NC_073745.1, from coordinate 329,549,120 downwards.
TTTTTCTTTTCTATTTTTCTTCTCCTTTTTTCCCTTCCTCTTCTTTTTTAACTTTATATTTTTATCTTTCTTTTCATCAACTGCACATCCCATTGAAGAGCAAACATTCACATGCAATCGAACCGAAAATCATTGAGTGAGAACAAAACGGATGAGTTTAAGAAGTAGAGTCTCGCGTGTCTGTCATTCACATTACTCTTAGCTTCAAGTGAGAACATATAAATTGAAAACTTGTCAACTTGTTGATATTTGATATGGCGTAAAACTGGTATCGAGGCAATCGCCGTTGTTCGATTTTTTGTGTACCTTCAGGAACATACTAGTTAAAACACACTCACGCCCGAAAGTCTTATACCGGAGATGCGGAATGCGGATGATATCAAGATTTCAGATAAAAAAGAAAAGGAAAAAATAACCTAAGGATTTTTTGTGAAAAAAGAGGTAATTAAAAGGGGAAGAATAAAGATATGAAAAAGCAGAAAAAAAATGAAAAAAGGGAAAGAAAAAATAGAGATAAGAGAGATAAGAGAAGAAAAAAAATTAAAAGAAGAAACGAAAAAAAAGAATAATTTGATGAATGAGAAGAAATAGAAAAATTGGGCCAATAGTGTATTATGCAAAAAATAATTTGAGCACAAAAAAAAAATTGTACAAAAGTTAATTTTTGAGCGAAACGTTCCAACATTTTTATTTTTGTTTATGTGATTTTTGAGGTGTCGAGACCGAAAGGGCCTCAGCAGGCGAATATCATTTTTCAAAAATTTAGACATCTTATGAATAACGTATCTATAATTCAGAGAAGTAATATCTTCGTTTTTGGTGTATACGAGGTCTGTTCAAAAAGTATCTCGGCTTTAGAAGGTTACGTATATTCGATTCTAGATTTTTTTTTTGTGGTATTATGTTGGTACTCATGTCTCTCACTTATGCTGACAAGGGCGGCTATTTTGAATGTTCAGTTAATTTTTGACAACTATTTTTCTTACACGTGTTTCGGTTCATCTTCGATTTTTGCCTATTGCCTATCTCTGAGACATGAGTACCCACATAATGCAAAAGAAAAAATCTAGAATCGAATATACGTAACCCGCGTAAATTCGAAAGTCGCGATACTTTTTGAACAGATCTCGTATTGTTCGTTTATTAGCTGTTTTTTCTTCGATTTTGCAGAATATTCCCATTCTGAAAAAAATTGTAACGGTTAGCGGCTCAAAAGTTTATTTTCAAATATTTAGATAAAAAGTAGAAACAGAAAGAAATTTTCATAGAAATTTCATGGAAAATACCTTGATAAGACATTAAAAATCGAGTCAAAATTTGCGAGTGTTCCAAAAAGAGCCTATTCGACAGAAAAGGTTTTCAAACCACTCAAATTCTGAATTTTAGAATACCAGATTTTAGATGCGAGTTTCGGTTCAGGATTTATACTCAGAGTTCTGTGAACACTGATATATTCGGAGAGAAAAAATAAAACGCAACTATTGCAATTCCCCAATCCTACCTCCTTGCAGCTCAAATTGAATCTAATCGTCTCCCCACACAGCACTTATGCGGCTACAAAATGATCCACTGCTAAATTGCTGCCCGAAACAAATGTCTTTCGCTGCAGCCCTCAACTGGGATCTTCCCGTTTTTTTTTTTTTTTTTTTCATTCTGCCTTCGCTTCATGGCACACAGTTTTCTGAGTCAGACGGGAGACGGGATGTAACAGCTGAAGGTTCGCACGTGTTGGGCTCCCAGCCGCACACGATCTGCACACATGGAAATAAATTTCCACTCATAATAGACTAGCATTATGGGGTCTTTTCCGCTCGCTCATTTCACATGTGCGCATAGACTAGTCCTAGTCCCTAAGTTCCGCTTAAACGTGCGGGACCAGCCTTGGGTGCGAATCCGCCCGTTTGCCCGTTTGTTACCCGTCATTCCGGATCCAGCGCTTGGTGGCGCTTGAAAGTGATACGAACGAAACGAGAGGGGATGTGTGCCTGTGTGAGAAGCGTGGAAACTTTTTCCGGTTGCATCACTTCCACCCGGGAGTACGAGGATTTAAATCCTTCTCATCCGGTTTCTGCTTCCGTCACATCGAGGAGCAGCAGCAGCGATGACAAAAAAAAAACAAAAATTATGGCATTTGAGAGCCGTTGTCTGGCAAGAAGAAAGTACATTCATTCGAGCCATAAATATCATACTATTAGTTGTCAGCTCGGTGTCTGTGTGTGTGAATGTGTGGATTGGGAAGAGGATTTTCCAGATTGAAATAATTCACAGAAGACAGGATGGAGATATAGAGTGCAAAACGGACAATATTCTACTTGCTCTGCGACGAAAAGAGCAGTGTATAATTAACGCACTCTTACGTTGTTACATTTAGTTGTGGCAAGGGAAGCAAAATTCCATTAAAGACCATTTCTCCTTCTCTGCCCAAGTAATAGCAGATTCAATATTCTTTATTGTCTGCATTTCTTTGCGCTGTCATTTTTCCCTTCATTTTCCCAGTATTCCTCAACACAAACTCGCTTCTTGTGCGACTTAAATGGCTTTTCCCCACCGAGAGCGGAAAGAAAGCATTCACACATCAACACCTATCTTCTCCATCTTCGTCCTTCGAGCGTTACACTGACTTATTCAGGATACTTTTGACGCGAGCTGCTTCTCCGTTGGTGGGGAGATCGAATAGGAAAATAAAAGTGACGATAGCTTCTTGATTGCAGCCCCAACCCCAACTCACCCCTAGGCGAAGGTGCCGAAGCCCTCCGAAGCTTTTAGTTACACTATAGTGGGAGAAATGAAATGTAGAAGCAAGAAAAAACGGCTCACAGGAAAAAGTCTCAAGTGAGAGGAGAAAACAAACGAGCCAACGTAAACAATAAGTGGAAACTTTAAACCGTGCCTGGCAAAGTTGTACGGTTCGGTTCGGGTAATCAGTCTCACCTTCTTCCCAGGCAACCGTAAACTACAACTCAATCTAGGAAGTGAGAGCTCGTAAACTGGGATGGGTTTGATGCTTATTGAATTGTTTGTTGTGCTTTTTTCTGCTCTCATCTTGTGTTTAGGAACTCCATTTCAGGTGGATCCACCCATAAAAATGATAAAAGTTTTTATTTCCCCATTTCACCAGCAGAAAATGTGATCGAATCCCGTATTAAAATGCAAGAATTAGTAGTTTCAGCATGGAGAAGATCTACACTCACTCAACAAGTTTATCATAAATCGTAGGCCTCTGTAGAAAAAAATAATAAAAACGAGCCCATTAGCGGTGGTAATTCTTTCCGCTGGTTTGCAATCAAAACTAGAATTTTACTCGGAAGGACAACGAAACAGAGCGATCTTCGCTTCGATGCCAAAAAGAAAGCTAGCCTTATGTAAAGCAGAGGGAGCAGGAACTTCTGGTGTTTTGTCTCTATTTATTTATTTTTTTGTTTTGCCAAATTTATACCATCCAGCAACAGCGAAGTTGCTATCGATAGGGTGGGAATGCTGTGGTAGGAAGGAAGCAATAATTCACACCATAGAGGATTTCCCAAGCTGTGTCTAATGTGGCTAATTTTTCATTCCAGTTTGGGTTTCTTCGAACGCAGCCATTGTCATTTGTCATTTTCAGATGAGAGAGAAATCCACGTCGCATCGTTTTGATTTCATCGATGCGATGTTTGAAACGTGTCGAACTGACAAAATATTACAGCATAAAAAACCCACCTTACATATTTAAAACTTTTTTTCAATTTCATAGTACATGTCATCAAAAACTGTTACTGCAATTCCATAGAATTGTATATGAACTATTGCTCTTTCAAATAATTAACAATTTTTTTTTGTTAGATTTTGTTTATTTCCTTTCATGATTTCTTCAAAGTGTGCAAATATGCAATGACAAAAATAAAAGTCTACACACAATAAAATAATATTCAAATCATTCAAAATCTTTGAGTAATCCCTCCACATGTTATGACAGCTAGGGCTGTGCGATATCATTCACAACCTTTCAGCGATTCAAACAAAATGAGAGAAAAGAAAATCAGCATGCAGGTACGAAATCTTGTTGTTCAGGATCATTTGTAGCAGACTTCACAGCGGAAGATTCCAAAGAAGTTCGGAATAAACCGAGGAGCAGTCCATAAAATTGTACACAAGCACAAAGCTTACGATTCGCTTGCTGACAGATCCGCCCAGAACCGTGCACCGCAGATTAGTTGAACATGGACTCAAGAGCAGATTTATCAGCAAGAAAAATAAACTTAAACGGTTGGAACTAGCCCGAAAACATGTTAACAAACCCGAAGACTTTTCGAAAAAGATACTTTGTACTGACGACTCGAAATTTGAGCTTTTCAGCGGCATGAAAGAGAGTGTAGCGGAAGGATTAGTGATGCTTTTCCTGAGCTGGTGCCGGAAATCTGGCGCAAATTCACGGAACCATGACTGCAGATGTCTAAATTGACGTCCTTAAGGACAACTTGAAGGAATCGCTTCAAAAAACTGGCCTACGAAACAGCTTCGTTTTCCAACAGGACAACGACCCGAAGCATTCTGCTAAGAACATCAAAGCCTATTTCCGTTTATGCAAAGTAAAGGTCCTTGAATGGCCATCACAAAGTCTTAACACACTTGAGAACTTGGAGGCCCCTTCTCGACAACGAAGCGGTGAAAGATTGTGTCACGGATACGGATACTTATTTCAAGGCTCTCCAGAAGGAAAGTGACCCTCAGCAACCTCAGCACCTCAGAAATTGGTCGATTGAATGCCCAAACGTCTTCAACAGGTCAATAAAGCTTCAGGAGGTCACATTTAATAATTTTTTTTTAACTTTTTTGCTTTCATTGTGTGATTTGTTATTTCTCGAAATCGGGCTTTCATAATTGGTTTCGTTGTTTTTTATTTGGTGTGTTATTGAAATAAAATGTATGTTTGGTTCAAGTTCCATGAATTGAATCCAGCTCAATATGATGGAAATGCAATGAAAAATGTTTTTACTTTAAAAAAAATTGTATTTCATTCAAGCAATATTGAGAAAGTCGTTATCTAATGCTATTTTTAGTATAATGTAAACAACACTTGGTTTATATCTAACTGTCATAACATGAAGAAACGAGGGGTAACTGAAAGGTTTTGAGTGATTTCAATATTATTTTTTTTGTTTATTCTTGTCAACGCATATCTGTACACATTAAAGAAGTCATGTAGAATAGTAAACAAAATCTAACAAAAATGGCAAAACTTGTTAAATACTTAGTTAACAAATCTATATATATATATATAAAAATGGAGTGATGTCTGTCTGTCTGTCTGATTCTTATAGACTCGGAAACTACTGAACCGATCGACATGAAAATTGGTGTGTAGGGGTTTTTGGGGCCGGGGAAGGTTTTCGTGATATTTTGAGACCCCTCCCCCCTCTCTAAGGGGGGGCTGCCATACAAATGAAACACAAATTTCTGCATTACTCGGAAATTAACCAAGCAAATGAAACCAAAGTTGGCACGTGAAAGTTTTAGGGTGAAATAAATGTTTCTATGATGGTTAAACAGTCCTTCCCCCACTCAAAGGGGGGGCTGCCATACAAATGAAACACAAATTTCTGCATTACTCGGAAATTAATCAATCAAACGAAACCAAAGTTGGCATGTGAAAGTTTTAGGGTGCAATAAATGTTTCTATGATGGCTAGACAGTCCTTCCCCCACTCGAAGGGGGGGCTGCCATACAAATGAAACACAAATTTCTGCATTACTCGAGAATTAATCAAGCAAATGAAACCAAATTTGGCATGTGGAGGTTTTAGGATGCAATAAATGTTTCTATGGTGTTAAGATACTCCTCCCCCCTCTCTTAGAGGGGGCTGCCATACAAATGAAACACAATTTTTTGCATTACTCGGAAATTAATCAATCAAACGAAACCAAAGTTGGCATGTGAAAGTTTTAGGGTGCAATAAATGTTTCTATGATGGTTAGACAGTCCTTCCCCCACTCGAAGGGGGGGCTGCCATACAAATGAAACACAAATTTCTGCATTACTCGAGAATTAATCAAGCAAATGAAACCAAATTTGGCATGTGGAGGTTTTAGGATGCAATAAATGTTTCTATGGTGTTAAGATACTCCTTCCCCCTCTCTTAGAGGGGGCTGCCGTACAAATGAAACACAAATTTTTGCATTACCCGAGAATTAATCAAGCAAATTAAACCAAATTAGGCATATGGAAACTTTAGGGTGCAATGAATGTTTCTATGGTGGTTAGATACCCCTCCCCCCTCTCTTAGGGGTGGCTGCCATACAAATAAAACACAAATTTCTGCATTACTCGAGAATTAATCAAGTAAATGGGCGGGACGAAGTTTGCCGGGTTAGCTAGTAATTCTATAAAATGACGGTAAAAGTTTTTGATAAAATAGTTAAGAAATTAAGAAAAGTTTCTAAACTTACAAGGTGGGATATCACTATCATTGTAACATGCTCCTGAAAATCTTTTTTATTGAATATTAAAATACCTATTGTGAAGATAGCTGCTTTACTGAAAAAAATGTATATATTGTAGGAATTCCTCTCATCATGACGGCTCTGATTCATGTGGAGAAAGCTAATAACCAGCGGAGCTCATGAAAAGTCCTGAACAGAGTGATCAAACGAAGGAGGAATTTAAAGCAGGGAAGCAGAGAAGAAACTACAAAAAGTTCAACAAATTTGTTGGAAAAATGAAAAAAAAATTTTTTTGATGTTCTTATAACAAAACCAAACCGATATAGTGGTTCTCCGATTTTCGTTAAAACTGGTAGTTTTGTTCTTTCTCGCAAAATACTAGACCCGTATTTTTTATTTTTTTTCGTAAGGGTGCCTTTTTTCATTTTTAGGTGGTCCGAAAAACCACTGGAGCGATTCAGATGATAGACAAATCAAGTATAAGTGAATGAGCTAGTCTTTACACTTGCAAAAAAATTGGGTATTGTTTTCGTAATTATTGATTTTATTTTTTTTCTCTTGAAAGCTGATTTTTTTTATATAACATCAAAAATCAGAGAGGTGTTTTATTTTGTTTTAAGTCATGATTTCTCAAATTTTCGAAGATCGAAAAAATGGTCAAAGGTGGTTTTTAATATTAATTTTTCTTACATAGTTCAATAATTTTTCAACAAATTTCAACAGATTTTTTTTTGAAAGAAAGTTCAATGATTTTGTATACACCCTTCTGAAAAAATCAGTCGTAATTGGTATTGGTCAAATGATAATAAAAATTGTGATTTTGGGTAGCTTCCATCATGTGTACCAAGCTTCAATAAAATCGAAGATAGTCGCGTCAAAGTCTGCTGTTCTTCAGCTGATTTGATGTGGGGTTGCTGTATAGAATAACTACGTCCACGCAACAATCATCAGTGATGGAGATCGATTCACAGTCGAAGACCTGGCCTCTCTTCATCCATACAAACTCTGCTTGCAACAAGAAACATCGGGCTGTTGTGCTATAAATAACACAACAATGATCAACTTAACACGTCGAGCGCAGTATCGGTCCCTACACAGCAAACAATAAATCGTAAAACTTGGCATATTGTAAGTCATATATAAAATGGCATGGAATCACAATCGTAGATAATGTCGATCAAAGTATACAACGCGTATATCTACAATCGCTTAAAACAAAAAAAAACATTATTTTATTTCAAACGACGAATTCAGTCGTAATTCGGTATAAAAAGCATCGGTTTTCTGACAAACACTATCGTAAAATCAGTCTCATCGATATATGTATATGGGTGGCCGCGAAAATGGTCATGGAAAATTTCAAAAATCATGTACATTTTGTGTTGTTCGCCCAAAAAATGACCTGTGTCAAATTTCAGCTCAATCGGAGATGATTTAGGGGTGCCTTAAAAACGCTCAAAGTATCTATTTTTTGACCCTCGAAAATCTCCCAAGACTAGGCTGGCCAAACGTACCGGTTCTAACGGGACTGTACCGTATTTAAGACCATTGTTTGTCGTCCCGTCTTTTTATCAATTTGTACCGTGTTTTGAGTACAAAGAAAAAATAACAAAAAAAGAATATCGATCATTTGTACCACGCCATGCCCAAAACCATGGTTGCTTCCATCAGAGATTAGTTAGTGCCCTCTCAAACATTGTTTGGCCTTCTTGAAATAGATGATATATCTGACGCTAAAGTTGTTGTTAATTTTGATTATTTTATGACCCTTCTTCAACATAACAGGGAAGAAGTTTTTTCGACTGGTGAAGTGCAAAGGGTTCTGAAAAAAAATATAGAGGGTTGTGTCCAAGACTTTTTATTCAATTCGCATTTTTACCATTTCGTCTGGAGAGGGGATGGAATGGCTAGTGTCATGCCGTTATGTTTGTCTTGAGATCCCATATTCAATAACTATATTAATTTCGTTGGGTGAACATCGGGGCTTCGTCATCTTTTTATGAAAACACTCGAACAGTGATTGCGAAACAGAGAGATATAAGTCGACATTGTTCTAACGCGATTCTAACGCGGTTAATTTGTGAGATCGCTACATGAAGCTCAATTGAACGGCATAGGAATTGAAGAACACCTGAAAATGTGGAACGAGTAAGAGTTTCAACTGAACTGTCACCGAGAACTTTTGTGTGCAAATATGTTGTTGTTTCACTTTCATCTTCCCAAAATTAACTCAATAATTCAATAGACGCGGGTCGCAAAAGGCATCAGGATTATGAGAAACTGGCGTTTTTATAAGTTATAATCGGGCGGGGTTAATTTTCAATATATTCTCTCTCCACAATGTCCGTGCGAATGAACGCTGCATTTGCATTTCGAGCGAGCGATTTGCCCATACCTTATTCGCAGTAGCAGATTAAAATTATACCTTGCATCTACACTTGTTCCTCGGTATAGAAAGCACGGATAGGTAGAAACAAAAATTAACATAGCGAATGTATGGGAATATGAGTGTGCTTCCAATTTTTGTTAATTCAAACCAGAGGTTATCAAACAACTGCGATGCGTCACCAAAATAGAGCTGTTCCAAGCTGTTAATGTAAACAGGATTTCATTGATAAACGTGTAATTTGCAGGATTTTCGCCCTGTCAAAATATTTCGGCTATAAAAAGTGCTCCGGCGAAATAAAGATCTGAAAACCACTAATTCAAACCATTTACGAATTAGGGAATCGTGACATACCGACATACCGATAACATACCAATTCTTAGAAAATTTACAATCCGATTGGAATGCAAATAATCAACATCAGGTTGAAACAAAAATAGTTATTAATGTTAGAACTATTTCATAAAAAGTGACACGTTTTTGATTTGGCATTTTTACTAAAAACAACGTCGTACGTCAAAACTATTTGGTTCAAGTTTGTTCAAATACAAGAGACTAAATTCCTACAATCCGTGAAAAATATTACGATGCTGCGTTGGAGTAACTTTCAGTTCACATAGATTACGATTACGCTCTGAAAGTTACATTCCAGGTCATAGTTCTGTTTGACACTTTTGATCTGAAATTTGACAAATTTTATGATAAAATTTGCATAAAACATAATCTACTTCACAAAACGTCTTCAGCACCTAAACATTCCTTCATAGTAGAAAACAAAGCAGGGGCCAACTGTGATCCAACTTCAACTTGACGAAGGTTGGAAGCAGGTAGGATTCCGGACACGGGTCAACCAGTTGACAAGGTTGACTCATCCTGTTTGAAGCAACCTAGCATGTCGAGTTGCCGCTGTTTGAGGTTTACATAAGAGTGTTTGATTGATTGATTTAATTCATAACACTTCAAAAATACTTCAAAAAATATTATGTTTTGTTGGTTTTTTTTTTATCTAATGTGCCCCGTTTTCACTCCTGAACTATTTGGTCAGCCTTCCCAAGTCTAAAGAACTAAGAAAATGTTAGAAAGAAAATTTGTAGTCAAATTAGTCATTATTTTCTTTTTTTTACAATAAATATCTGTGGAAGCGGGGACCGTCACTGATATTGTGCAAAAGATTTTTATGCGGGCTGAATGGAAAGCGTAGCTAGAACCACGCGGGGTTCAACGTGTTAACTGTATCCGCTGTCCGGTCTAAGGGGCTGTCCACATACCACGTGGACAGAAAAAGTACGGTTTTAGACTCCCCCCTCTCCCTCCGTGGACAAGCATGGATATTTTCATACCCCTACCCCTCTTTTTCCACATGGACATTTTTCCTTTTTAAATTAACATAATAAAGGAATTTACTGATTTGCGCCTAAATTCCATTTTAATTTCATTTAAGTTGTTTTTATTTCAAATTTTACTAGCTGCACCCTGTATCTGTTTTGTTGTGGCCCATTGTTCTTGTATGGTAGAGAAAAGAGTAGCATAACGAAGCACATGCTTCATATGAGTTTAATTTTGAAATACTTGTGAGTATACAATATTTTTTTTTTGTTTTTCCATTATTTGCGAAGATATAAAAGCTACCTGGTTTGCAATGACTATCTGTACACGCGATATACAGTTGATCAGATGAGGAACAATCCGCATCTGAATATAAACTACACAACTCCAAAGATTGATCTTGAGCTTTACTAATTGTGATTGCGAGCGCCAATCAGTTAAATGGATTTAAAATTATTTTCAAATAAATTTCAGTTCACGTTCTAAACACTTGCAAAAAATGTGTTGATATCACACAGACGCCAGTAATCATCCAACCAACTTGATTAATTCGCTTCCATTTGATTCAAATAGAATTCCAGTAGAACCTTTTACTACAGAGATATTCTCGAACCAATGAAAAGTTATCCTTTCATTTTGGATTATGAATATTTCATGACATAACGATCGTACAGTAAATCGATGGCCAGTTGTGGAAACTAGAAAATGTTCTATACAAGATCCAGTTATTGCTTTGACAAATGTATTGTTTTATGACAGAGTTACAGTGTTACTCAAAATCTTAGATGAAAAATGCTTTGCCCCCTCCGGAAAATGATCGATCACAGCAAATTCCGATTCATCTTCACTCTGGATCTCCGATTCACCTTTAGTCTTTAGCTCAATTTAAAACCTTTTCCGCCATAGTTCAGAGGGTATTAAAAGCGTATTAAAATATTTTATAATTTTTTCAAATCCTTATAGACCATTTTGCCTTGAGTGTCTAGATGACTTTCAAAGTGCTCGTGGGGAAAAATGACATTAGACAACTCACGATTCATTGATTCCCAACTATGACATTAAGCTCAATTCTCAACTATGAAAGTTGTACATTTTTTGCGAGACCCATTTTTTGCCTAATATTGACCCCAATTCAATAATACGCTACTTAAAACAATTTAATTGCATTCATTTGAAAGATGAGAAAATTTTGCATTTATTCTGGTGTGGAACATTTTAAATAGTGGATGATAACAATAGGAATATCATTGTGGTGTGAAGGAAGAAATTGTTGAAGGGTTTGAAAGCTTCAATTTTGTTGCTAGAAACAATCATGTTTATCATGTATTTTTGGGAAAAAAAATTAATAAAAACCCTTAGAAACGAAAAATTTTAAGTAGTTTTTTACTTCTAAAAAGTACTTTAATCCATCATGTTTTACAACTGCATTCAAACCGAAATTTTCTGAAAAAAATTAATACTGGGTCAATTGACTCAAGTTTGACGACATTTCACGTAAATGTATATATTATTTCCTAGAAATTGACGGGATTCCAATACTTCGAAATTCAAATTTTTCGAGAAATGTAATGCATGAAAAACTATACAGACATTATGATCCTAAGACTAAAGGGTGTGTCACATCAAATTGCATCACGGAAAAAACGCTGTATAAATTCACCCAGTAGACCGATCCTTTTGAAAATTTTAGACAGTAAAATAAAAACTATTAAACAACTTTTGGCATTTTCTTTTTATTCATACTTCGAACCCAAGCCAGTATGCTCGCACCTTCCTCTTTACCCCGTCCATAAGGTTCTGTACAACGTCAGGTTGTAGTTTTTTTTAACAGAAATCTATTTTCTCTTGAAGTCCGCCTCCGATTTGACAACTTTTGGGTTCCTCCGGAGGGCCTGCTTCATAATCGCCCAATATTTCTCTATTGGGCGAAGCTCCGGTGCGTTGGGCGGGTTCATTTACTTTGGCACGAAGGTGACCCCGTTGGCTTCGTACCACTCCAACACGTCCTTTGAATAGTGGCACGAAGCGAGATCCGGCCAGAAGATGGTCGGGCCCTCGTGCTGCTTCAATAGTGGTAGTAAGCGCTTCTGTAGGCCCTCCTTAAGGTAAACCTGCCCGTTTACCGTGCCGGTCATCACGAAGGGGGCGCTCCGCTTTCCGCAAGATCAGATCGCTTGCCACACCATGTACTTTTTGGCAAACTTGGATAGTTTCTGCTAGCGAATCTGCGATTCCGGAACGCTGAATTTGTCCTCTGCGGAGAAGAACAACAGGCCCGGCAGCTGACGAAAGTCCGCTTTGATGTAGGTTTCGTCGTCCATTACCAGGCAATGCGGCTTCGTCAGCATTTCGGTGTATAGCTTCCGGGCTCGCGTCTTCCCCACCATGTTTTGCCTTTCGTCGCGGTTAGGAGCCTTCTGAACCTTGTATGTACGCAGGCCCTCAGGCCCGCAGGCTGGACGAATGAACTTGACAAATTCAGCTTATTGGCGACATCCCGAACCGAACTTCTCGGATCACGTCTAAACTGCTTAACTACGCGCTTGTGATCTTTTTCACTGACGGAGCATCCATTTTTGCCGTTCTTCACCTTCCGGTCGATGGTTAGGTTCTCGAAGTATCGTTTTAGTACTCTGCTGACCGTGGATTGGACGATTCCCAGCATCTTACCGATGTCCCGATGTGACAACTCCGGATTCTCGAAATGAGTGCACAGGATTAATTCACGACACTCTTTTTCGTTCGACGACATTTTTCCAAATTTACGAAAAATTGACAGTGAAGCATGGCCAACGTGACCTATACACTCTTATCTGATTATAAGCGAAAGCTGAAGATATAATTCCTAAAAATTAAATTTCTACAGCGTTTTTTCCGTGAGGCAATTTGATGTGACACACCCTTTAACTGTTATCGAGATAGAACGAAATCTATAGAATGTATAAAATAATATAAATTGTATTTGATGAAAAAACCATATGTGTAATACCATGAAAACTTAACCATTATGAATTGGTTTATTTTTTATAGATTTGAGCTACGAAAGTTTATGCATAACCCGCAACTGTAAAAGTTAAAGGATCATACAAAACAGCTCGGTCTCTCACAATTTACTTGAGTTATTTTCAGGATATGGATTTCAGTGAAGAATTTCAATGATATTAGTAAAAATATATGAAACACTCTCAGGCAGCTCAATCCATTTATTGATAGACACGAAATACTCAGGTTCTGCGGAAAGTATTAACAATTCTTGAATATAGAACAGTTTTGATTTAATTTAGAATGTAAAATATTTTTCGTGTACAAGTGGACTTAGTCTATACCCCCTCCTCCCTCATCGTGGACAAGCGTGGACATTTTCATATCCCTACCCCCCTTAAAATTGTCCACGTGGTATGTGGATAGCCCCTAACTGAACAGTGGAACATAAGGAATACTTTGCCATATGTATAGCTACGATAAACAAGTAACATGTACACGTTTAAATCCGGCTCTGTTACAGCTACAATGCGAAGGATATTGAAATAAACCCGAATGTAACGATTAGCCGACGGAGGAAAAGTTTCATAAAAATGGCTATGATTTTATTCAATTCTTCTGGTTATAATTTATATGAATTCGATACAACTTGATATAGCTGAAGAAAACTGTATAACCGACGGTGACTATTCTTAATTTCCTTTCTTTAATCGATTCCACGAAAGTTCATTTTTCTAGAATCACCCAGACAAACTTCGACTGAAATTATTTCGAGAGCTTGCCTTCTATCAGCTGTTTTTAATGTTTTTAGGTTGATGATCGATTTGACAAAGTTTCCAGAAGCCAAAGAAATAGAAGGGCGGTACATCCTTGTTTTTTTTTTATCCCATTTATTTGTTTAAGGCTCATTAGCATTTTAGCTGTAACAGAGTCGAATTTTAATCGTGTACATGTCACATGGTTATCATATCTATAATTAGCACATTACACAGTTGCCATTCGCCAGTATTCCTTCTATACCATTACATATGGTACATTCACACAGTAGCCATTTAGGCGTAAGAGTTATTCTTTCTGTTCTTCCATTATCCAGTTGGACCACCGGACAGCGGAGACAGTTGATTGATCATTGTTGAGTTATTTATAGAACAGTAGCCCGATGTGTCTGGCAGAGCAGAGCAGTTGTATGGATGAATCGATCTTATTTCGACCGTGGATCGATCTCCATCGCTGATGATTGTTGCGTGGACGTAGCTATTCTGTAACAACACAAAGATGGTCAATGAGGGCCCTGAGTTATGAACTCACGATCGATCGCTTACTAAGCGAACGCGCAACCAATGTGGCTACGGAGACCCCCTACATCCTTGTTATATAGTCGTGATTTAGATTAAAGTTTCATGATCAAGAGATTGTTCTTTAGTTCTAAATAAACTGAACAATTTTGGGCGCACACTTGGCTGACAGTTAAATAATAACCCCCCAAAATGAATTATGAATGAACGAAAAAAAAAAAACGTTTTCAAAATTCGCTTCGTGAGTTTATCAAACAATTGTTCAATAATTTAAAAAATAGTTTACCGTAAAATTAATGGAAGTAACAGTTTAGGAAGTTACGCTTAATTTATATGTACCTAAAACGCTCTGAATAAAATGAGATGTAAAATAGAACATTACTTTAAAGCCTGAACTAAACAAGAATGATCTTTGCGCAGTTCATCAAAACAGGAAAAAACAGTTGGTGTTGAAATTAAATTGTTCGCATACAAAAACATTTTTCTATGCATTTGTACTTACATCTAACAGCATGCATACATCTTGGCGGTAAACATGGCAACCATCATCGGACATTTAGGCAAACGAATATGTCATAATTACCATAATAGTTAGGATAGATAAATTTTCTTCTGTTTGCTAAGTGGCGGTACATTCTCGAAAGACACCTTGTGTGTCCCAATTTGATTCCGCCCCTCATTCACCTCCTCATCCCGGAAGATGGGGCATATGCAACTAACCACTCTTCCCGTGGTAATGTTAATCATCTTGGCATCCCAGAGTCTCCTGCGGAGTTTGTTAGTGTGTTTTCCTCACCGAACCATCGTACAACCGGGCGCCACTACCATACCCCCAGATTGGCTGCAATCAGTCACCTCCGTCGGTCCAGCGTAAGGCTTGGTGCCACGACACGATGTGGCCAACCCACCAGGAGGCAATCCCCGGGGCTATCCCGGGGGTTATCAAAATCAATGACCTGGAAGAAGCAGCAGCCGCACCACGTTTTAACGGACGCTGAACCTTGGGCGAACTCCGGCGCGGAAGAAAAAAAGGGCGCACAAAATATCATTACTCAGAGAAAAATTATCAACTTTATTGGTGAGCAAGACGAAAACAAGACAATAAATTATCGTAACACTGGGAAGATCGTCGTCTCGGCTCGAGGGTTCGTTCTTTTTTGTGCCTTCCCTCCCTGGGTGGAAAACTCGCTGGCAAGAATGGGTATCGAAACCATATTGATGGCGTATAACTTGTTGTGTTTTGATGCTCGCTAGTGTTACTTTCGAAGCGAAATATGGCGCTTTTGTTACAACTTTCCGAATTGCCCATGATAGTGGAGTCTGTTGTTTTCACGTTCTTTTATTTTTTGCTGTGGTAAAAACAAGGGATATCATTTTATTGTCGTCTTATCTGTTCCGTTATTAGAGCGGAATCGGGCGAACATTTCGTAACAAGTAAACACATCTAACGAGACAAATGTGGTTTCGAAAAGAGATTCTCTCCACGAGCACATTGTTTTTGATTGTCGGATAAATTCCAAGCCATGCTGCAAACCACAACCAAACAGGGAGATCCCGTTCAAACATTTGCTCGACCTCACGTCAAATCTCTCGAATAGTTTTTCATTTATTCGTCCCGTCATCGGTCGCGTTTGTAACCTTTACAACCAAAAGGTTGGCTCTTCGTCAGCCGAAAAGTAGATTCGGGGAGAGCAATGCGACGATGTATGTCCGTTTTTACCACAGAGAATGGTTGGACAGTGGGCATTGTATATATACACACACACACACCCAACCACTTCAATCGAAATCAAGCGGTTAGTCAAAACTAAACAAGCTGAGCGGACGGAAGGAACAAACCCCCAGAGGTGGAAGGCGCGCGGAGGTTAGATTAACCGTTCTGAAATACTACAGAGGACCCTGTGGTTAGGTTTCATACGAGCCACTCGAATGTTGGATGATGTTGTGCCATAGGATACAGTTACTAAGAGGGAGGATCACCACCCGCTCGAAAAACTAAAACACTTCTAAAGCTCGGCTTTCTCCCACTCGTTGCCATAGGAGAATGCTTCAGCCAACCATCGTCAGCACCATCATCATCATCAGCATCATCCGAGGGGGGGGGGCATCAACGGCTTAGCCTATGGCAGAGCGGCAGAGGAACCACTGCCGGTAAGGCAAGATGACCAACTTAGTGCTAACTGAATTAACCGAAAAGAGGTGGGGCGTGGGTACCGGGGGAAAACTACTCCACTGTTTGGCGAGGTTGGTTCTGATTTTTATGATACTCTCCCCCAGCAAGTGAAACCTTTGAAGTTGGGGTTGAAATATGAAGAGATGCAACGGAGGCACCGAATAAAAAAAAACACGGCCAGTTCATCGGGTTATATGATATGCCCCAGCCTTGGATCAACAATGGCGGCAGTTGATGCGTCAGGAGCAAACGAAAACTCTTGCTCTGGAAACAAATAGTTGTGGGGAAGTTTTATCGGACCATTCCGAATGAGCGGTTTGATGGTGCCGTTGCTTCTGTTGCGAGATAGCAACATGTGCTCAGGGGTTGATTGTGGGCTGCTGAGCTGGAATATCTGTGGCGAGAGATTTGCCCTAACGTACGGTCGAATTTTTAGGGAGTTTCATCGTAGCTCTCCCTTAAATATCGTTTGCTTAGAACGATAATTCAATATTATTTGACCAGATAAAGTGTTTTCAATGTGTAGTTTTATTCTGAGTTTGCAGTTGGCATATGATGTTACTGGGTTATAGCAGTTTTGAGCCGAGTCGCTGTAATGACGAGATCGATCATGACTCCCTTGCAGCACTTGTACACTAACGCTTAGGTGACATTGGCTCGGAGTACGCACGAAATTTTGATTGTACGATAACTGACGAAGAGAAACGAGCAATTTTGTTTGATAGAAGCTGGCGAATTCGAACGAAGCAAGGGGGAAGCAATGTAACCCCACCAATACAACTCAATGTGGTCGTTTACTTTCACTATTGCATACAATTCGTACGACCACTTTTCCGCATCCGGTGTCACCGTTGCCTATCTTGGCTGAAACCCATAAACGACCAAGCTGTAAAAAATATTTTTTTGACGAAAACCATTGGTGTAATTTCGATTTTCAGAGTTCAGGAACTATTTTTTCCCATCTTCCATTTTCCTGAAAATGGCCGTTCGTAAAATCGAACATTGGCCCGCACTATTTTTTTTTTGCAATTACAAACATGCTGCGAACTGAAAGTCACTTCATTTAGCAAATATACGGTATTCAAAATGCATTAATTTTACATTCAGGGACAAACGAGCGAAGGAGGATGGAGGTATCTAAGTATAAACCTAAATTAATCCACCTAAGGTGAGATGTGACATTTCTTATTTCATGTAATGTTAACTTATTACTTGCAGGTTTTTCTTTCAAACGAGAGCATATGCTGTTTTTGACGTAGAACTACGTCTTTCATTAAGGGTGCCAAATCAGAAAAATGGTCACGTTTTTATGAAGTAAAGTTAACGTTAATAACTATTTTTGCCGCGAAAGGATTTTGGCGATTTGCATACTAAACGAATCGGAAAATCCGTAAGATTTGTTTAATATGCTATACATTAGAATTCCCTGGTTTGTAAATGGTTAAAAATCATGAAAACTTTCAGCGTTTTCATTTTCCCATACATTTGTTCTGTACATTTGTGTGCTTTCCCGAACAGAGCAGTCAGTAACGAGCAACTTATCGACGACCAACGGAGGGGAAGTCGTAGCATTTCAAGTCTCCGTGAACAAAGAAAAAGTAGAAGAATGAAGGGGAATTTTTGCTTAGAGTATAAACAGTGGATCTCGCTGAGGCAAACTTTCAACCTTCAGCAAAGGTCGTTCAGGGTATCCTTGAATGGCTGTTTGTCAAACACATTTTCCATCCAGGCAGGGGTCCCGCAGGGAAGTCTGCTGGGCCCTTTGCTGTTCAGCCTTTACACCTCTGACACTCCTCCCCTGGGAGATGGCTGCGCGTCCTTTCTGTTCGCAGATGACACCGCAATTGCCGTCAAGGGGAGGATGCCTCGTGAAATAACAAACAGGCTTCAACGATGCCTTGACGCCTTTGTTGAATATGCTAACATATGGAAAATTAAAATCAATGCCTCCAAAACCCAAACAATCATGTTCCTGCACAGGCAGTCTCCCAAACTCAAACCTCCTCCATCTTGCGTTGTGGTGATGAATGGCACAAGGGTTGAGTGGTCCGCTGAAGTAACATATTTGGGGCTAGTGATAGATCAGAAACTCCTCTTCCGTCAGCACGTGGAGAAGAATTTGAATAGGTGTTCCGCTTTGGTTCGATCTCTGTACCCTCTGATCTGTCGACGATCCCGTCTCTCAAAGGTGAACAAACTGGCCGTCTACAATCAAATCATAGCTCCTGCCATCCTTTATGCAATTGTGGTGTGGGGGTCATGTGCTCAGACTCACAGGAACAAACTCCAAGTGGCGCAAAATCGTGCATTGAGGATGATTCTTGATCGTCCTTTTGACACAAGGATCTCGGATCTACACCAAGAGGCTAATATCCAAAAACTAGATGCAATTATGTATGAAACAAAAGCTAAATTTGTTGAGAAATCTAGATCCTCTGAATTTGACCTGATAAAAAATTTGTATATAGTAGATTAGTTAGTTGGTTATTAGTTAGTTAGTTAGTAGTTTATAAGTAGTCTCTTTCAAATTTAATTTCAAACAATACCATTAAAATGGTGAACAACTGTCAAATTATAAATAAGGAACTTTTGCTTAACAGTATGATTTTAAATCCAAAAGCTGAACCGAAGATGTAAAGCCCAGACTGTGTCACTTGAAATGTAAAGTATGTATGCAAATAGCAAAACATCTGAATAAAAATGCATTTAAGTTGTAAAAAAAAAAAGGCAAACTTTCATTCGGCATCGGACTGTTGAGCAATCCAGTTCACTTTGCTTTCGCTGCGCTTCGATCTAAGATTGGACCCCACCAGTGGTAATCCAACTTGGATATCGTCGTGTGATTTTTTTAGTTTGTTTTGGGCGTTATTCGTATCGTGTGTTTTTCTTTCCGCGTCATAAATTGGACGTTTCGCGTAGTGTGTGATGAGCAAGAAGAAGAGGAAGGCAGGCTCGAGCCCTGTAAAAAAACGAACGCATTGCCAGGGGCAATAAAATTTCGAGGTAAGCGTCATCTAATGATGCACGCGATGTTGATGCAGTGAAAAGCGCTCGCACTGAACAAGCCTTCGCGAGTGTGACACCGCATCGAACAACAGCGAAGTAGGCGATTTCGGCGCGTCGGTCGAACATGTAAACGCCGTTACCCAGGCAGCAACCAAATCAAGCTCTCCCCGCTGGTGGTGAAGGCGGTCGCTCTTGACAAACTCATCAGCGAATTCGCATCGAAGGGTGTTACAGCAGGGTACAAGCTGTGTGGCATAATTCAGTCTTTTTCCAAGCAGTTAACATTGTTTGTTTTCCGTCATCATAAGGGCTTCGTTGGTGCCTTTGAGGATGCATCAATGCATTAAACTGACGTTATGGCGAATCAGACGTTAAGATTGTGCGCCAAAGCGTTATAGGATATCATTGAAGATATAAACAAGCGACTTATATAAAATAACAGCGTAGTTCTACGTCAACAATGCGGTCGTATCTTGGACACAACCTCCTGTATTTTTTTTTATTGTTGACCGTGGAGAAATGTCTATGCTTAAGAATAATTTCTTCCCAATTATTCATTCCCCCGAAGAATCGAACATTTTCCTAAACTTGCAAAGTACCAGAATGATGCGAAAAAACGATGAAATCGAGGGTTGGAGGTACGTACTGATCATTTACTCCATCTCCACACACGAAATTCTACGGGTCGCCATCCACTAAGGTTATGACTGACAAAAAATCACACAGATTTTCAATAATATTTGCTAAATTAATCGGTATTTGCAAACATTCCCAAATGAAAATTCTAAAAACAAATGAAAAACCTTCCGTCTTCCAAAATAAACGAACCAAAACGCGCTGCGGAGGTTTGATGTGTTGGTAATAATTCGACAGAAAAAAATGTTTGTTATGGCCAACGTTCGAATTTTCCCGGCTGTTGTTTTCCTGTACGAGGCTCAATCGAATGATTTTTGCCCCATATCGCAATGTATGTTCTTTCATCAAAGTAATACAGTAAAAGAGTTCACACATTTTTGTATTTTATTGGGTTTTTTAATTGAAATTGAAAACACCTTCCAAACATACTGGCATTAAATAGAATTTATTGCCCAATAAAGTTATACAAAATTGAATGAACCTGATAGTAAGTGGTAGCTAATAAATTAAGCTACCTTTTAGTGCAAAAACATTACCATAAGCTTTCCAAAGTCATGAAAAATTATCAAAGTTGCTATTCGGTTTTTCGAGCACTTGGTCTAAAACTGTCTAACAATCGAAATTCGTTAACAGGGCTGCGCTTTTCAAACGTCCAAAAACACAGAGGGCAGAGATGCGAGGTTAGAATACATGTCTTCATTTTGAAGACATTTGACTTACTGTGAAGACATTTGATTTTGTGAATACATTTTGAAGACATTATGAAATATGTGAATTCATTTCAGTGTGATAGCGTATGTCATCTTTTAAGAGATATTATTTCCATAAAATTCTAACTATTGGCCGAAAATATCGTTGGAAGAAGTAGGGCTTTTGTCAGCTTTTGACGTAGGACTACGTCTTACATTAAGGGTGCCAAATCGGAAATCAGGTCACGTTTTTATGAAATAAAGTTAACGTTAATAACTATTTTCACTGTGAACGTATTCTCATGATTAGCATACCAATCGAATCGGAAATTCTCTAAGATTTGTTTGATATGCTATACATTACAATTCGTTAATCTCTATACGGTTTAAATTCATGAAAACAGGAAGGACTTCCTTTTTTCCCATATATTTGTTCTGCCGATGCGAAACACTACCCGTATTTCGAATGCTTATAACTCGAACATTTCTTCACAGTTCGGAAAGATGTTTGCATCAATTGATAGAAAATATTTCGTCTATCACAATTAATAAAATATTATTTTTCATGAGATGAACAATCGAATAACTGTAAAATGTTAAGCGTTATTTGAACGCCCTAACTTCCATGTTTTGATTGGTCCGATTTACAGTTTCCCCAACAAAGACTTCAGAATCGATGTACCTGTGGAAATCCGCTTTGCAAATATACATGCAAGTCTGAGGTATTTTTGTTCCCACAGAGCTGTGTTTCGCTAACACGGACTTCAAAATCAATGTGGCCGGGGGAATCCGCTTTGCAAATACACGCAATTCGGGGGTATTTTTTGGTGTTGAGTACTTTTTTACTCGTTTGTAGTTGTGCGGACCAGAACATGTTTCCCTAAAACGTACTTTTAAACTGAGAAGCCTGGGAAAATCATCATTCCAGATACTAGTGGTGAACGAACTTTCTCGGTGCGAGAACTACGTAAACATGAGATGTGCAGACGGCGCCAGTGGTTGTGTGGTTAGCGTAACAGCCTCACAATCCGATCGGCCTGGGTTCAATCCCAGCTGGCGTCGTTGGGATTTTCTGAAGTGAAAAATCTCTGGTTACGTCTTCCTTCGGAGGGGAAGTAAACGAAGTTGGCCCGGCTCATGTGTTGTTGAGTCTGATAGGTAGGAACAGGTGGAGTTGCCTCCCTGATGTCGGTGTTTGGCACTGAAGTGGCGGAAATAGGCCGACGAAAAATAAGCGAAGATAAAAAAAAATGAGATGTGCAATAATTTCAGAGGGAAATGTAAAATACAATGATCGTTTGACGATTATTCCGTTCACATATTTTGGTAGTCCTAGGCATCATATCAAACGAAAAAGAACGTTCATCAAATTTATTCGTAACGAAGAACATAATCTATTACAAAAATTTCGATGCATTCTAAAATAATATTCGAAGTGGTAAACAAGTGTATTGCATAATATAATTGCGTAGTTCTACGTCGAAAATATGCGGTTGTGTCCTAGATACAACCCCTCACAATTTTTTTAATGATTTTGATTTCATGATTTTCCTTAATATAATATATTTATATCTAGGTGCCAATTCTATCGAATTCATTTTGAAAATTCTATTCAATTTGAACGAGGAAAGTTCCACCCATATGCATTTTCACTAGGGAAATTTCGCCGATATTGGGCTCATGAATCATGTTTATTCTTCTCGTACGATATAACAATAATTATTAGGGTAGAAAATATTCGTTGTATTTAAATATATCATACATTACTAATAGTATGTTATGAGTGCGTCAGCTCTAAATCCGTGATGCATTTGGGACATAGAAGGTACGGTGTCGCCGTCTACCAGATTTAATGGTTGTATGAAGAAATTGTAAAAAAAACCGTGTGTACTTCAGCCGCACTTATGTTCATGAACTCTAATTCTATAAACTGAAACCTACAAATACGTTGCGGTAGAGTCGAATTTACCGAAGCGGATTTTTACCTCATAAACCATTGTTTTATTTTCTGATACACAATACAGAATCGAATAAGAGTACCTTCATTGAGATGAGTTATGTAAGGCAGTTATGAATTTTCAAACATTGAATGAAACTTATTTTAAATTGTTGTTTGCATGGTCAGGTTACATAGTCTGAACCCGCATATAATCAAGAGGACTCCTGAATCCTTCCAGCAGAACCTTTGAAAAATGGATCTCAAAGGTTGGACGAATCGTCCTAACAATAAGGAAATTGCTTTTATTAATAATGCTAGAAAATATGATCATAACCCTGAACCCAACATTCGCTCGATTTATGTTGTCGTTCCTAATCTATATAAATAAAAATGATTTGGTGTCCGTTCCTCACGAATTAACTCAAGAATGGAGCAACGGATTTGAACAGTCAGTATCAGGATTGAAGTGTCTCAGCCCGCGTCAAATGTATATGTCAAGAAAGAAATTATATACTGCGAATATAGATCGCGCACAGAAAAATGATTTTCGGGGAACGTGAGTGTTCGAAATTATTTAAATCAGAAAAGCAGTTGTGGGCGATACGAAGTTTTCCGGGTCAGCTAGTTATAAATTAAAATATTAGCCAAGAATATCGTAACGTTCCATCAAAATTGGGTGAACCTGGTACCTCGAATAGCTTCAACGGCTCGAAAATATTTGCCAGACCCACAAACACATTGCAGGTTGCGTTTTCTCCCAAAAATGGTTCCTGAAAAAACGCAAAAAAAAAACTACTAGACACTGTTCTCGCTCACGATTTTTTACCACTCGTAGAGAACTCGTTACACTTTTACTTAGCATATTGATTTGATACGCATAATTTGATAAATTTGTTCCCGAAGATGTGTCTATTTTTTCCACCACAGAGAAAGCGTCATTTCCTACAGCAATAAAAAGATGTTTTTAATGTTGCTAATTTATATATTTTAACTTCTGACTAGCTCTGCAGAACATTGAACACATACCATTATGAAAATGAAATTCATTACTTTTGTGAAACTACTTGTTGAAATACAACACTTTTTGCTTTGCATTTTGTTCATGTTTGCTTCATGTAAACTGGCTGTCAAATTCAGCTTCGATGTTCCAAATTGGAGTACCCTCATAAATTTTGACAACAGTTTATATTTGACTTTTAACTGATTTTTAGCTGGGATGTAGCACAGTTAGCGAGCGCTCAGTTAAAAAGCAGCCGAGTTAAAGAATGCACTGTTAGCGAACAAGTGCTGTAACTCGTCTGCAATAGCCATCAGTAATTTTCGAAAACTAACCACATTCCAACCTACAAAACCAAAGCTAAAATACGATGCAACTTCTGTTCGAATTCCGAGTGATTACATTGGTAAAAGAATAAGAATTCTGTTTCCAATTTCGGAATGATTACATCCATTGATGAACATAACCATCCAAATATTGTAGCAATCACAACCGCTGAAGTTTTCCCAAGCACACACGTCAAGCGCCCAAACACTCTCGTCTGACAGCGGTAATTCAATACGAGACAATCGTTTCAAGTCAAGTGGAAAGCTCTCGTCACTAACCGACGCTCGCACACGATACCACACACACACACACACGCGCACACATAAATCACGCACAAACACATAAACTCACTCTATTACCATTCGATGTCAAATGTGTTTCGCATTTTCCAACTTCTCACTCCATTCGCCAAACTAACCCTGCCTGGACCTGGCTCTCGGTCTTCTCTGCGTTCTCCTCCCACGCGCGCGTGCGATCAACACAAGTGACGGGCACTTACTATCAGCTTAGTGTCACTTTGTCCCGCGTTTCTACGCGCCGCTGCCCCTACCCGACCCTCGCCTGTCACCACCGTAGTAAGTGCTTTTCCGTGACAGCTCTGTTTGCGCGAACCGTCACAACAGACTGGTTGATCGACCAACCAACGTTTGGATTGTGTTATTTTGTTGTTGTTGTTGTTGATTTTTTTTCTCGCTCCTAGTTCCGTTTCGGTTCACCATCCCGTTAACTTCCGTCCACGATGGAATGAACAAAAAAACCCAACCAGTGGTAACGATGAAAATTTAAGCGTCTTCTACCCGACCCACCCGAGAGTGTCCCGTATCAGTGCAGGGTTGGATTTTCGCCCCGCCCGAGATTCCTCCGCTTTCATCAGATACGCAGTTTACACACAAATAAATAAGGATCCCGTCGGAAGCGTACGCTTCGACCCATTCCCCGCGGGGCCACGGGGGAAACTTTTTTTTTCCTCCTCGTTCGAGTCCGCGCGGGGGAGTCGGGAGTTGCGATGTGTACGCGTTGCCTTCCGAGCCCCTGCGGTTGTCAGTTTTATAGAAAATAAAATTGAGACATTTATTGTTTTTCAATAAAAATAAATAACATAAGCCGAAAAGCGGTCGGAGAGGCAAATAGAGCAGCCTTCAAGAGCAGCAGCGGCGGCTGTCTTCCGGACAGTGATGTAAATAAAGCGTTTTTTACGAGGCATAGCATGGGTGGCGAGCGCGGAGGTATAATAACCTACGCACGGCAGCTATCAGCAGCGTAAAAACAAACGAATTTATTTATTTATCACAACCCACCCGCCCCCACAGAGAGAGAGAGAGATTCTTAGCGGACGCGGATTTTTTTCCCGGGTTCTTAGTGGCACGCGGGAGGGGACCGATAACGTCTTGTTGGGGAGTGGTGGGCATCACACCAGCGTCGAGACGACAGGCGGTCCCACAGCTCGAAACTGGTAATCTTGTTTCCCTTTCGGCTTTTTCTTCCCAAGTCCATGGCGGGGCCTCCGATCGCGGCTAGAGGGGTGATTCGCCTTCCTTGCCTTCTTGTGGGTTTTATATGTTCGCTCGAAGAATGATTTCTGTTGTTTTAAGAGATTCTTACCCTCGACATTAGTGTGCTCCCTTCACGGTTTCTACTATATTTTATGATCGTTTTGGTTGACACGTCCCGGGCGTCGGTTTCGTCGGCGCGGATTTCGGTTTATGGGTGGTAGACGAATGAAAACAGTTCGGTCAGTGAGAATGACTAGTTGGACGTGTTGTTTCAACTTTAAATAGTTTTAAATTAATCAATTGAAATGTTCATTTTTTCATTCTTCAATTAATTCTTCAAATATTTCATCCTTTCATTTTTCCATTATTTCATTCTTTCGTTTTTTATTCTTCCATTCTTTAATTTTTTTCTTTCTTTCATTATTTAATTTTTTAATTCTTTATTTACATCAGTTTTTCATTCATTCATTATTTTATTTTTCATCCTGCCATGTTTTTCATCATCAATTCAATAATTCTATTCATACATCATGTTTTTTATGTTGATGTTTTTCAAAATAATATCCAAATTAATAAAACGCATATTTATTTTCATACTTTTTTTTTTGTCGGAAGAAAACTTTAGTTTATTTAGAAAACAGCACTCATTAGTGATTATGTTTCGAATTATAGAGGCTTTAAACTTTCTGAGTTCATTCGTCTCCAACGTCTCCAATCTTGAATAGCTTTAAATAGTCAATAAGGGCACTGGCCACGTCCTTACAGTCACCAGAGGAAGGGAAGGAATGTTAGTCTGATACTCACGGTCAGAAGGATCGCCTCTACAGTGTGGCTCCCTTGCGATTTCATAGATTTCATATTCATAGAAGGAATAATTGTTAGTGGGAGACGTAGGAGTCAGGATTCACTCAGGTAAGTAATGTTACAGAATCACAGAAAAACGCGACCTATAGACCACTCGACGGAACGAAATTCCGTCAATGGAATTTCTTATGGGTCTTATGGGTCAACACCCGACCGAGATTATCTTTAAGTGTCCTGAGAAGAATTACCATAGTTGTTCAACAGAACAGACACAGTGGATAACACCTAAAATGAGAAACAAATTCTGAAAAGAAAAACCTGTTAACATCATGGAATGCTCGATTCCGGGGAATGAGAAAGCGGACTCGCTAGCTAAGGTGGGTGCATCAGAAGGCACACTATTTGATAGGCGATTTGCTTATAATGAATTTTTCCACACTCCTCGTCAGCACACGCTCGTAAGTTGGCAGCGCATGTGGAGTGAAGATGAGTTCGGTCGTTGGTTACACACGAGTGCATGGTTCAAGGGATTGAATGTAGGTCGTGATTCCATTCGCGTGATATCTCGGCTTATTTTCAATCACTACAACCTAAACGCGCATCTTTATCGCATTGGGCTCGCAGCAAACAATCTTTGTGATTGTGGCGATGGCTATCACGACATCGAGCATATTGTCTGGTCGTGTATCCGGTTCCATGCTGCTCGCTCTCAGCTCTCTAGAGCACTGAGAGCAAAAGGCAGACAATCGGATATCCCCGTCCGGGATATCTTAGGTAGCCGTGATCCTGATCTTCTGCTTCATCTATACCTGTTCCTCAGAAACGCCGATGTCAACGTTTAATGATGTTTCCTTCGTGGTGTCCCTGTTTCATATCCCTCCTATCCGATCTATGAACTTTTACTTAGTCGCGGCAATACATACACACACTCTTTACAGATACATGGGCCAAAGGTTGTGCAGTCCACTGATCATTCAACAAGAGCCAAAGGTTGTACCGCTTATGACAACTCTACACGAGCTGATGTTTGCGCCGGCTAGTGGATTCCTCGAGTCGAGAAGACGCACCAAGCTAGATATGGGGTACAGACTAGGGGGGCGTTGCTGATTAATGGTCAGCTGTATCCCAAGTATCCCGTGTCTGGCACAGGTATAGAGCATTGGAGACAGCAACACCACAATTACGAAAACACTTGTAATACTAACCTCGAGCCAACCGCGAGTAATCGGTTACATATTACTAACATAGTTATAAGGCAAACATTGTCGAACTATTGAACTCCAGGCCCCGTCAGGTTGACGCCATATGAGCCTTAATCAAAATATATATTTTGGATTAAAAAAAACATCATGGGCCGACAAAATATACATTTATCGTACGTAATTTGAATCGAAATTCGATCGCGATAGTGAAGAGTTATATTTGGGAAACCTGAAAAGGTAACCGAGAGAATTTCTTTGGAACCAATAAGATGAGTGGGGGTCTTCGTAGCCACTTGGTTACGCGTTCGCTTACCAAGCGATCGATCGTGAGTTAAAACTCAGGGCCCTCAATTGACCATCTTTGTGTTGTTATAGAATAACTACGTCCACGCAACCATCATCAGCGATGGAGAACGATCCACGGTCGAAATAAGATCGATTCATCCATACAACTGCTCTGCTCTGCAAGAAACATCGGGCTGCTGCTCTATAAATAACCCAACAATGATCAATATCAACTGTCTCCGCTGTTCGGTCTGCTGAACAATGGAAGAACAGAAAGAATACCCTTACGCCTAAAAAAGGCTACTACTGTGTAATTTACCATAATGTAATGGAACAGAAAACTTAACGCCTAAATGGCTACTACTAACTACCGTGTAATTTACAATTTATAGAAACATAAACATATGTACATGTACACGATAAAAACCCGGCTCTGTTACAGCTAAAATGCTAATGAGCCTTAATAAATAAATAAATGAGATAAAAAAAATAAGATTAGTGACATATTTCGTTATCCGTGGCGCGTACTCTGTTTCGAACTTTAAACGGCTCAAATGTATAGCTCAAAAACTTCCGAAAATCACGCCTCTACAAAACACTTCGTTTTTCTGAATTAATTGAACAGAAAAGAACGGAAACAATCATCAGGATAGCTTAGGGAGGGTTGATAAAAAAAAACAGTGCATTGAAATGTAAGTGACATTCGGTACCTAAAATAATCGGTTTCGCACCCTGAAACATGATTCTTAATCACATCATCCTCAAAAAGGTAACTTTGCGCCTCGAGCTTAACGTAGTTTTAATATCCGTAATTCGTGATATATTATTTCATGAAATTACGCAGCACTGTTTCGAAAAGAATTTGTGTGTGGTAAAAGTTATTCGGGATTTTTCCTCATGAAAAGTTTATTTATTCGGTTTGAAATTACCCAAATTCTAGACAAAAAAAATTGTAAGGGTTTGTAATTAGGACACGACCGCATAGTTTCGACGTAGAACTACGCAATTATATTATGCAATCCATCTGTTTACCACTTCGAATATTATTTTAGATTGCATCGAAATTTTTGTAATAGATTATGTTCTTCGTTACAAATAAATTTGATGAACGTCCTTTTACGTTTGATATGATGCCTAGGATTACCAAAATATGTGAAGGTAAAAAATGTCAAATGATCATGGTATTTTACATTTCCCTCTGGAATTATTGCACATCTCATGTTTACGTAGTTCTCGAACCGCGGATGTTCATTCACCTCTAGTATCTGAAATGACGATTTTCCCAGGCTTTTCAGTTTAAAAGTAAGTTATAGGAAAACATATTCCGGTCTGCACAGCGACAAACAAGTACAAAAGTACTCAACACCAAAAAATACCCCCGACTGGCATGTATATTTGCAAAGCGGATTTCCGCAGATACATCGATTTTGTAGTCTGTGTTTGGGAAACCTTGGCAGTTAGGGCGTTTGGATAACGATTGACATTTTACAATTATTCAATTGTTCATCTCATGGAAAATAACATTTTTTTTAGTTGTGATAGACGCGTGGAAATATTTACTATGCAAACAACTTTCCGATCAGTTAAGAAATGTTCGAGTTATAAGCATTTGAAATACGGGTAGGGTTAGCACACAAATCGGCAGAACAAATGTATGGGAAAAAGGAAGTTCTTCCAGTTTTCATGAATTTAAACCATTTAGAGATTAGCGAATTGTGATGTATAGCATATCAAACAAATCATAGAGAATTTCCGATTCGATTGGTATGCAAATGATTAGAATTCGTTCACAATGAAAATAGTTATAAACGTTCACTTTATTTCATAAAAACGTGACCTGTTTTCTGATTTGGCACCCTTCCTGAAAGACGTAGTTCTAAGTTGATTACAGTTTTGTATCAGTAGAATTTAATGTTTCGTAAATTTGATTACCTTTGCCTGCTCAACGCGGTTTGCGTTCATCGCAAAATCGAAGTAAATCTTCAGTGGGTTGAACAATGCAGGTTTGGATTTTTAAATTTTAGCCAGGGATAATAATTTTTATTCGAGAAGCGAGAGGAAATTGTTCTCGTATGATATTTTGCCTCACAAATTCATTTTATTTTTTATTATGAACTTGTTTCTGATGAATGCAAAGTCGTAGTCCACATTTAAATAAGTTGTGTGAATAATCCTAGATAGTTAGAGAGTCATGTCTAACAATTTTTGTCATATACTTTTTTCTGAACCCCCAATCACAATACATTTGGACGGCAAGATTCTTCTGAAAACGATAGTGCTATCGAAGAAGAACATCCAGACAGTGTCTAACCGGCGAATCTTCGGTAGGGAGTATTGTAATATCAATGCACACTATAGTTGATTTTTATTCTGATCAAGTAAAAATCAGAGAAAAAAAAAAATTGTTCGGAAAAATCATACAAAAATGAGAGCTTGTCAAGATATCCGTTGGGTTATATCTATGATATAACCGCAAGGTTGACGTGGGACTATCATATCCTAGCAATCATTTGTTTGTATTGATTTAATTTTTGATTGAATGAAACAATTTCCCAACTCAATTAAATGTGAGTAAAACGATTGAACAAAGGCTATGTAAGGTCGATTCATGCATTGTGATAGATTATGTTCTTCGTTTCAAGTAAATTTAATGACAGTCCTTTTACATTTGGTATGATGCCTAGGACAAAATATGTGAACGGAAGAATTATCAAACGATTATTTATTTTACTTTTACACCTGAAGTTTGCATCTCTTAAGTGTATGTACTTCCCGAACTGCGAATTTGCTTGATTTGATGAACTTCAGGCACTCAGTTTCGGACATGTACCTTAAACGCAAATTGTTTAATCAACAGGCTTTATCGCAGCAAATGGTTATCAACATTTTGCCTAATCATCAAATGGTGTGCGTAGAAATTCTGTGAGCAGAACATATGAAGGCATATCCTTCAATGCAAACCTGAATAACCGAGCAAAAACGTTGTGTTCGTACCCGCTATGCAAAACAAAAATGCGGGTGCAGAAGTACCCCCGGCTTGCATGAATCAACAACTTCAACTTCTAAAGAACAAAAATACCCCCGACCTGCATGAATTTGCAATGCCAATATCCCAAGGCACATTAGTTTTGAAATCTCTGTTAGGGAACACATTTCGGTGGGAACAAAAGCTCCCCATACTTTCATGTATTTACAATGCCGATTTCCACAAGGCTGCTTGGTTTTGATAGTCGTGTTGGGGAAACCGTAAATCGGGCCAATCAAAACGAGACAGTTTGAGCGTCTAGATAACGCTCAACATTTCACAGTTACAATTGATGTTTATCTAATGAAAAATAACGTTTTATTAATTGCGATAGATGCGTAGAAATATTCCCTATAAATTGATGCAAACATCTCTCCGATCCAGTAAGAAATGTTTGAGTTATAAGCATTCGAAATCTTGCATTTTGTCCTGCATGTTCTGTGTTTAAGTTTTAATTTTACCACCCGTATATTCCAGTTAGACGTAGTCTCACGTCAAAACAGTTTTCGTACATCGATTCCATTGCTGATAGTGATTTTTAATAAACTAAAAAAAACACAAGGAAGCGCGCTAAACCGAGGTCACGAAAAGGGACTATGTTGCGCCAAGAAAAGGCTACTACTGTGTAATTTACCATAATGTAATGGAACAGAAAACTTAACGCCTAAATGGCTACTACTAACTACTGTGTAATTTACAATTTATAGAAACATAAACATATGTACATGTACACGAATCAACCCGGCTCTGTTACAGATAAAATACTAATGAGCCTGATAAATAAATAAATGGGTTAAAAAAAATATCAAGGAGACCCCAACATCATAACACGATCTATGGCTTCAACAACCGTTCGATACGTGTCTTTGAGCGTTCAAATTAGTGATGTTTTCGATTTTACCCTCATATTACAATAGACGAGCATCACTGAAATATTTTACTATGTACTATTTGGTAGACTGGGAAGTCCTCTGTCACTTTTTATGGGTATGAAAAGGGATACCAGAAGTCTCATTTCTCAGTGTCAAAATCCTAAAATCGTATCAAAAGGTACAAATTTTATATATCTTTTTGTTTTATTGGATTTATTTTTTCAGAATACGGTTCCATGACTCGGACGTTTCGTTAATAAGGAAAATAATCGTGCCAATGTTTACTGACCTATTCAAAGATTTGTGATGAAATGTTTAACATCAATGTGCATTTATTTTCCTTGGCAGTTATACAATAAAATAATATCGTTTTTGCACATTTATAGCAATAAACTTTAATAAATCTAGGTAGGATGATTGACGATTATATAAAAAAATAAGCAATATTAAAGTAAAATATTGTTTTTTTTTAAATATTGCTCAAAAATTTATTGAGTTAGGAGTTTATCATTTATATTATTGTGAAGCCACTTTTCGTGCCGTGCTAATATGTTCGATACATTTACCTGGCATCTCTTCGAGTTATTTAATTACAGTAATTATTTTCATTCAAATTTCAACAATTGAACATTGCCTTCGTTCCTGTTAATCTGATAGAAGATACATTGCTTTACGTCAGCTAACAGCGCAACCAACTTCTGGGGGTACCGATCACTATTAGCTGAATTATGACTTACAAACCTAAATGGGGATCTTTTTCCAACACTCATTTTCGTGGAGTGGCTTCCAATTTATTTTCCAATCGCGCGCGCCTCGGCTCAGCGGAGAATATGTGGCTTCCGAAAATCCTCCCCACTGTTTGTCGTCAATATGGCGCACATACACAAACACTCACGATCCTGTGGCACAGGCAGGGGACCCTGTCTGATCCACCAAAAATCCCAAATAATAGCGAGAAAGTACTTTTACAAATAAATAAATAAATACCGAAGAATTATCGAAGGGAAAATAATACACTGCCAGTCCAGTGGGGAGCCCCGAACGAAGAGTCCTTTTGCTGGTGCCGCTGCTGCTGCTGCTGCCATCCCATATTCATTCGTTTTCGATGAATCGTTTGTCGCACCAACGGATCCGGTGCCGCGTTCGATTTGAATTCTATCACCGGCAGATGCACATACACACAGCCCACCCCAGGATTGGGGCGAGTGGTTCCATCGGTTTTCTCTACTCCAAGAATCGGTTGCCTCCTGTGTAGGACCACCCCAGAGCCGCAGCTCGAGTAGTTTCGGATTGGAGCATGGCATCGGAACAAAACGTTCGAAATGAAAAAAAAAAAAAAAATAGGGAAAAACCGGTAAATCCACACCAGAGCTCTCTAGCAAGAACAGCTCGCGTCGAGCTAGCGCAGCGAGCAGCGCAAAAAAGGACACTATCTTTTGACTGCCCGGAGTCGGTGAGCGAGCGAACGCGCGCCGAAGGGTGTGAAAATAGTGTGGCCACCGTTGGCAATCCGACGGGAATATAAACGAAGGGATATTATTCGTGAATAAACAAAAGCAAATAGCGGAATGCTGGATGGTTTTTAAAAAGGCAGAATGGGTAGACTGCGACAGAAAAAAAACCGCTGTGTCCTCTGTGAAACTGTCTCGGAAGAATCGAAAAGAAGGGTACCCGAAGCAGAGTTGGTGGTCCACCCGTGTGTAGAACGTGGTAATAAATGTGGACCGTAGATTGCAATAAATTTATGCAGATTTGAATAAATATATTTTATTTACTTGGTGGATTCTTTCGGGTTTCCTGGGCTCTTTGTTGAACACTTGTTGGCCGGGAATTTATGGGATGTAAACTTGTGAGAATACAGCACTCCAAAAACTCTTTACTCCTCATGTTTTAATTTTTGCTGCATTCGGCTGGAATCTTTCAATAAATTCAACCACTAACCCACATCCGCGGTAGTTCATAGATTTCCCCTAATCCCCCCCCAGGGGATCTTGCTCGGGTCGCTCTATACAACCGTAATCCGACGCTCGAAACGCGTTAATCGCGTGCGCTCGCGGAGGGGTAACGAATGTGTTTTAGAAATATTTAAATACCACCGAAAGGGTTCGCCGGACCGAACCAAACCAAGCAATAGAAAAACCAACACTCGAAGATCTTGAAATTTATTATCCTCCGGGCGGGGTAAAAAAGGGATCGCGTTTCGAGGTGGAATTAGCCTTTCCACCATTGACTCTGGCTGCTGCTACTGCTACTTCGATACGGTTCAAACGTGCCGCCGTCGCCGTAAATGTGGATTTTCTAAATTAAGCTTAAAAGCTTCTGAATGGGTTCCGAGCGCGATGATTGTGTGTCTCGTCGGACTACGGCTTGCTTCTGCCTGCAGGTTGCGTGTCTGGCGAAGGTTAACTTGGACTGCTAAAGCCGCGCCAAGTGAAGCCATTGGCCATAGGATCGTGTGGATGGGCTTGAGGTTGGGAAAGGACAAAGACCGGGAGCGTATGTTTAACCATTTAATTAAAGTTGTGGGGTTTTATTATCGTTTCGATTGTAACATTTCTCGATGATCGAAGGTGCAGATTAGAGAACCGTGTTCGCTTGAAAACTTTGGTTGATTGTACTTACGGAGATGATGAACCCGTATGCATAACAATATGATAAACTCACCTGCAATAAAAAAAAACAAATAAATTCAGTAATTTGGAAACTTGTGAATTTGTGATGTAAATCAGATGTCCGAATTATATTAAAGGTAGTCTAGTGCGGTCGCATTCCAACTCGAATTAGATTGAATTTTTCAACGATTATATGAAGAAATGATTAAGGTTCAATCTGCGGAACTCTAAGTATATGAAACACCTATTTACTGACTTTTTTCAGGGTAATCCGCAATAACCCTAAGGGGTTGTCCACATTCCACATGGCAACTTTAGGGGGAGTATCCATATCTCTCTCTCTCTCTCTCTCTCTCTCTCTCTCGTTGATTTTTTTTACATATACGCTAAATATAGTACATTTTTATGAAGTTAAACAGTCTAGCTTTTCCCATTGATAATAGAGGATCATGCATGTAAAACGAAAAGTTCCGGAATTGTGTAAAGTGGTCAGTTGATTTTGGCGTAGAATTGTTCTATAGCAAAGTTCGTTGATAGATAGTTTGTTGTTAAAACATAATTTACGTATGTTAACATCCTCAAATTTGTTCCGTTGCAAAGTCATTAATTCCCCTAGTAATATTTACAAGGTTTTAGATAGCTTAGGGTGGGATTTCTACGCGTATCATAAAATGGAGAATTACAGGACCTAAACGATTTTATCGTTCCGAACTGTGCATATCTGCAACTCGTTCTGAATTGAAAAGTTGTTATATAAACCAATTCCAATACTTCCATTCGAAAACAAATGATAGATAATTTCACAGTGCCCCCACATTATCCTGAAAGTAAATTTCAGGAACATTTCAGGAGCAGTTTTTTCAAAGTTAGCTGTTTTTTAGAGGTTTTCGTTACTTACCCCTAAAGCAAAATAAACTTTATTGTATTGGTCAACTAAAATTAAACTCTCACACTGTTCTATTATTCGTCCTTTGACACTGAACTCTTTTACTATTGGTGAAATTTTATTTCAAGCGCGTTGTTTCGTGAGATTCGAAAATAATATGGGAAATCTAAAAAACTGATTAGGGGAAGATGGACCTGACCCGACACCCTGAATCGCAACGGCTATCCATCACATCTAATTCTTGCTTTTTTTTTTGGCGATTTCAGCATTGAAATGTATAGTGTAACTCTTTCATTATGTTTTCCACTGGTAATTGTGTTTTATAATTATTGAAAAAAGGGAAAACAGAGGCCAAATTGGAAGTTCCTTTTTTGACACTTTCAAAAATGATGTCCCTAAACCGATTTCCTATGATCCTGAACCGACCTATGATTTTCTGCAGCGAATCTACTACCAATCGACCGAAAATGACAAACACCCAATTATAAAGGCTTTGGATGGAAATATCTGACGAGCGGAAAATATACAAAATCTTGTTTTGACTTCCGATTGCTGATAATGGCTGATAATTGCTCTAAAGCAACGATGAAAAACCTCTACGATATGGGTATTGGGTGGAAGAGCTTCAAAAGCGGGAGTCGAATATTGCACAGGTCGGACTCGATCTTATACGGACTCAATTACATATGATTCTATTATATACTACTGGGTAACTTCGATATAACGTACATTTTACTTTCAAAATTGTACGTTATATCGAAGCATATTAAAGAACTCTGAAACGTAGCTTATATTACTTTATTGTGTTGTTGTTTGAGTAAGGTTGATGAATAAAATCAATAAGAAGACGAAGCCAACTTTTCTCATGATGTTTCCCTTCGCTCGGTTGATTGAAGTTTGATTCATTTAGAATCCGGAATCATAAAACAGTTGTATTTCGGGATTGGTTAAAGTTATAACACAAGCTTCAGTATCAAAATACAGATAATTTATTTTTCTTTAAGAAAAATATATTCAAAAAAATTTTTTTTTTTTTGACTTTGATAATGTGTACGTTATATCGAGGTAAAATGTACGTTATATCGAGTGACGTTATATCGAGGGTACGTTATATCGAAGTTTCCCTGTATTTTGGACTCGATTATATACAGTTTGAAAAAAATATTTATTAATATTTTATTTAATATTTTATAAAATATGTTATGATTATTTATTTAATACTTTTATATTAAAAATATGGCTTATTTCAAGCAAAACTAAAATATTTGAAAGTTTATATTATATGTACAGTAGAGTAAATATCGAGATTTTCGATGAAGGATCGCCAGGAATTGTATCTAAGAACAAATTGTAAAGTAGTTAGAAAGATTTAATTTGGTTGATAGAAACAATCATGTATATTATGTATTTTTCTGGCAAAAGTAGTAATAATGCTTTAGAAAGCAATGACTATTAAGTTTTTCACTTCCAAAATTATATTTAAATCCACTAATTTAGATATTTCATAATTGTAACCTATATTACATTTTCTCATCTTTCAAATGGAAGCAACTGAATCCTTCTATGTGTCATATTTTCCTAAGTAGAGCCATTATAAGCCAACAGAGCTCGGAACAAAAAAGAAGTTCAATAACTCTGTTATTGTTGACATTCGAACATATGCGTAGAAGGAGTTTTTTTTTCATCAAATGGAATCTTCTAAAACATTCTGAAAGTTTTTTTTTTTATGTGAGAAAGGTGTTTTCTCATTGTTGTTTTTTTGCCGCTGAAGAGTTCATTTCACTATCCGGATAGTGAGTGAAGTGCCCTGCCTGCAAGTGGATAAAGGCTTTCATCCTCGGAAAGCCAAGCATTGGTTTTTGTTTTGTCGCTGCTTCGCCGACATTGGAGATTTCGCCGAGTCATCGTGCCAACAGTGACAGTGCGGGTAAGCTTTCACCGACGACTGTGTGTAGTGGTGTCGTAGGCACATTCCCACCACCAACGAGCTTTCAGCACGCTCCCGTTCATCTGCACTGGAGTGCGTTCATAGGTGAATAAGATTGAATATACTGAGAGAAAATATTTAATAATTATAAGTTTTTTTTTTTTTTTTTTTTGTGAATTATTTTATTGTGAAATATTGTTTAAAAAAATACTTAGAATATAAGTGAAAATTTAAAATGGCAGAGAGTGGGGGACCTTCGGATATGGAGGTCTCTGACTCTAGTTCCCTCCTAACAGATAAAAAAAAGTCACTCAAACGTGTTCCAAATACGGAAGATACTTCTTCTGGGGACGAGTCAGCTAACCCTACCAAGCCTCCCTCCAAAAAACTAGCAAATCTCCCATCTGCCCTTAACGATCCCACTCTACCTTCAACCTCGTCTTCTCCCTCTGTTCTTCCCGCTCCTTCTCAACCTTCGCCTTCCCACTCTCAATCCCCGTCCTCGCCTTCCCCCCCTGTTATTCCCACTCCCCGTGTAAAGGTCTATCCAGAAGATGCGCCCGGAACTGGTCCCTGGGTTGTTTTCTTCAGGCCTAAGCCAAATGGAAAGGCGTTGAGAGTCATGCAGATCGCGAAAGATCTGGCAAGGTATACCTCCGTTTCGGAAATTTCGAAGGTTAGACCAAACAAATTGCGAGTTGTCGTGAATGATCGAAAAGACGCAAACAAGATTGTTGTCGATCAGCATTTTACAATTGAGTATCGG
The DNA here is from genome assembly GCF_029784135.1 of Toxorhynchites rutilus septentrionalis. NCBI lineage: Eukaryota > Metazoa > Arthropoda > Insecta > Diptera > Culicidae > Toxorhynchites > Toxorhynchites rutilus. The sequence continues at coordinate 329,511,076 of NC_073745.1, read as the reverse complement.
GTCTACATACCCTCTCACATAGTCGAAATTGAGGGTGTGATAACCGAAACGGGCTTGACGTGCGAATACATTACGAGTGAAGGTACCGGCCGTTTTAAAAAACTGCCCTCGACGACTGTTAAGATCTTGGGTTGCCGCCAGCTCGGAACAGTCTCCCATGAAGGAGAAGAAAAGAAATTTACGCCGTCCAACTCGTTTCGAGTCACCTTCGCTGGTTCAGCTCTCCCTGACTACGTGATGGTAGATAAATTGAGGTTAGCCGTGCGACTTTTTATTCCAAAGCCAATGACTTGTCTAAAGTGCAAGTCAGTTGGTCACACGGCTGCTTATTGTGCCAATAAAGAACGATGTGCCACTTGCGGAGAACAACATGAGGGGAAATCCTGCAGTGCGACTGAGCATAAGTGTCCATATTGCGGGGGATCCCCACACGTGCTCTCAGCTTGTGAAACATACAAGGCTCGCTGGGAGAAACAGAAGCGCTCTTTGAGGGAACGCTCTAAACGCACTTTCGCAGAAATTTTGAAGGGCGCTTCTCCACTGGCTCAAGAACAACAACCAATCAATACACACAATGTCTTCGCTACTTTGCCAGTTGACGAAATGGAAGCGGATACAGCTAACGGGGGCACGCCGTTTATTTCTCAAGGGAATCCCCGGCGCAAAAATGTGACCACTCCCAAAGTTCAAGGACAAGTCCCTCCGGTGATACCCCCTGTTAGCTTGCCCAAAAAATCGAGTGCAGCGGATAAGCAAAATCAGGTCCCTCCTGGCCTCCGTGGTAATAGTTCACCTTCGAACGACCCAGCACTCGAGGGGACATCAAAAACCCCAACTGTCCCTGTTTTTCCGTCAAGTTCAACTTCCCAATCGGGATTTATAAAGTTGTCTGACCTTGTGGATCAAATCTTCACGTGTTTTAATGTTTCCGACTCCATCAGAACCATTGTCACCGCAATGCTTCCAGTACTAAAGACAATTTTGCAGCAATTGATGCAAACATGGCCCCTCCTTGCAATGATTATCTCTCTTGATGTCTAATTTAAATAGAGAGGTCGGAGATATCACTGTTTTACAGTGGAATTGTCGTAGTCTTATCCCTAAATTGGATACATTCAAATTTCTAATTCATAAACTCAATTGTGATGTTTTTGCTCTATCCGAAACCTGGCTCTCTTCTCAAAATGATCTCTCTTTCCACGATTTTAATATAATACGCTTGGACCGTGATGACAGATACGGAGGGGTACTATTGGGGATCAATAAGTGTCACTCATTTTTTAGAATTGACCTTCCACCTACTGGAGGGATCGAAGCTGTTGCTTGTCATGCAAACATCAGAGGCAAAGACCTCTGTATAGTCAGCTTGTATTGGCCTCCGAGAGCTGCGGTTAGTCGCAAGCAACTTGTTGACATGTGCTCACTCCTTCCTGAGCCACGATTAATATTGGGAGACTTCAACTCTCACGGAACTGCCTGGGGGGAACAGTACGACGACAATCGTTCATCGTTGATATATGACCTTTGTAACAGCTTCAATATGACCGTTTTGAACACTGGGGAAACAACACGTGTACCTAAACCTCCTGCTAAACCAAGTGCTCTTGACCTCTCGCTTTGCTCGAATTCACTATCGTTAGATTGCAAGTGGAATGTAATCCAGGATCCCAACGGTAGTGACCACTTGCCAATCAAAATTTCTATCACCAATGGGTTGAATTCTTCTGAATCAATAAACATGGCATACGACCTCACAAGACACATTGACTGGAAAAAATATGCGGACGCGATTGCTCTAGCCATCAATTCCAGAGATGGTTTGCCTCCATTGGAGGAGTATAACTTCATTTCTCGTTTGATCTATGACAGCGCGGTTCGCGCTCAAACGAAACCCATCCCAGGTTCCACTATTCGTCGAAGGCCTCCCAATCCATGGTGGGATGGCCAGTGTTCCAAGCTTTATGGAGATAAATCGAATGCATTTAAAGCTTTTCGGAAACGTGGAACCCCTGAAAATTTTCAGAAGTATTTGGACCTTGAAAATCAATTTAAAAACTTGATCAAAGGGAAAAAACGTGCTTATTGGCGAAATTTCGTGGGAGGTTTGTCACGAGAAACGTCAATGAAAAAATTATGGAAAGTGGCTCGAAACATGAGAAATCGCTCTTCATCCAATGAAAGCGAGGAATATTCACATCGATGGATTTTTAATTTTGCACGAAAGGTTTGTCCCGATTCCGCTCCAGTGCAAAGAATTATTCGAGATATACCACAAGATAGGTGCGATCTTGATTCCGAGTTTTCGATGGTAGAATTCTCTCTTGCTCTCCTTTCATGTAACAATTCTGCTCCGGGATCGGATAGAATTAAGTTCAACTTGCTGAAAAATCTCCCTGATGTGGCGAAACATCGCTTGTTGAATTTATTCAATCGGTTTCTGGAGCATAATATTGTTCCAGATGATTGGAGACAAGTACGAGTTATAGCTATTCAAAAACCCGGAAAACCCGCGTCCGACTTCAATTCGTACCGCCCAATAGCAATGCTGTCTTGTATACGGAAATTGTTGGAGAAAATTATCTTGTTTCGCCTTGATCGATGGGTTGAAACGAATGGCCTACTCTCAGATACACAATATGGGTTCCGCAGGGGCAAGGGGACGAATGATTGTCTTGCGTTGCTTTCTTCAGAAATTCAACTGGCTTACGCCGAAAAAAAACAAATGGCTTCAGTATTCTTGGACATAAAGGGGGCCTTTGATTCTGTTTCAATAGAGGTTTTGTCAGACAAATTACAATCTCGGGGTCTGCCGCCTCTATTGAATAATATGTTATATAACTTGCTTTGTGAGAAACATTTGAACTTTTCTCACGGAGATTCGGCAGTAAGTCGGGTCTCTTACATGGGACTCCCCCAGGGCTCATGTTTAAGCCCCCTTTTGTACAACTTCTACGTAAGCGACATTGACAATTGCCTTACACAAAATTGCAGCCTAAGACAACTTGCAGATGATGGAGTGGTGTCTGTCGTAGGATCAAACGAATCCGACCTGCAAGAATCCTTACAAGATACTTTGAACAATTTTTCAACCTGGGCCATTGGGCTAGGGATCGAATTCTCCACGGAGAAAACAGAGATGGTGGTTTTTTCTAGGAAGCATAAACCAGCAAAACCAAAGCTTCAACTTTTGGGTAAACCGATCACTCATGCTATGTCATTCAAGTATCTTGGGGTCTGGTTCGACTCTAAATGTACTTGGGGGGCCCATATTAGGTATCTGAGTAAAAAATGTCAACAAAGAATTATCTTTCTCCGTACAATTACCGGCACCTGGTGGGGAGCCCATCCCGAAGATCTTATAATGTTGTATCGAACAACTATTCTCTCAGTGATGGAGTATGGCAGTTTCTGTTTTCAATCAGCTGCCAAAACACACCTCATTAAACTCGAGCGAATTCAGTATCTTTGTCTCCGTATCGCGTTGGGATGTATGCCCTCAACGCATACCATGAGTCTCGAGGTTTTGGCAGGCCTACTCCCACTAAAAGATCGCTTCAATTTATTATCTCTTCGGTTCCTCATCCGGTGTAAGGTTATGAACCCATTGGTGATCGGAAATTTTGAGCAGCTGATCGAGCTAAATTTTCATTCTGGATTCATGAGCTCATATCATGAATTCGTCTCCATGCAGGTTGATCCTTCTTCGTATATTCCCAACCGTGTTTGTTTTCCTGACTACATCAATTCCTCTGTGCATTTTGATCTGTCCATGAAGCAGGATATCCATGGAACATCAGATTATCTTCGATCGAGGATCGTTCCAACGATCTTCGATGCAAAGTATGGGGATATCAATTGTGATAATATGTACTTTACTGATGGGTCCTCTATGAATGAGTCCACAGGATTTGGAGTGTTCAACGAATTTTTTAGCACCTCACACAGTCTTCAGAATCCTTGCTCAGTGTATATTGCTGAATTGGCAGCGATACACTGGGCGCTGGACAGCGTCGCCTCACGACCTGTTGAACACTATTACATTGTAACGGATAGTCTTAGCTCTGTCGAAGCTATCCGTTCAGTGAGGCCGGAAAAGCACTCGCCGTACTTCCTTGAGAGAATACGAGAAATTTTGAGTGCTTTATCCAGACGCTGTTATGTCATTACCTTTGTCTGGGTCCCTTCACATTGCTCAATTCTGGGTAATGAGAGGGCTGACTCATTAGCAAAGGTAGGTGCAATTGAAGGCGATATTTATCAGCGTCAAATCGCCTTCAATGAATTTTATTCTTTAGTCCGCAAAAATACCATAGTTAACTGGCAACGCAAATGGAACGAAGATGAATTGGGCCGGTGGCTCCACTCGATTATCCCTAAGGTTAGCCTCAAACCATGGTTCAAAAGTCTGGACTTGAGCCGGGACTTTATTCGCACCTTCTCCCGACTCATGTCCAATCACTGTTCGTTAGATGCGCTACTCTTTCGTATTAATCTTGCCGACAACAATCTTTGTGTTTGTGGCCAAGGTTACCACGACATCGAGCACGTTGTTTGGTCGTGCGAGCTGTATCTTGTCGCCAGATCGAATTTAGTAGTCACCCTTCGGGCCCGAGGAAGGCAGCCCAATGTGCCGGTGAGAGACGTGTTGGCTCGGTTAGACCTTGATTACATGTCCCAAATATATGTATTCCTTAAAGCTATCGATCTTCGTGTGTGATTGTCCTTATACCCTTAGTTTTTCCTTTTCCTTTTCCTTTGTGAGAGATCGGATCCCTTCTTAAGAATAAGATGAAATGTAAATACATATTAGATATAAGATAGGTTTAAGAATTGAGTGTGATGAGTGTGATTGAGAGTGTGAGTGTGATCAATGTCAACATATCCTCATATCCCCTCCTTTTCCTGAAGAAAATATGTCACCCTTCTAAGCTCGAGTTGACCGCGAGTAATCGGTTTCCTATATTATTAACATTAGAATTAAGGAAAAATGTATATATACTAGTAACAATACAGTAAGGAGTTCGGCTCCTTTAAACCTATGTAACTGAGCCTGTAAAAATAAACGATTTAAATAAAAAAAAAAAAAAAAGGTGTTTTCTGACTTTAAGGAGATGAATTTAAAATCAAAATCAAAAATGTATGAATATAAAACAAATAAAAAAATTGACTCGATTATATACAGTGAAAAGAAACTGGAGACTGTATATAATCGAGCTCGTCCAGTATTTCGATGACATTTTTGAAACGAAGATGGTAGCTTCTGGTTCATGGTTCTGGTTCAAGAACCGAAATGGAGCTAGTGGAGTGGAATTAGTCAAAGAAAGAGAGACGTGAATATAAACGAGAACACGCAAGTTAGCATCCACCCCAATTTCATACCTGCATCAGTAATGCATACCGTACGATATAATGGAACGTCGGTCTATGCTAACGAGAACAACATCGTCTGCATGCCTACAGCATCGTTTATGACTCAGCGAAGATTGTTCCAATAACATCCTTGTATGACTCAGCGACGGTTCGTAATCAGAAGAAATGCTTTATGACTCAGCGACGGTTGTTTTGTTATTTTAGCAGAATAGAGAATAGAATAGAGCAGGTAAAAATAGCTAGGTATTGAACTGTAATGATATTTGGTAAGGAAAATAAACGGCACTCTTAGTTTGGCTCTCACACTGAAAGGTTATATTTTCTCAGAGAAGTCTATACTATTTGTAACTCGCACAAACGGAGCTCAACACTCAACGATCAACGATCAACCCTTAACGCTTAATGCACAATGCTTAATACTCAACACTCATTTTCCGCATCGGCTCACGGCTCACCGCTCAGTGCTCAACACTCTATACTAAACGCTCAACGCTCAAAGATCAACAGTCAATTCAAAGGCGTATAATTGGGCTGACCAAACGACCGGTCCCGTCTTTTTATCAACTTGCCCCGTAATTTGAGTATAGAGAAAAAATATTTATTTCTTTATAGTTGTTCATTTTCATTCATTCATTTCATTTCTTTTTCTGCCATGAGTTCTATCTATGATTTTTGAAGAGCTTTGACACAAAACTGAATGTCCTTGAGTTTGAGTCTCTTTCACCCTACTGCAATTTCGGTTTTTTTCGAAGGCCAGCCACATGTTTCAACCAATACATAGCTTCAATAAGATTCAAAGTCGGTCAAGAAATGCGCCCTAAACAGTGCTTTTTTTTAAATCATCCCAGCGTGATTTTCCTATTTTTTTCTAGATACCTTCAGTAAGGTGGTGGGCAGAGCAGGCGGATAGCGATGACTACATTGTATATGTATAATATATGAAAATCACCCTGAATATACTTCGAATAAAGCAGTTTTAAGCGCGATTCTTAACATATTTTGGCTCCGTTTAGTAGCAATGCATTGGTAAAACCTGTGTCTCCATGGTTTATTTGATTCAATAATAGAAGCAATGGCAATCGAAAACTGATTTGATCTGAATCATATTTTTCAAAAATTCTTAAATAGTTAGTTGAATAGCGTTTCTCTCGCTCTCTCTTTCTCTCTCTCTATCTCTCTCTCTCTCTTTCTCTTTCTCTAATCAAGATAAAAGAGGTTGAAACCACGGCGACGTTTAGTTTTGAGTCAAACACAAATTAAAAATCATAAAAAGAAACCAAAGCAAAAATGTGTTGCGCCGTTAATTTTTTTTTTTTCGAAGCTGAATTTAGATTTGAATTTTACTCCTTGTATTCGCAGCGATTTTACACATCTTCCATCAGTAGAAATTGTTTCGTTATTGATATAGATTCGTGTAGAACATTTGAAGAGTTTTTATTTTCATTTCGTCGGTGAACAGTATTTTAAATTGCTTGAGCATGATTTCCTTCTTTTGGATCTTTTATCGAGAGGGGTGTATTTCTGACGGATTGCACTCCCATTTGCTTTCACAGGAAATGTTCCGTTATCCTACGTGATAAATTTGAAACTTAATGCCGCAAACTATGGTTGCTTTCAAACATTTATTTTCATGTTGAAAAAAGATGATGTAACTACACATTGGATTTTTTTCTAAGTTTGATAATTTCATTAGTGTTTTAACAGTTTTGTTGATTCAGACTAAATGCAGGAGGCTAAATTTTTCAATACCTGTGAATAATTTCTATGGCACTGTGTTGGACTACATTGAAAAATGGAAGAAACACTACAATATAAATGGGTTGTATTAAAAAGATTCAAAGTAACGTTAGTGAAAAAACGTGTCTACCTGGTAGGGCCAATTGGAAAGGTTTTTGTACGATGAACATTATGTGGACAACGGAAAAATCGCGACTCAATGTTGGATTACTGATAGCTACCACAATTGTTTAAGAAGGTTTGATTGTTTGACTTCATTCTCGGTTTTGTTCACCCATTCATAAAATTCTTCAAGAAATTGCATTCTTTAATTTTTTTTTTACTCACGTGCCCCGTTTGTATTCCTGGACTATTTGGTCAGCCTACGTATAATAGCGCAATCAAATGCGTTCTCCCGGTATGATAAGCACCTGAGTGAACGTGTCAAATAACTGTGAAACAAAAATATAAGAACGGTTCATGGTCATCTTTTTGAGATTGGTTAATGACCACATTTTTGAGGTCGGCTCAAGATCACTCCGACTTTTTTTTTAAATAACAGCTAGATTCAATTTATAGACCATAAGCAATTAAAATTGCCTAGTTTTGTAATTTTTCGCCACTCAAAACAACATTTTCCGTAAAGGTCAAACAATTTTCAAGCACTGAATAACACAAAATGGCCCCAAAATGCTGGAATGGAGAGAGCAGATATTAGGTACAACAATATACTATCAAATCGTCAGCGTTGTGGTACCTTCCATTTGACACTGCTAAAATTCGGTAGGTAGTGCCTTTCCCGAGATTCTGGAATGTAGTCGGTTCAGGGCTACCTTCCCCTATCCGAAAACTGGGAGGGTTAAATAAAACGCTTTGTGCTCCTGGGAATTCAATTGATACATTATATTGATTAAATTTCGGGTCAACTTTTTATAACAAAGTTCAACCATTGTTTCAGAAGTTGCCTCAATATGTGTTATGATTCGTATATACAGTGTTGGAAATAAAAAAGTAAACAACTGGTACCTTTTGCTACTAGTAACGATTAATCGAATATTAACAATAAAGTATATGATTTGATCATCCCTACATAATCTAGGCAGAATAGCTTGTTCCAACAAATACAACAACACCTGCTTATTCACGCATATTTAAGCATTAGCAACGACAGAGTTTCAGCTCTGTCACCCGACTTTGCATAAAAAAATTTCAGTGTAATCACTAAAAAACATCATGAAAAAGTATTTTGCGTAATGTTCTTTACTTTTTTTTTATATTTCCAACACTGTATACAATAGAGTAGATTTCACGGTTTTTGTAGATGCCTAAAACGAAATTTCCGCGAATGTTTGATTTCAAAAAATGAATCATAAAGCAATTGAAGAGGTTTGGTCGATGAAAACATCAATTTTTGTAAAAAAAAATCTATGAAAACTACGAAAACAAAATTTTCCACTTTTTTCTCATACAAGAGTTTAAGCTGAGTTTAAACTTACTTTTTTATTATTTTTTTAAGGCAATACAGTTGCATATAAAAAGGAATGGGTATGTCTGAAAGCTTTGGTGTCTGAGGATGATTCGTTATGTACAAAAATAATCTTGAAGTGAATTGTGTACTGCGTCGTATTTTGAGCGCAGCCGGTTTTGAAACCGACTGAGCTCAAAATTCACACAAATGGACAGTACATTTTAATATTTATGTAGATAAAGGAAATGGATACATGTTTAATCATTTAAAACAAACAATTTTATATCAATTTTATTTTTTTTGAACGCTTGAAAAAAAAAATATGTTTACATCACATAGAACACATATTTAATATGGAATTAACTTTCATTTGAGGCTCAATTTATATAAAACATTTTTTTTCGTATTTTCCTATTTTACTTCAATTTTTCCAATTTTCTATGTCGTAATGACATTCCTTGAAGTAGATTATGTATTGCGTTTAACTTTGAGCTCAATCGGTTTCGAATTTTTCGAGTTTTTGAACCATACACAAACGAACAGAACATATTTATACTACAAGTCGGACTCGATTATATATGATACGATTATATACAATTTTAGACTCGATTATGTACAGTTAAAATTAAATTCTTCGTTTATATTCATGAAACAAAAAAAAAATCTTTATATATAAAAGAGAGTTTTTCCCACGTACGTATAAGTCATCATCACGGAAGAACGGTTGATCAGATCTACGTCGTCCATATATTTTGTGAGTTTGTCTTCACCCAAATTAGAATGATAGAGTACTTTGGAAAATATTTGAAATAATTAGAAAAATTCGAAAAAATTGACTATGCATATCTTTATATATTAAAGAGAGTTTTTCCCACGTACGTATAACTCACCATCACGGGAGAACTTCTGCCATACAAATGAAACAAATTTCTGCATTACTCGAAAATTAATCGAGCAAATAAAAGCCAAATGAAGCGTAACGGAGAAACATGTTATTTGCAAGTTGTTGAAAAATCTTGAACGAGAATTGCGTCTGAAAATAATCTGATATTATAATGTAGAGTTTTGGTAGAAGTACTAGGAATTTTATAGTAAAAGGTAATTTTAAAGGGTAGATTAGAAGATCAATCAATGAATGATTCTGCGATTGGACCCATGAACAGCGCTTAGTAAGAAAACGTGGATGTGATAACGAAAAAAAATTTTGGGCGGGACGAAGTTTGCCGGGTCAGCTAGTATATGTATAAAAAACAAATAATTTTGTTTATTCGATTATATACAGTGGAAGCAAATCGGAGACTGTATATAATTGAGTCCGCTGAGATAATTGATTCTGCAAAAAAACATCGTTAAACATCGTATGATGAACAGACATGCTTTAGATTTCATGAAGATGGATATGCTCAATAAAAAAACCCATATTACATATTACAGTCATATTATAGTGAAAATTGTAATTTGGGTAGCATCGAGCTACAAAAAAATATAATAGATGATCGAGGCAGCGTGGAATTGCTCTGTATGTTATGTTATGATGTTAATATTTTCACTGACAAAATCGTGCTTTTTTGTCCACGTGGTATGTGGACACAACCCCTAAGTGTTCGTTCACAACATCAACAACATTACCGATTTCCGTCGATGGGCGCCTCCTCCGGTGGGGATTCAATTGTAACCTCAGTATAAATAAAATATCGCTTCATCTGGACTAAAAATTGTTCCCCGAACATCAGAACTAAGTCTCGACCCAATGCCGGATCCACTGCGTGGCTCAAACAATTTACAAATTATACAAAACAATCCAATTTCCGGGGGCCCAGGCCCCGCTTTGCTTCTTCTGCAGAGCCTGAAGCTCGTGGAGGCAATTACGTTTGTTTCCCCGGATTGGGTGGGGACGCGGGAGGCAAATAAATTGAGCAACCCATCAAACTGTCAATTAAAATTTTCCATAGACTTACGGAGACAAATTGTGGGCCTCCCCAGATCAAATGGATAATAAATTGGCAGAGTTAATTATTGGGATAGTTTGCGTTGGGGCAAATTAGAACCGGGTGCAAGGTTTTCCAGGATTCTCCGATGCGCCACACTCTCTTCCAGGTCGGCTGACTCGACCTCCGCCGGCCCACTTTGGGATATTGGAGTTCTGTTCGCCATCTTCATCCTATTTGCTGGGTCCGATTTACCCCTGCGTTACGTACGGAGTAGAGATAGTTCGGTGGACAGAATAATTGATACCATTTTCAATTATAATTTCAATATCATATGTACAGCATCGGGCTTGACCACATTCTAGGGAGCACGAGAAGAGCGAGAGAGAGAGAGAGAGAGAGAGAGAGAGAGAGAGAGAGAGAGAGAGGACAGCAATTTGATCCCCAACATTTCAAGAGCCGGAGACGTAGCAGCTGGAGACGAACTCGCGTAATTAAATCCGATTCGGGCTATTTTGGGAGGCCCATCCAACAATGGCGTGTACTACTAATTAAGTCACCTGATAGAACTATGATTGTAAGTTGATAGCGTTCTCAATTCACCGCCAACATCACCGCATATGTATGCGTGTCGAATGTTGTGCGTTCGTTGGTGGGTGGTGGAGGTGGTGGGGGAAAGTCAGAGGTTTGGAGGCGATTATATCACTTAATGAATGAGGCCTATTGCCGCTGAATGCTGAATGGGAATTTTGAGTAATCAGATTACAATCATGAAAGCAATTGTACAAAACAGGGCGTTTGATTGATGGGGTTTCCGTGATTAATTCTGTATTCGAGCGTCGGCGTGAGTACTCTGGAATCTGGAGGCAAAGAATGCGAGCTGATTAGCGCCACAGTTCGTGGTTTGTTTCCCCATTTTTTTCCCTGATGGGTTATTTCAATTGACTCACTGGCTACATGTTTCTGAGTGGGGGAAGGGGAACATATCAGATTACGAGCCAAAATAGGCCACCGAACCCAGCGCTTGTCACTTCCATTATCGAATTACCATTTTGCGTGAAAGATGAAGGGGGAGATTGATTATTTTATCGAATGAACTTTGGGGATTATCACGTCCATCTGTCGAATTATGCGACAAGTGCAGCTAATTGCACCTGTCAATTGCAAACAGCTAGCCTTTCATGTGCAATTAAAGTTCTATCGCCATGATACCATCGCGATGAATTAATAATCGGACAATGCAAGGGTGGCCTGGGGTGACCACAGAACCAACCTGCACACACACACACCTACAACCGGTAGCAATAAAAGACCAATCCTCAGTCCCATAAAAAGATCTCATTACGAGTGCGCCAAGGGTCGGTTAATTCGGGGGAGGTAAAAACAGAGAGCATAAAAAAAGAAGATCCGCTGGCCAGCGCAAAACTCCTCTCCCATCCGGTTGGACGCACCATCACTCGGTCTCGTTCCGGATTCGTATCCTGATAATTTATTCATCTGTTTATATTCCTGCTGGCATGTCGAGCTAATTCTGTGTGAACCCACTCGTTTCCTCTGCGGCAGCAGCGTCCGAAATATAACTTTTTATGGAAAGGTGGCTGCGCGAGGCTGTGAGGGTACATTTCATCAAAATTTGTATCATCAGCACAAAAACTGATTTCGGAACGGGTCGCGCCGGGAAAGGGCAACCATGCAGGAAGCAAAGTTTTGACCACACACACATACCCACACTGTACCGAAATGGTTCTCTGCCGGACGCGGCAGAACTTTCCTGTGCTAGCCACCAAATTAAATGTGCTCAAAAAAGGCTGGTTCCGCTGATGCTGTGTGTGCTTCGGAGAGGGGAGGCGGGGGACGGACGGTAGGGATCTTTCGGTACGCAACACACCAAACGGTACAAGCTGGAGCACTCCGAGACCAATATGATATGCAAATTATTGTTATTACGAGAAATAAAAATCCATAATTTATTTATTAATATCGCGCGAGAGGACGCGCGCTCTATTCGCGTGGGGCTTGCGAAAGCGAAAATTTAATCGCACGGACTCCGCCGGCATATCCGGGCATAGAGAGCACTCCGGAGGTGATGAACTCTGGCTTGGTGCGAGAGACACAGTACCAGCGGAAGCCATCGTCAGGTTATTGTACGATTGGGTGATTCGGATTCGGCGGCAATCCGCCATGACTAATGTACATTGTCGACATCTGGTGGCGTCATGTATGCTTGTGAGGCAGGTTACTTGACTTCAAATTTTAATTACTTAAAACACGTAGTCCTGACGTATACTTACCAATTTTCTATAATTTTTCTTATATTGCTACTTATCGTTATAATATGAAATCGTCAGCAAGTACAAATTTCGAGCAAGATGTACATTAGAGTGCCAATGAAAATGGCCATCTCGAATTTTCAAAACGAACTTGATTAAAAATGTTGATTCCCACGAAAAACTACTCTATTCAAAATACGAAAAACTACTCTATGCAAAATATCAATCGGGGTTTTCGAAAAAAAAACTTTTGATACCAAATGTCTTCAAATTTCATGAATCGTCGAGATCTAGTGTCATCTCGAAAATAATTTTTCGTCGAAAATCGAATTTTTTCAGACGAGAAAACGACTAAGTGCCAAAAAATTCATGCAACTCTAAGACATTTGGAGCCAACAACTTTTTTTGAAACCCCCGATTTAAAAAAAAAAATCAAACTTTGACGGCTGTGCGACGCTAGTAAATGAAGTCCGATTGAGCTGATCTTTTGCATAGAGTAGTTTTTGTGGGAATCAACATTTTTAATCAAGTTTGCTATGAAAATTCGAAAGTCACTTCTTCCCATACATCCATTGGCATTCTAATGTTCATATTCACCGCTTGCAAATAAAAGTGTTACACAGAAAACATATTTAAACAGTTAACTTTAATTAACAATTTTAATTTTTTAATTAATCATTTTTATCCGCGATGTTGGATGTACAATCTCGTCATCTGGTGGTGACTCGGTACTTGTGGTGCAGAGTGACCCATTCTATGAGGTTATGCACCAACAAATTAATTTTCAAATCTAGTTTTAAGAATACATTTAAAGCCTTATTAGAATAAGCACTAGTTTTAACATAAATTCTTTGAAACTAATTTGATTTTTATGCACCAACTTTTGAGAGCGGCCCGATCAAAAGAACTATATAATTATATTTAAAATATTTTCGGTTTTCACTAGTTTTGTGTTTCTTGAGATATCTCTGTACTTGCTTAACAAAACTTCAATCTATATATATATACAGTCAACTCTCCCTAACTCGATGTTCTGTATCTCGATATTTTCCCTAACTCGATGGATTTCATGGCACCTTCGATTTTACAAGCATTTTTCTCTCCATAACACGAGACCTCCCTAACTCGATGCCTCTCTTACTCGATGTGTTTTGATTCATTTTTCCATGGATTTTCACCTCCCTAACTCGATTGATTTTCGCGTACATGTTTTTGTGCGTTATTACCTCAGATTTCAATTGCCCTTGAAAGTGAAGACGGAGTGTTCGTGTCATCAAACAATTTCTTTTCAAGTATGGAAAACCACGAGAAACCTTTCAAGCGAACAATCAAAACGCTAACCATTGCGCAAGGTTTGAGCATCATCGAGCCGGTCGAAAAATATGGACGGAAGGGGTCTGAAGCTGCAAATAATTTCAGTATTGCACAAAGTGCGGTATCAACACTACTCAAACTAAAGTAAAAATGGAATCGGAATGGAAAATTGTATCTAGACCAAAAGCATATAAGGTTGGTCAGAATCGAGAAGCTGGAGCGGTCAATGAATTTTTGTCTTGTCAAGCTAGACAGAATAATTTACCCCTCTTCTATTCTTCGGGATATGGCTTGAGAATTTGTCCAGAAACTGGGAATTCCTAACTTCAAAGCACAACCAACATGGACGGGAGTGATATTCCGCTGGCATAATTAATGCGTCGTGAGCTTGCTGATGTCGACGGTACAATACCGTTCGATTGCTCAATGTCTTTTAATAATTATATTAATTATATTAATTAATAAATAATAATTGTATTAATCAAGCACATGAAACGAAATTTGGCATGTGAGAGTTTTAGGGTGCAATAAATGATTCTTTGGTGGTTAGGCTCTTCACCCCTTCTCTAAGGTGAGGCTGCCATACAAATGAAACACAAATTTCTGCATTACTCGAAAATCACTCAAGCAAATAAGACAAAATTTGGCATCGATGAACGATAAACGTTTCTATGGTAGTTCAACACTTCTCCCCCCTCTCTAAAGAGGTGCTCCCATATAAATGAAACACAAACCTCTGCATAACTCGAGAACTAATCATGCAAATGGAGTCAAATTTGGGATGTGAGGGTTTTTGAGTACGAGAAATGTTTGTGTGATGGTATGACACCCTTTCTTCCCCTGGAAAGGAGAGAAGGTCCCATAAAAATAATGCACAATTGAAAATTTTCAGAAAACTCTGGAGGAAAAAGGGAAAATTCGAAAAATTCAATTCGCATGTGTTCTACAATTATATATGGATAAGCGTTGTTAGTTCATTTGATATTTGCGGTAACGAAATTGATCTTCGTTCGAAAGTTGAATGAATTTTTATGTGATAAAACGCACTCCTATATCGTCTTCTATCTTTTAAAAATAAAAATGGATCGCCGAATGTGTTGATAAGAGCAAAACTCGAGAAAGGAGTCGTCCGATTTAGGGCTGTCTTCATTCTATCATATTTTCTGTATCAAACATTTATTCCATGTAACGGAGAAATATATTATTTGCAAGTGGATGAAAAATCTTGCACGAGAAGTGCGTCTGAAAATAATCTGATATTGTATATAAAGTTTTGGTACAAGTACTGAAATTTAGTAGTAAAAAATTTTTTTAAAGGGTAGATTAGAAGATCAATCAATGAACAGTTCTGCGATTGAACCCACGAACGTGCGCTTAGTAGGAAAACGTGGAAGTGATAACATAAAATAATTTTTGGGCGGGACGAAGGTTGCCGGGTCAGCTAGGATCTATATAAAATTGTATAGATAATAATAGACCTAGGTTCAAGTTTGTAATTCATGAGAAACAAGCATTTGAAAAACAGATATTTTGAAGCGTTGTCACGTCACAAGATTAGAGCATAAGTTTATCAAATTAAGTTAAGTTCAAAAATTTTTATACTCGGGTTTCTTTTAGCAAATAATAAGCTCAACAACCCATAATTTTGGTTAAGATCGGTTCACAGAAAAAGCAGTGTGGACTGTCTCGAGAAGTTTTTGTCGCGTCACGGAAAATATGCGATCCATTCCAGCGTGACGTGACAACATTAGAATATAATTTTGTTTCGACTCCCGATTTGCTGATAAGAGTTCCGAATGAAAAAAAAATATAGAAAACCCATAGTATTGGGTACAGGTGTCTTTTTTTTTTCCCTGTTGGATGTGAACCACTGCGTCCATTATTCTGAACTATTGTGGTATATCCCATTTTTTTTTGTACTCCGCTTCAAGCTTACCTACTACTTATTGATGAAGAAGTAGACTGAATGCTATAGCGAGATAGGTGCCAATCAGGAATACTCTGTTTGATAAATTTTATAATCCTGATCGGCGACGCAGACCAAATTTCCTTGGGCTCCAAAATAGCCTTATCAAGGTATTGCAGTCTGCGTCTAGTTAGAGCTCCACAATTACAGGGCAAATGTTCCGAGGTTTCACTTTCGGTATAACAAAAACGACAAATATCATCTTGCACTAAACCTATGTTTTTGAGATGGTATTTACTCGGACAGTGTCCTGTTATAAGGCCTGTGATTGTGCCTAAGTCTTTCTTATTAAGACTCAGCAATTGTTGAGTAATTTTAATACTCGGCGTGATAAAGGTAAGACTACCAGTGGAAGTCGTATATCATATCCCGATACCATTTTGGTATTCGGTTCGTTGAAAACGGCTTTTAAAGATCGGAAATAGCATGACATCCGACAAAATGATCACGTCAACGTCAACGTCATCGTTAACACATGAACATAAACGCCTTTGCGCAGGCACGCGCACATTCACACAGATGCATACACAGAGTTAATCAAAAGTTTCTGGTAGCAAAATCTAATGCGTTCCCCCGGTAGTAAGCACAGCGCGATGAGCTAGGGTTGTGCGAGCCATTGATGGCAAGCGTCAGGGTGAACGTGTTAAATAGTTACGAAGTAAGAATTGGGGTTCGGTTCAAGACCACCCCGACTTTTTTTTTTCATATAACGGCATGCCTTGTGCTACAGGAAACAGGTAGATTCAATTTATATGGCTTAAGGTGGCCTAAGGTCAACAATATTTTGTCTCTGTTTTTGAAGCAATGAAAACGCAAAATGACGCTAAACCGCTAGAATGAAGAGAATATGAAAAAAGTCCTCATTTTATCAAATTGTCAGATTTGTGACACCTTTCATTTGACACTACTGAAAATTCTGTAGGAAGCAAGTTCCTAAGATGCAAAGGAGGGGGGGAGGGTTGAGGGTGGAAGGATCAGGACTCCCTGTCGGATTAGGACAACGAACTCGAACTCGATTTACACCCCAGGGAGAAACATCCAAGCCATATTTTTTAAGTATCTGATAACTCTTTTCATCTTTCGCAATAATTCGATGATTGTAACGTTCTGAAAGATTTGGTATTCTTCCTCTTTTTGTTTATTTTTGACAACATTTTTCCTGAATCTTTCATAAAACTTCGAACTTCGATCAAATTACGCAAAAGTTTTCGAGCAATTTTGTCGAAAAACACCCAAAGCCCGAAGAAGGCATCAAGTTTTTTTCGGCAAATTGTTCCGAAACTTTTACGATCTGACATCAGCTGTTTTTTATTTAAGCATCAATTAACCATTTAAGCATTAATTTATCTTTTAGGACATCCGATAAATAAAAGCCACGTGGCGTTTCAAAAAATAAATACATCAATAAATAATATGATGAAAATCATTTGAGTAAATAAGAACTGAATTGGTTCAGAAGAACAATATAATGCACAATGCAAATCGCATGAATTATGCGAATAAATTATTAATTGTTGAGATTTAAAAAATGTTTTTTAATATTCGTTTGTGTCATTTTGTAATTTTCAATGCTTTTCATATAAAATAATAGATGTACCGGTTTCGTTTTTCAAAAAATAATGCTTCATTCTGCAAAAATGGTTACAAATTTAATATTCAAAGTATTGCCTATCGCCAGTCACAACTTTTTCCCATCTTTCTGGCAATTCACGGATCACTTTTCAATGCCAGTAACGATTCGATGCAAAAAAAACCCTTTCTTTTATGCCGTTAGACCAGTTGTTCGCACGTAAAAAAAACGGCGTTCGACGTCTCGTGGCTTCAATTCATAAGGGCATCCAATCACTCCTATCTTTCGGATCATTCCCATTGGTTTTAAACGATCGGATATGGTTTCTGAGCTACTCCAAGTGTATCTGCAAGTTCTTGTTGCGCTTGTGAAGGATCTTGATCGAGTAAGGCCTCCAATTCTTCATCTTCAAACTTAGTTGGCGGTCCGGAACGTTCTTCGTCTTTCTAGTTAAAATTACCACATTTAAACAGTGCAAACCACGTCTGACACGTTCGCTCAGTTGGAGCATGGTCACCATAAACTTCCACCAAAATGCGATGACTTTCCACAGCTTTTTTCTTCATATTGAAGTCATGAAGTAACACTCCCGGAAAAACACTCTCGTTGGTAGGAAATTCGACATATTCGAAGTACAAAAAACTATGGTGTTTACGCTTCAACTTTTTGACATATACTGAAAAAGACGCGCAATGACAGTAGCTTTCCAACGAATGTCTGGAAATTTGATTCACTGGAATAATAATTAAGTTACGCCATCTGTTGTAAAACCGAAGAAACTTATCGGTACACCTAATAGTATATTATTTTGTTTTCTGGGAAGCCTTAGGCATGCATTAAAATGAGGTTGTTCCTGTAGTAACGCTCTCCAGTTTATATCTGTTACAACCTTGCTATCCAAACAAGGTACCAATGTTTTGAACGAATCATTCAAATCATTCCTTGGAATGAACCCACATTTCAGCATGATTGCACAGAGGTCTTTGTTCCACAACCGATAAATCACTCGGGCCTTCCTTTTTGAAAATCAAAACGCATTTCTCGGTTTTTGATGACAAAACCGAGAAATGCGAGCTTTTGCGCCTACACCTAATCTCCCGACAAAGGCCCTTTACTTTGAATGAAATCAACAATTAATAAATCATAGCGTCAACTTCAGTAACTTTCGACGGGTTGGGATGCCCCCCACCCCTCGGGATGATGCGCCGGCGGAGAGCCAAACCTGCAACCAAGTAGTAACACTGTAACAATGCTAATAATCACTGGGCGATCCACCCGGGCGGTGGCCCACAATAGGCCAGAAATTATATGTACATGAGGCAAATTATGGAATATAAATTATTACTGGACTGTAATAAATAATTTACAAGCAATCGTCCGTTTTGGTCCCGTGTTTGTGTGGATGCATGTGTGTTTGTGTGTGTATGCGTTTGAATGTGGCAACGTCTGGCGCTGCCATTTGAGCGCATTTTGTGTGTGACAACCAATTTTCTGGTTCCATCGGTCCAGGCCTCATCCTCCCCTCATGAGGGACAGTCTGGATATGCCATCCAGCTTCTAGTTTGACATTTCACCGCCTCCACCACCACTACCACCCACACCGGGCCCGGCCTCTTGGATAGTCGGGTCGGGATATTAAACAGTGCAAATATCACCATTTCCGTGACGGTCAAACACACACGTTCATTTGCCAACCGTCGCTTGTGGAGCGAATGTGTGCGAATGTTCATCTCTGAGGCTTTGAGTCTCGTCGGTGGCTGCGAACGTGCTCAACCCACCTATTAATCGCAGCGCAACCGACAAAACAAGTAGCATTGCAAACGCACGAGAGACAGACGCAGAGAGACAGAGAGAAAGCACATCATAATTCACAAATGCTGACCTCCTTCAGCATCTCGTCCATCCTGATTTTCAACTATTGCGACAAACATCAGTTCCATGTGCGTTTGGAACTGCTGCTGGTTCTACCATCCCATCCACCCACCCACCAAATAGGCAACATGTTTTGATACGAATCATCTCGTTTTCACCCAGCGCTCGCCAATCGCCATCACTTCCTCCAGTGGCGGCGACGATGGCAGTGTCGAGGGGATCATGGCACGGGTTTCATTTCGAGGATTCGACGAGATAAATAAAATTCATAATAATAATTTCTGAGCAAATGTTGACAGTTAAAAATAAACGAACCACAGGAGATAAATCATCGAAGGCGCAAATTTCAGCATTTGGCGACAGGGCGGTATGGGTATGGGGGAGGATGGCAGACGAAGTCGTTGTTTGCATACAAAACACAGACGTATATCGATGCCGCATCGACAAGTGCCAATCCTCGCCAGTACGGGACTCATCATCCTGGCCATCAATAAGAGCTGTGTTTTGAATATCGAAATAACGATTCGATGGGAGTGGTTGTTTTGGATGCCACCGTTCAGGTTAGTTGTAGAATAATGAGGTCATGGCTTAACGGCGAGTCGAACTAGTTCTGGGGAAATACCATGTCATTTAAAAATAATTGAAATTGTGCAAATCGATTTTCATTGACGAGTGGAATTCGGCTCCGGTCGACAACTAATTTGTATTCCTCAACCGTCGGGCTGTGGATGCAAAAACACGCTGTGAAACCTCCGAAGTCGCTTATAAACTTCGCTTCACCGAGCAAAACACATTTATCACTCTCGTCTAGTGAAAAGCCGTAAACCTATGGGGCGAGTGTTTGCGCTTCCTTCAACCCTGCCTGCGGCTTCAGCCATAATCCGTCCTCCGGCCAGAAGATATCTTTCGGAAAACCAAACCGAAGCTTCCCGGACCGGTGCGGGAGACCTTCATAAATCACATTTCTTTTACAACCTATTTAAATCCTTGTTAAACAAACTACGCTTCATGGCTGTGCGAACACAGACACGCGCACCCACATACTGACAGCCAGAAGACGATCGGAGTTAATTTTTGCTTCTTATCAACTTTCACAATCTCGGGGGAATTGGTTTTCTAATAAAAACCTCATCCGACCCGTCCCACTCAGGGGTTTTCTTGGCCAAATGGGAGGGAAGGGAAACTCTCCCACCCACAAACGCACACACGCACACTCGCACAGGGCAGTGATTTAGCTATTTTTCATCCAAGCTCTATGACACGCACCCATTCACACACACATATATATATATATATCCACAAACATCCGGTTGGAGCCAAACAAGCCATATATTTTAATCTTCTCGAACCTTCCCCATCTCCCAATCAATGCTCTGGATTCCATCATGCATTTATCATATCACCGGTGCGTCCCTCCTCCCTCCCCCTCGACTCGACTCTTAACGCTTCACCGGCAAATGGCAATGGACGGGTTTGCAAAAAAGGAAGCGTCCGGTTACAACGACGGAATGATTCCGAAAGGTCGCGCCACCGTTCCGCAACCATTCAATGGGAAATGGGAAGATACGCATATCTGCTTATCGGCGCTCTCTTGGTTTTGATTTACTGCCCGACGCACAAAGAACAACATGAACGCGATACATTCCGGGATCTTGGTCTGCGCTTTGACTGAAAAACTTTCGGAGGATGTCTAAATGAATGCGCGCGTGGGGTCAGTCGATTAGCCCTGGGAGGGGGAGGGTAACGTTTTGCCGGAAGGAGAACCCCTCCAATGAGAGGTTGAGGAGTATTCTACGAATCTTCCCAATGATGGGTCCCGTGATCTGGAAGTAAAATGTGGTTTGTTTTGCTTCCGATTGTAGCGGAGAAAAAGTTGTTTTGACAACCGCGCTATTCTTGAGTGAATACTAGAGGAGAAACAAACAACCATAATGGATTAAGGGAATAAAGACAGTAGATTATTTATATGGCATCTATCATAGATGGAATAATTTTGCGAAGCAATAACTTTTGCATCAGCGGACCTTTCGTCATTCTGTACAAACTGCATTTAGTTAAATACCCCGTTTGTATAAGAGCTTCGTGAGATTCAACTAAATTCCACTCTGTTTCTCCAAAAATAATTATGCTCTAGTATTCTCGTTATTCAAAGGTGTTCATCATCTAAAAGTCTGCCTAATGGTCATTCTAACAGATCAATTCAGCGGAAAATTTAAACATGTAGTGAACGAGTCAACGACAGAAGAAGTCGAGAATGATTATGATACAGTCTTCAGAAAAGTTGTGGAATCTCGCTACGCTAGTTCTGGAATAATTTACAAAAGGCTGCATGTCATACCAATATAGTGGTTCTCAGATTTTCGTCGAAAAGTGGTAGTTTTTTTTTCTTATCGCAAAATATTAGATCCGTATTTCTTTATTTTTTCATTGAGGTATTCATTTCCATTTTAGGGTGGCCCGTAAAATCAACTTTTAACACTTTTTCCCAAAAACGACTTTTATCAAAAATTCATAACTTTTGAACTACTGAACCGATTCGGATGATCGACATATTGAATTAAAGCCTATTCCTAAACTTGCAAAAAAAAATGTACTTTGATTCTGTAATTATCGATTGTACAGGGTTTTCCAACTTTCAATTCCGAAAGTGAATTGAAATAAAACACACTTAGAATTCGAATTTCGATGAAACTTTTATTTCAAATTAAAGTTTGGTTTATGCCATTATGTGTGAAATACAACATCATTCAAATGTCCACCTAGGGCTTCCTCGCACATCTTGATCCGGAACAGGTAATTTTCGATGACTTTTCGGCACATATGGGGCGGTATCTCGGTCATAACTTCACGAATGTTGTCTTTCAAATGTTCAAGAGTTTGCGGAGAGCAGAGCTGCGATTTGTCGTGAGAATCAAGTGATGGTACTCACACAAAGATAATCAACAAATTTTGTACGACGATTATCTTTGGTGACCATCTCAAAGCCAGTTCAATAGTGTGAGAAGAGTATTATCACAACACTAACACATGGTGAGCTTCTACTTGACAGTAGAAATCCGAGCTCTTTGGTGAGTGTCATGTTGCTGAAATTTCAGAATAGTGCGACACTCAAAAGTCTAGCTGATGGTTTGGTGTTTGGCGATATTCACAACATTCGCCTCTTTGTGTTCGTTCTTTACGGCCAGGGATGCCAGATGTGAATATACAGTTTCATTTTAAATACAATTTGAAGAATATTGTATTTTCAGGCATGTATTTTCTTTTCATCTTTTCAGATGGCCTTAATGTTTTTAGTGGCACTTCGCCGACTCTACGTAGTATTACACGTGTCATTTGTATTAGTACTTAGTTTGTGGAATGACACGCCTTGATTATCCCCTCTATTGCCGATCGGGTTTGAAATTAGCAAAATGATGCATTTTGAAACTCGTTCGACTTCGATTTTTTTTACCAAATTTGTTTCTCATCGTTGCAACTATGCTAAATTTTGTAGACATATTTTACTGATGTTTGATGTCCTGCCTATCCTGTTGCAGACTTATATTTTCAGTTGCAAGCTGCAGTGATATGGCATTTCTACTCTTTATTTACTCTGGAGGTGATGACATTTACTTTGACAAAGGCCAACACGAAAACAACAAGTCACCAAGTATTTTTGTATACATTATACATCAAATATTTTTGTGTACAATGGCTCTCTGGGTTGACCGCTACCGACCGCGCCAGCTATCCAAACTGGACTACCACAAAACGCAAGTTACGCATCTGATCAATCTTTGCTACCAGGGAGACTTCCTGCATGTTCTACGGCCCTTCCAGGCCACTAACAAAACTCGCATCATGTGTCTGCTGCGGAAACTTTACCAACCGGGCGCGGAACGGCTACGCAATGAGATAATGAATTTCACAACGCCCTCGAACCGGAAGGTGGAAATCAGGAGCATCAGCAGTAATTACCACATCGAGTTGAATTCATCGGTTGCCGTGATATATAACAGGGTGGTCATGTCGAATTTGATCAAGCAAATTGATCCCAGTGGGTAGAGGGAATATGAGACTCGTCTTGTCCAAAGTGGATTAGCTGATCAAAGATACCCAGGATGCGCTGAGAAGAACCATTGAAAAGAATTTGTCTACATGCAGATTGATTTTGTGCGCCAATTCTACTTCGCGGGTTATTCCCGCGGTTAGGAGTCGTTGCTTGAGTAAGAGTGCCGGCTCTATCTTAGGAGGATATTCTTAAAATGTTGTATGTATAATTGTCATTTGTTTGTTTCTTGAATGTAACAACACTATTTGCATTTCAGCACATTCCTTCGGAGCTAACGAAAAGAATTACGCTATCCTCATGCTGGAAGCTTACAAGGTACAACTGTAACCGTTCACGGTCAACTATTAGGTGCCGTAAATCGACAGGCAAATATTCCTTCGAGAAACCGCCAATCATATTGTCCTCGAACAAAGTCCACAGAAGCTGGAAGTGGTGACGAAACAGCTATACGAACTGCTATCCCAAGGCGTTTCATCGAATGTTATAATCTGTGGATTGGTACCGAATCTGGTTAAAAATTGCGACGAGTCTGAAGACACAAACGTTGAATTTTTCCGGGTACTATGAACACCGGATGCAGCAAGGAAGCAAACATATATTCCATCTGGAATTGTTCGTGGCGCAGTTAATGGCACGGTATAAGAAGTTTCTCAATAAAGCCTCAATGCAAGTGGATGATTTTTAAGCGATTCTTTGAGATCGCAATTTTCTTACGTTTTATGAAAAAATAAAATTTTTGTGTTCATCACACGTTTATTAACTAAACTTCAATAGTTCTGGTAATGATTAACTCAAAATAAAATAAACACGCATTGTCGGTTTTCAATCGGATCGTTTTCATGATTCGCAAAAAAATTATGAAATGGTAAATTTATCAATATACTTAAATACCATTTCATTCAAAAACCATTATGCTGCACCATGTTCATTTGAAAATTATATTTAATGTAACTTTTAAAATCATGACACCATAATATTTTTTATTATATATGTCTGTTCATTTTAACTATATGAAATAAATATTCGCTCGATTAATCGAATACTGAAAGACAATTGTTCGAATGAATCGAATATTGGCCCCACGATTAATCGATAATCGAATAAACGAAAAATTTAGACATCTCTAACAACAACAACAACTTCTACTTCAACAAACGAATGTAAACAACCGTCGCGATTGTCAAAAATGATTGGAACTGTCTGATCACTCACATTTCTACTACCATCATACGCCACAACCACCGCTCTCGTAACGTAAAGTTGTAAACAGAGCGATCGGCAGTGAGAGGCATTGGAACCAACCGTCATTTGGTTAGGTGTCAGAAACAAAATAGTGAGTATCACTACTGAATATGTGGATCTCACGTGCCGTGAGAGGAATTGAGTGACTATGGTCAGCTTTTTTGTGACATTGACGGTGATGGATTGCAGCTCTGGCGGAGAGTTGGCATAGACACGGTCTTTCGCATAACCCCACAAAAAAAAGTCTAGCGGGTTCAAATCGCATGATCTGGACGGCCAATTGGCATCACCAAAACGCGAAATTATGCGTCCCTCAAATTTCGTTCGCAATATGGCCATGTTCGGTCGTGTTGTGTGGCACGTGGCGCCGTCCTGCTGAAACCACATGTCATCCGTATCCATATCTTCAATTTGTGGCAAAAAAAAAATCGGTTAACATGCGGCCTTAGCGCTTACCATTCACAGTTACCGTCTCGCCGTCCTCATTTTCAAAGAAATACGGCCCGATGACTCCACCAGACCATAATGCGCACCAAACAGTGACTTTTGGCGGATGCAATGGCCTCTCAACAATCACGTGTGGATTTTCTGAGCCCTATATACGGAAATTTTGGGTGTTCACATAGCCACCGAGCTCGAAATGTGCCTCATCGCTGAAGAAAATTTGATGCGAAAATTCAGCATTTTGCTGCTGTTGTTCCTTCACCCAATCGACGTATGCCCGACGCATTCCATGGTCACCACGCTCTAATATTTGTACCAGTTGGACTTTATATGGATGTAGGTGCAAGTCCAAATGCAAAATTCGCCACAATGATGTGTTTGACAAGCCCAATTGCTGAGCACGCCGTGGAATCGAAACATTCGGGTCATCCTCCACACTGGCAGCAACAGCAGCAATATTTTCGGCCGAACGCACATTACGATGATGCAAAGGTTTCACAATATCCGCTACGGATCCAGTTTGTTCGAATTTACGCACTTCATTAGCGATTGTGTGCTCTGTAGGCCGTCCATGACGACCAAAATCCGTCCGTAATGCTCGAAAAACATTTGCCGGGTTTTCATCATTTTTATAGTATAATTTAACAAAACTAACACGTTGTGCGATGCTAAAACGATCCATATTGTAAAATGGTAGACATTTAAGTAACGATATGGAAGCCGAAATGGAAAACCCTTTCGGAAGCCCGAAATGGAAAACCCTGTATTAATTTTTTTTTTAGTTTACATGGTTTGAGATGAGATTTTCATAGATTTTTGATGATTGATGATTGGAAAGATGATTGGGGAATGAGTTGAATGGAACTCGTTGGGCGTTTGACATGAAAGTAACGGTTAAGAAAAGCACTATCTACGATGAGCAACGTGTCAACTTCACGAATAATCCTCAATTAATTTCCGAACAAATCAGAAATTGATGTATAGATTCACATTACTTTCTCGGCGCATGGATAGTATTCTTTGTTTACTGTTCAGCGACATTTATTCATGATGATCGACACTGTACTCACCGTACTCATATAGCAACGTCTCGTCATTCGTATCTGGGGTTTAAAATATACCATGGGAAGTATCCCTTTTCAGATTGACTTTTCGTGACACCATTTTTATATGAGGTTGAGGCATCAATCTCGCAGCGATTCGTCTAAAGCCCAAACGTTTATGCAAAACGTTTTGAACAAAATCGACCGATACATTTTTAGTCGCAGCTACGTGCGTCAATATGTGTTCTTCGATAACTATTTATTTTTTCGGAGTCAGCAGATATCGACGCAGGACGAAGTTTTTTTCAAAGGGTTCCAAGGGGATCAGATTTGCAAACATTTAAAATTCTCCCATACATTGACTTTGAGCTTTTTTTGTGCCTTTCTATCCGCGAAGTTAATAACGAGCACCTAACGCAGAGGCAGGGCATGATTGATTTGTTGAACTGTTACCGCACGTATCGGTTGTGCCGCTTGCTTGCATTGCTTGCTTGATGACTTGACTTGACAAGAAGACGGAAATATTTGCAATTTTAACTACGTCGTTTTTCTCGCTCAATTTGCACCGAACGAGAGTATGAAATGAGGTAAATTGTGATTTCCATTCTAGTCTCGTTCCAGCCAGCGAGTAGCCAGTTTCCTATTGTTGATGTCCCGAAGTGAAGTATGAGAATAAAGCTAACCCTGAGGGTCGATTCTGTGCGGTGAAAAGTGTTTGCCGATTGAACGTTTCACTGAATAACTCACCTTCGTTCAGATATGACCTTGCAGAAGTGTTATTCGTTTAAAAAATATTCATATTGATATTCGGTATGCGGTTTTTAGGAATTTTCTTTTAAGGGAGCACAAACTTCACTTTGTTTTCAAAAATATCAAAGCCTTAATACCATCAATTGAACAACATTTCTATTGTATGCAATTGTTTTCTGTCAATGGTTTAATATATTGTTCTAAGTAAAACTATCAAGTATTTCAAGAACGACTAATACTACTTTAGTTTTTGATCCACGTTATCTAAGAATTCAGCAGCCTCGCAGAAAATTGAATTGCCGTTCTCGAGAAAGTCAAAAAGCAAAAACAGTTCTCAATGTTGCTGTTTGCATATGAGCAATTCTACATATGATGGGAATTACCTTACCTAACCACAATTATCATTGTCAGATGACCAATTTAAATTACGACTGATTTTTCGTAACGGTGTATCCAGAATCGTTGACATTTTTTTTAACATAAAATTCATAACTTGAATGCCTGACTAAAATATTAAAAGTTGTTGAAAAATGAATGAACTATTTAGTAAAATAACATTTTAATTACACTGTTAGAAAATCTTATTCGAGAATATGATTTTCATTATATTAAATTGGTTGTATCTCTAGAATGGTTAGTCCTAGGGTTAAACTTTACTTATATGTGTCATGTAGAATCGATTCCATTGCAATTTCACAAAATATTGAAATTTCATAAATTTTGAAAATCTTTATATTCGTTTTGGTGAGCACGATACGGTACCACTATACGGAAAACTTCATAAATTTAAAAGTGCTTTGTAATAAAAATATACAAACAATTGTCGAAGAGGAGGTGTTGTGATATATAATAGTTATTAATATCAAATTATTTAAAATGTTATTTTTTTCTGTTTTTTTTTTGACGAACTAATTTTCCAATAACTTTGTCAAATATAATATCATCATTACGATTGATTACGATTGTTTGAATGAAGTTGACTCTGAATACGCCCTTTAAAAAATCAGCCGTAATTTAATTTGGTAATATGATAATGAAAATTGTGATGTTAGATGTCTGTCACCATACGTAAGAAGTTGTAAAAAAACGGTGAGAGTCGCGACGAAATCGCCTGTTTTTTGGCTGATGTGGCGTAGAATTGCTTACATTTTTTTAGCTTCATAACTAGGAATTGTTCTGCTCTCCTGGTGAATTTGATGAGTATATATTAAACCGAGTTCGTGGTTTGCCGTAGATGATTAGAATAAAGGGTGTGTCACATCAAATTGCATCACGGAAAAAACGCTGTAGAAATTCGCCCAGTAGACCGATCCTTTTAAAAATTTTAGACAGTAAAATAAAAACTATTAAACAACTTTTGGCATTTTCTTTTTATTCATACTTCGAGCCCAAGCCCGTATGCTCGCACCTTCCTCTTTACCCCGTCCATAAGGTTCTGTACAACGTCAGGTTGTAGTTTTTTTTTGAACAGAAATCCATTTTCTCTTGAAGTCCGCCTCCGATTTGACAACTTTTGGGTTCTTCCGGAGGGCCTGCTTCATAATCGCCCAATATGTCTCTATTGGGCGAAGCTCCAGCGCGTTGGGCGGGTTCATTTCCTTTGGCACGAAGGTGACTTCGTTGGCTTCGTACCACTCCAACACGTCTTTTGAATAATGGCACGAAGCGAGATCCGGCCAGAAGATGGTCGGGCCCTCGTGCTGCTTCAATAGTGGAAGTAAGCGCTTCTGTAGGCACTCCTTAAGGTAAACCTGCCCGTTTACCGTGCCGGTCATCACGAAGGGGGCGCTCCGCTTTCCGCAAGAGCAGATCGCTTGCCACACCATGTACTTTTTGGCAAACTTGGATAGTTTCTGCTTGCGAATCTCCTCCGGAACGCTGAATTTGTTCTCTGCGGAGAAGAACAACAGGCCCGGCAGCTGACGAAAGTCCGCTTTGACGTAGGTTTCGTCGTCCATTACCAGGCAATGCGGCTTCGTCAGCATTTCGGTGTACAGCTTCCGGGCTCGCGTCTTCCCCACCATGTTTTGCCTTTCATCGCGGTTAGGAGCCTTCTGAACCTTGTATGTACGCAGGCCCTCCCGCTGCTTGGTCCGCTGGACGAATGAACTTGACAAATTCAGCTTATTGGCGACATCCCGGACCGAACTTCTCGGATCACGTCTAAACTGCTTAACTACGCGCTTGTGATCTTTTTCACTGACGGAGCATTCATTTTTGCCGTTCTTCACCTTCCGGTCGATGGTTAGGTTCTCGAAGTATCGTTTTAGTACTTTGCTGACCGTGGATTGGACGATTCCCAGCATCTTACCGATGTCCCGATGTGACAACTCCGAATTCTCGAAATGAGTGCACAGGATTAATTCACGACGCTCTTTATCGTTCGACGACATTTTTCCAAATTTACGAGAAATTGACAGTGAAGCATGATCAACGTTATCTATACACTCTTATCTGATTATAAGCGAAAGCTGAAGATATAATTCCTAAAAATTAAATTTCTACAGCGTTTTTTCCGTGATGCAATTTGATGTGACACACCCTTTATATTTATAATAAATTGCATACGAATGTATCCAATACATTAGATTATCCAATTAATGGCAACGACCAAGTGATTCAAAATTTTGGGAAACTGGTTTTGTCATATGAGACTGCACTTACGACAGTGGTAATCTCAAAATCGCTTTCATCATCCAGTTTGTTTTTTACCTTTGATTTGATTGGAAAGAGAGTTGAACATCCGGTCTAGCAGTATAAGCAGTCGGAAATTTTCAATACACAGTTATACAGGTAACTTTGGAGTATGACTCATATATTGCGCATTAAAACAAGCTCGAATCCTTTTCACCGAAAAAACCACAAGCCGAGAAATTCGAGTCTAGTCTCATACTATGACAAATAAAACTGATTGTGAAGTGGGCGGAACCTTCGTGGGTCAGTACAGGGAATTACTGCTCAATAAGCAATACCTAGGGCATCCAGATAACTTTCCGATTTAGAATCCAGTTCTAGCTGTTCGTTTCGTCATTAATTATAATGCAGAGCCTCTCGAACATGGCAACATTTTCAGAGGTAATCTCCCGGCGTCAGTTTCTAATCTCGGAAGAGTGTCTTAAAACTAAATGTGAACTTTTGTTTTTTTTTCTTCCCTGAAATTCTGGTTTATTACCGAAAAGGACCAATAGAGGAGATTCTATGGGAAGTCCACGACGGACTGGTTTTCGAACTGCACGAAAAAAAAACTGAGCATTCGTTCAATAAACCAACTCAGATGGCTGGAAAAGCTTAGCTTAGCGGTTTTTAAAACGTAAACCGAATCTGTCATTCCCGATGCCGGAAGCTATTTAGGACATGATAAAAACGAGAAAAATTACAAGGTCCTTTTATGTGATTTCAGTCAAATATTTTTGTTCAATTTGATCATTTTGTAAGGCCTATACCTATACTTGAATTTCAAAATATAACTTTTCAGTTAGGGTCCGTCCGACTCTTTTGTTTTCTTCCAGACACGATTTTCATTATTAACATTAGACTATCGAGTTGTGGTGAGTTAGCTATATATTTTATGTGAAATTCAAGGAAAAAAACAACTGAAAATGTCCGTCTTTATCACTTTTCTCTTACTAATGTTAATTTGATTTTTTCCTACCTGCCGTTCTGAATCATATTTCGGATAGTCTGTAATAATCCGTAGTTGTATAAACAGCAATAAAACGAACTTCGGTGGCGTATTAATAGCGGTTCACCATCGCTATTCTTGTACGCAAATCCACACGCCTCACGGGGAAAGAATGGAACAGGTGTTTGCCGTCGTTGTCATCGGAAGTAAACGATTTGCAATCGGTGCTGTGTACATCCCAACTGATCGTAGTCGCGACGTGGAGTTGATAGATGAACATGTGGCCTCTGTTCGTGATCTTTGTGACAATGCTACATGTGTAGATCAGGTACTGCTTTGTGGTGATTACAACCAGCCTCGCCTACAGTGGTTGCAGAGTGCTGGCGGCGAAGTTTTACCAGCAGGAGCTTCGACGGTATCTGCGTCGAGTGCTGCTCTGATCGATGGAATGGACTTTTTGAATTTATGTCAAGTCAATTGGCACCGCAATCAACTGGGTCGAACTCTTGATCTTGTTTTTTGCTGAAATGACTGTAATGTAATCGTCAATGCAGCTGTGGTTGCACTGTTACCCGTGGATACGCATCATCCACCATTGGAAATATCTCTACCAGTACCTCGTACGTGCCAGTACAGTGACGGGTATCCTGTTGCCGATGAATACACCCCCGATTTTGGAAAAATCGACTACGATGCACTTGGTTATTACCTCCCCATTCATGACTGGACATACCTGAATGCCTGTCAAAATGTTAATGAAATGGCCTCCGATTTCTGTTTCACCATTCAACGTTGGTTGCGGGAGAATGTACCCCACAGAAGACGTCCAGTTTCGCCTTCTTGGAGTACGGCTTTACTTCGACAGCTGAAACGCGAAAAAAACGCCTGTCAGCGAAAACATCGTGTTCTACAATCGTCTGACAGCAAACTCAGATTTCAACATGCAAGTAATGCGTATCGTAAGCTGAATTCAACTTTGTACAAGGCTCACGTCTTGAGAATGCAAACCAATCTGCGACAAAATCCGAGAAACTTTTGGAAATTCGTCAACAGTAAGAGGAAAAACTCAACCCTCCCAAGGAACGAGCTCTATGACGACGTCGATGTGAATACTCATACTGAATGCTG
Source organism: Toxorhynchites rutilus septentrionalis (assembly GCF_029784135.1). Lineage (NCBI taxonomy): Eukaryota > Metazoa > Arthropoda > Insecta > Diptera > Culicidae > Toxorhynchites > Toxorhynchites rutilus. The sequence goes on along the minus strand of NC_073745.1, from coordinate 329,479,322 downwards.
TGAGCTTTTCGCCAAGTTCTTTACATCCGTGTTTGACCATATACCAGCCAGTGAAGCTCAAGTTAAGTTTGCCTCCTTAGGTGTTCCTTCGGACGTCATAAGTTTGACGACGTTCGTGGTCATTCCTGCCATGGTGATCTCCGCTGCAAAAAAATTAAAAAGTTCGCTTTCGCCGGGTCCTGACGGCATACCATCGGTATTGTTCTGCCGCTGCGCTGCTGATATAGCCGAGCCACTTTCTGTCATCTTTACCCGATCACTCAATGATGGAGTATTTCCTGAAATTTGGAAGGAGTCTTTCATGTTTCCTGTCTTCAAAAACGGTGATAAGCGAAACGTCAGGAACTATCGTGGAATAACAAGTTTGTCGGCTGCGTCCAAGCTATTTGAGATCATCGTCAGTGAAGTTATTCTTACTCAATCCAAGGGTTACATCTCTACCGATCAGCACGGCTTCATGCCCGGCAGGTCGGTCACCACGAATCTGTTGAACTTCACCAACACCTGCATTACTGCTATGGAGGGCAAGGCTCAAGTCGATGTCATCTATACCGATCTGAAGGCGGCTTTCGATAGGATCGACCTCAACATACTTTTGGCTAAACTATCACTTCTCGCATCATCTGCAAAACTCGTGTCGTGGATGAGATCATACCTGACGGAAAGAAAACTGCGCGTTAAAATTCATGGCTGCGTTTCCTCGTGCTTCTGCAATTCTTCTAGAGTCCCTCAAGGAAGCAACTTAGGCCCTTTGTTGTTCATATTATTTTTTAATGACATTGCTGCGAAATTAGGGTTGAACTGCAGATTAATGTATGCTGATGATTTGAAAATATTCTGCATGATCCGTTCAGCTGAAGACTGCCAACGCTTGCAACATTTGCTGAATGTGTTTGTTGACTGGTGCCATCTAAACAAACTGATTATCAGCGTACCGAAGTGCTCCGTCATGACGTTCCATCGTTCCAAAAGTCCGTTACAGTTTGATTACTGCATCGACGGTGCTTTGCTTGAAAGAGTTGAAAAAGTTACTGACCTTGGAGTAGTGCTGGATCAGAAATTGAACTTCAACGCTCATTACACCTCAATCATTGCTAAGGCAAACCGACAGCTCGGACTTATTTCGAAGATTGCGAAGGATTTCACTGACCCATACTGCTTGAAGTCCTTATGTTGCGCTTTAGTACGACCAATTCTCGAAACTGCAGCCGTTGTTTGGACTCCAAATGTGATTTTCTGGAATTTGAGGATTGAGCGTGTACAGCGAAGATTCATCCGGTTGGCCTTGCGTCATCTACCTTGGCGCGATCCATTGAATCTTCCGGCTTACCCGGATCGATGCAGACTTTTAAGCCTGGACACCCTTGAGAGAAGACGCAGAATACAACAGGCAATTTTCGTATCAAAGCTGTTCAATGGGGAAGTTGATTCTCCTCGGCTACTTTCATTACTGGACCTTCGTGCTGCTCAACGACCTCTCCGACAGCGATCTTTGCTACAGAACAGATTTCATCGTACTTTATTCGGATACTACGAACCGCTGTCGTCGATGATTCGAACTTTCACATTGGTGGAGGATCTATTTGATTTCGGCGAGACATCCAGCCGCCTTAAAACAAGATTAAGTAGTTCGTCGATTGTATAAATAATTGTACTATATTTTTATATATTTATTCATTAGGACCACAGATGTCAGATGAATCAGATTTAAATAAATAAATAAATAAATAAATAATAATTTGAAATGCTCAATGCCCTGAAGATATGACTTAAGGGTTACTCTAAAGAATCAATTGTGATATCAATTTTATAGTTATATCATCCGGGCGTTAAGCATTTCAAGTTATTATTACAGAGTGTCCGAAATATGATTCAGAACGGTACCTACAATGGTCCAATATTTTGACCTATTTTGATAAACAAGACTGGCTTTGGGAGGAAAAGAAATTAAACGTAAATATGTTTGGTGCTAAGGCCCATATATGTGCTAAGGTATAGTATCACTCTTCTATTGATACTTTTTACGCTTTCCCTGTCATCCCCTTGATTTACGATGATTGGCAAATTCAAAAATATACATGGAGAAAAGTTAGTTCATTTGAGTGCAATCTCGATCCTGTTTACACATTCCACCACAAAAGGTTATTTGCTTAGAATTATGTTCAATCTCAGAACGACCATCGGCGAAATCCGTTTTTGGAGTTTTAACAAACACTATGGAAAAAAGTAAATTTCCAAAACACACTCAATCATACTTGAGGCAGGAATAAATCCCATCATCCGAATCCGACCACCATCACCATCCCGTCGCAACAGCACTGCGAAGATAAATCTGCGATTATTATAATTATTGCCAATAAATAAATATTGTTTCCCTCGGATGGCAGTGAGTTTCGGCTGGGCGCGAAAAAGTGCCATAAAATCTGCAAATTAATACCCCGCGCGTATAAGGCTCGAGAGCCGACTTTTAGAGGCTACGCCTAAAACTGGAATTTATAATTTCCCCGGACGCGCAGAAAAAAACCCGATTCACTGGCAGATTAAATTTTTCCCAGCGGTAATAAAAAATACGATCTGTGCGCGGGATATTTCACAGATTTTTCCCTTCATATCGTGCCATAAATAACCATTTTAGAGCGTGGGACATTGCGTGTGTGTTCTGCGCGGTTCTCAATAATTATGATTTTTCGCGATAAATGTGCAGCCCACGGATGGCACAGTTGTTGGCCGGCCGCAACATAAACACACACATCCTTGTTCAATTTTCATTCACAGCTCTAGCGGGGAGAGGATTAATTTGACAGCTCAGGTGCTTTATGATTGTAATTAGACATGCTCGGCACGTTTCGCTTCCCCGTTGGCGGGCAACCAGCACAAACACCGGGATCATAAACGGTGTGCACTCCAAGGCAGCCACCTCATTTCCTACACCCCCTCTCTCACTCTCTCGCGGGGTTTCTGGCCTCTGATGGGGTACGGTAAATTGTGTTTTCTTCTTCATCATTATTTATGTTTAAAGCTCATTCCCCGGCATCTGCTGGGGGTAAGAGAAGGAAGGAGACTCCATTCATTTAGCGGTGGTGGTGGTCGTGGGCGGTGTATAAGTGAGTGAGTTGTGCCAGCAAACGCACTCCCAACTTCCGGTGGAGACGTTTTGCCCCGCCGAGCGGTGCTATTTTTCACCTCAGCGCTCGATCGTAATGAGATGCGGTGGGAGATGGGGAGTTGGCGGGTCGTAAAATGTGAACGTGTAGACATTACTCATGTCGGGAGTGATGGAATGAGCGTTGCGTTAAACTGATAATTTTTCATATGGAAAGAGGGATTTCTCGAGATGGTGATGTAACTCAAGGGTGTGTGCTTGATATGAGTCTTGTGAAGAATTGGAATAAAAAATCTTGTCTCGTATGATCATAATTGCAAGTCTCACTTTTCGTGAGGCTTAAGCGGTTCAAAAATACTGCACCATTATTATTGGTCTATTTTAAACAGCTTCCATTAGATTTAGCATAATACAACTTTAACATTTTTTTTTTTTGGAAGCTCGAAGCATCACCTGAAATTTAGCATTTTGTTACTGCCCTTAAACTGCCGTCTCATTACAGCGATAAAATACATCCGTTGGACTGTTCATTTTACCCCCCATTTTTTTAATTTTTCAAGAGTTAGATGAAAAAGTAGAAAAAAATGTATTAAATTTTTATTCCAACCGATGGAATAAAAATTTAATCAGTCAATATTCATAAAAAAACTAGCAGAAGTAGTGTTTTGTGTTTTCTTTCGAAATTATTTTTGTTGTACATTCGCGATCGACAAAAGAAGCAACTCCCTAATTCCAATCAGTGAATGAATGAAATGTTTTTTTAGGTGATTTTTACATATAATTTCATAATTATTTCCATTATAACGGAACACGAAGCTCAATGTCGTCAACGTTAACTCCAATTGGAGAAATGGAAAACAATTGGACAGACTTTTTCAGCGGCACAAATGCACAATTTTTTAAAATTTTGAAGGAATCACCAAAGAATTACAAGGGTGAAGAGGAAGAAAACGATATGAGGACGAGTCAAGGCCATCCGTTCGCGTACGAAAAAAAAATTATTCACATTTCTAAATATTTTTTTGTGACTGGCCATCATACTCAAAGTGATCCAAGTATTCGAAACACGTTTTTGACAGTAAAAGAATTTTGAAATGAAATTCAATGATATACAAAGGTAAAGACGCCACTAAGTCCTCGCTAATTTTAAGAAAATATAACCTGATTGTGCAATACCTAAGCTTAGTTCATGGCGTTTTGGATACATCAAACGCTTTTAAGGATTATCAAATCCACTTTCTATTGGATTCAATGCGCCATTCATTTGAGCTAACTTTTAATCAATCACCAAATGATTATTTGGTATGTATTAAGACCTTTTCAGGATTCACGCTTATAAATATTGTAAACATCATGCTTGCACACCATTTGTATCAGATGTACCGTTCTGAATCATATTTCGGACGCTTTGTTCTAATATCTTGAAATGCTTAATGCACTGATAATATAACTATCCAACTAATATCACAATTGCTTCCTTAGAGTAACCTTTGGTTTCGCCATCATTTCTCATGAGAACAACATTTAAATTATAACGTAATCGGCAGAAATCTTACAACACAATATTTAAATTTCTCCCGTGTTTCATCAGTTCTCATCATCGTAAACAGTTTACTGTGATTGCTTGGTAAGTGTTTTGCAGTTGACTATGAAATATAATCAAGTGTAATGTAATTTTCGTCCAAAAAATTACAAAAAAATGTCCGAAATTTGAATTCAATCTGTCCGAAATTTGATTTAGTGTCCGAAGTTGATTGTTATTCGCTTCAATTGAAAAGCATTTTATTCGATGATTTTTTGTATGTTTTCAATCAAATCGGCGCCAAAGTAGAGAGCTTAAAAGCATATTGAACTGATTTATTAAAAATATCAACCAAACAATACCTGTGCCTAAAGTTTAGATCTGTTTTCTGCATCATATGCCTTAAGCGTCCGAAATATGATTCAGAACGGTACATAGCTAAACCGTGTAATTAACGCATTTCGATGGCCTCAATTCTGATCATGAATTGTCAGATTCACTAATGTTGTTTTGTCCACATGATTACTATGGCATCCGCTTATTGCGCTGCAGTTTGTTTATTGTGTCTTTCGCGCATAGCATCAAATAAGTTTCTCTATGTTGAGTGTGTTGAGGTGAACACTTATAAAATGCCCAAGAAAAGGCAATATTCTGAAGAAAGCCTAAATTATGAATCGATCAATATGATGACAGTAAACTCAAGCAATTAGAAATGCAACATCTACTTGAAAATTCGATTTTTTTCATTCAAAAATGGTGATTTCTAAAACTGGACAAACCAGGATTATTTTTTGGACAAACCATGATCAGAGGTAAACAAACCATGATAATAATTTTTCTTTGGCGAAAATCTTTAAAAAAAACATGAAAAATTAAATAATTTCAACGCCTTATGGTAGTATTAGCAACTAGAGACTTGGGGCTTTTCAACAAAACCAAACTCGTATTGATTATATGTGATTTTCATGAAGAAAACCCATCTTAACGTAGGATTTCGTCTTTCGGGGACATTTTTTGGAGAGGACTTCACGCACTTTGTGCAGCCAACCATAATCTTGAATGAAATTGTTTAAATATTATTTTTCATTATTTAAAAAAAATAATTTATATATAGATAAGGTAGTTTATGTTAATAAATTTTATAAACCTCACTTTTTATGTGTTTTTTTTCCTATTAAAAAAAACACATAAATATATAAATATAAATATATAATTATATATAAATATAAATATAAATATATAATTTTTGTGACCTAATCAGTTATCTAAGCTCTTTGGTATTTTTTTTAAATATACCCAAACTCATCCGCATTTTTGGCATATGCAAACAAAATTTGCTCCGCACTCAAACTGTTAACAGAACACGTGTACACCTTGTTAGCGAATGACTAAAGACAATGGGATTTATATTCTGCAAAGGTGTTGCAGATCACTCCCTTCTTCATAAAACGATGTTTTTATGCATAATTTTTCGGAAAAATACAAAAAAATTATTATTTGTTTGGAGTATTTCAAAAAAACAGCAACAGGTTCAATTGTCCCATGTTGATATTCTAGGCATAACTGTCCCACCATGAATTTTTAAACTTATAATCAAGCTTGATTGATTCAAGTGAGGGACTTTTCACATTTCATTAGAGAACAGTTTACTGTTCATAAAAAATCGGTGTATTGCCAAACTGAAATGCTTAATGCTTCTGATAGACAAATATGCTAGAAAACTTTGATTGCGTTTCTCTCAGTTGCTGATTTTGGAATATGGAACAACTATGCGTAGAACGGCAGTACAGTGTCCGTTGTAAAAATTTACCCGTCAAGAGTATCTGTCTAAATGTATTTTTCGAAGAGTTATGACTCTTTGCTTATTGAGAAAATTTTGCTTGTCCCATTCTTTTTTTGTCGTCTAAATTGTCTACTAAAGGGGTGAACGTGCTCGAATTTAACAGAAAAAAATCAACATGCCTCCAGGTTATTAAAATGTGCAGCAGTAATTACTTATTCATAGATAAATACCGATATATTTGTTTACCCGATTAGAAATTCAGCCCTTCCATGCCAAACCGATATAGTGGTTCTCAGATTTTCTCAGGAAAAAAATATAAAAAAATATGGCGTCCTTGGTCCCGAAACGATGTAAGCTATGAAAAACAAATATAATCAATAATTACGAAAACAAAATCCATTTTTATTCAGAATGTAATATTTTTTCAAACAAGACTAGCTGATTGGGTTTAATTTGATATGTCGATCATCTGAATCGGTCAGATCAAAAGATCGGTTAGATCGGTTAGATAAAAAATTATTATTTTTTGTAGTGGAAAAAACAGGAAAAAAAAGATTTTTAGGACCATCGGTCCTAAACTTTGAAAAATCATAACTCAAAAATGAAAAAAACGCCTCCATGATTTCGAGATATGTTATGTGAAAAATCCTCAGCTTTCCATATAAAAAAAATATATATATATATATATCACCCATGGTCCCGAGACCATGAAAACTATAAAAAACGAATACAATCAATAATGACAAAACCAAAACCTGGCAATACAAAAAATGGCTAGTGACCATTCTATCCTGGAGTCCTCGAGTCGAGAAAGACGCACCACGCTAGATATGGGGTACAGACTAGGGGGGCGTTGCTGATTAATGGTCAGCTGCATCCCAATAGGAAGTATCCCGTGTCGGGCACACGTACAGAGCATCGAAGACTGCAACATACCAATTATGAGAACACTTGTAATACTAACCTCGAGCCAACCGCGAGTAATCGGTTACATATTACTAACATAGTTGTAAGCAAACATTGTCGAAATATTGAACTCCCGGCCCCGTTAGGCTGACGCCATATGAGCCTTAATAAAATATACATTTTGGAAAACCAAAACCTGGAATTTTTGCAAGCGTAGCATTTTTCCAAAAATGAATAGCTAATTAGCTTTAGTTTGATATGTCGACTGTCTAAATCGGTTCAGCAGTTCACAAGTTATGAATTTTTGAAAAAGTCATTTTAGGAAAAAAGGGGAAAAAGTCTATATTTCGGATCAGCCTAAAATGAAAATGGGCACCCTGCTGAAAAAATAAAAAAATACGGGTCTAATGTTTTTCAATAAAGAACAAAACTACCACTTTTCACGAAAATCTGAGAACCACTATATCGGTTTGGCATGGAATGGCTATATTTGTATCATTTTTGTCGAGTGTTTTTGTTCATCAATTAAAATTGTTTCTATCTGACACTTGAGGCCATATAACTTCACATATGGATATGACATTAAAATAATTTGATGTAAGCGTTAATATTGTATAAAAAATTACCGTATCAATTATATGGTTTTTTTTTCATTTGCACTATCTGTTTGCATAATTTTTGTTAGATACTTTTCCTATTCTGTCACTTGTCACTTGGTTCATTCGGAAAGTTGCCTTACTGTTTGGCTCTATTTTCATTTTCAAGTCAAAAACTGCAAAGGACGCAGTTTCAAGTCTCATCTGATGACAACTAAAGTCACGTCATTCGCCTTCGGGAATACTGTGATTCGGTCCATCACACTTCATTCGCCGTGCACAATAGGAGGGACTGTATATACACTAGGGTGCCAATGAATGTATGGGAAAGAGTCGACCTTAAAATTTCCAAAACCCTATACAAAATGTTCACCACTTCGAAAAAACACCCTATGCCAAATATCAGCTCAATCGGACTTAAGAGAGAGTGGCGCAAAGCGGTCAAAGTTTGAGTTTTCTGAAAACCGAAAAATCACAGGAAATTGGGTTTTTCAAAAAAAAAATTATGCCAAATTTCTTCAAATAGCATGACACATCAAGATTCACAGTTATCTAAAAAAATTGTAAAAAATCGACTTTTCAGACAGAATTTTTTTTTTGTTTTACGAATATTTGTTTTGAGATAACAGTAAATCTCGACGAGTAATGCAATTTCAAGACATTTGGCACTAACAATTTTTTTAAAAAATCCCGATTTTCGGTGATCTTTCGTTTTTCAAAAAAAAACTCAAATTTTTACGTCTGTGACACTAATAAATGAAGTTCGAATCAGCTAATATTTTGCAAAGGGTATATTATCGTGCAAATCTACATTTCGCTGCAAGTTCCGAATGAAAAATCAAGATAACTATTTTTAATGATACCCAAAACCATACATTTCGTTTCGTATTCCGAAAAATAAAAGTCGCAGAGTGTCGATTTTCAACAATTTTTTTTTTCGAGATGACACTAGATCTCGATCTCGAGATTCATGCAATTTTAAGATATTTGACATAATTTTTTTTTTCGAAAACCCCGATTTCCTTTACTCCCTCCTTTGGGTGATTTTTTGATTTTCAAAAAAACTTAGACTTTGACCGCTTTGCGCCACTCTCCCTTAAGTCAGATTGAGCTATTCGGCATAGGGTGTTCTTCGAGGTGGTGAACATTTTTTATTAGGTAACTTTTTGAAATTAGAGATGACCATTTTTATTGGCACCCTAATATACAGCACCACGATATACTCCAATTATTTTCAAATTAAGAAAAAGTCTAGCAAAAAAAGGCACTCCACAAAATAACAGCGCAATTGTTCAACTGTGTGATCGTATTAATATTCACCCAAATCAAAGTAGAAAGTTAGGTCATTATGCTTCAGCATTCCGAACCTGCCCGCAGGCTTAAAGACACTATCCCCTTTCACCCTTTTCACCGTTTCATAGAACAAGGCAACTATATATGGTTTGATTTCCCAAACCCGCGAGGAATTACGTTCCGCCACTTCCTGGGCAAACAAACGCACACGCATACAAACAAACACACATACACACATACACACACACCCGCCGGTATTAGAAGCTGCCGTGTGCGCGCGTCAGGTGCGAAAGATAATTAAGCTTCTCGAAACTAATGAAAATTCCAGACGCTGCTTTGCGAGGGGCAGCACCAGCAGCAGCATCCCAGCCAGCGATGCTGATATTGCAATGTCGCGGGACCTCTGTGTTCTGTCGGTTGGAATGCGGTACCGAAAGGTTTTTTTTTCTCCTCTCATTCCAATCTCGTCGATGTAGCTTTTGATGAAAAACAACGTACCTGTGAAATAGAGGAAGAGAGAGAGAAAATAGGAAAGAATTAATTTTATTTGTCACCTTCCGGGATCCCTTTGGGATCTTTGGCGTGGGGCAGACGAACGAATGGATGAGTATGTGAACTGTTCGTCGAAAATTGGAACGATGGCAGAGGAAGATATATGGTAGTGTTAATTTTAACATCGGAGCTCTCGCCTCGCATAGGAAAATGAGATGGAGCCTTTCCAACGATATCACGAATAAATGGAAAGTCAACTGACATATCACTATTTGTCACTTGCCGGTGGCTTCTCCCGACTTAGGGCAGGCAAACGTGTTACATCAGCGACGACTGCAGGGGTTTATACAACCGGTTGATGGGAGTCACTTCTGATTAAATACTGGCAAATATTTTCACCCTTGATGAGTGTCTAGAGAAGTGCGAGAACGCGAAAACTCGGTCCCCGAAGAGCTGGTTAATTTCCACCTATGCTTCTAACTGTGCGAAACGACTCCGGCCTCGGAACTAACCGGGGATGTGATGTAAGTAATGAATGGGAAGGTTGTTACCTTCCACATAAGTTTCTTCGGCGGCTCACGAAGAGACCGAATGGAGGCTATAATGCAGTCAAAGAGCTAAATTAGAAGCTTTTCCCCATAGTCTTGTCAAAATGATGTGCTTTGGAATTTTGCAAGAAGAGCAGTTTTAATGTTTTTAGTTTCTGAGGTTTCCATTTGCACAATTCAACGCTCCCGTATTTACTCCCATCTGATGAAATATTCGTGTTCCGTTAGCTGCTGCAAAATAACTTGTTTGCCCCATAATCTCTCAGCTAGAAAATTCGCTTTGTCTTCGTCGGGAGCATCCAGCATCGAGACAATAAGTTATTAAAATGAAAGATGGCCATCAAAAATTAAACGCAAATTACTTTTAATAGCACTCTTCGCTCCCTGTCTTCCCTGCTGCTGCTGCTGCTGCTGCTGCTGCAAAGTCCGACCGAAACTTTGCGAATTCCTCCAGCTCTGGCAGAAGTTTCCCTCCGCCCCAAAAGGGAGCGCACTAGTCCACGCTCGATTGGATAAGTTTCCGTATAATTTTCTCCTTTCACCAACCTGTCCACTTAGAGCCCTCCCCCCTGGCGCCCTCTTGTTGAGTGACGAGACGGCAAGAGTTCAATTCCTGGGAACGTTTATAAAATGTGACATTCTCTCAAAACGGTATAAAAATAGCTCGTTTGTTATGTTTAATGAAAAATTAAATGCTCTCCATGAATAACGGGCTCGTTATGTGTGTGCTCCCGACGACGGCAGGAACTTTTCCGCCCAGGAATGTCCACAGACTCACATCCACCCAGTCTCGCTTAGAATGTGGAGAAAGGCTGCGTAATTAAACACGGCACGGCTCGCATAAAACAGTGGCGATACTAAAAACAAAATTAAACATAAAATATGTTAATTTCATATGAGATTCTGATGCTGTTTTTCGCTCCACTTTATTTTCCTCGAGCAAAAAAAAAAGGAAAAGAAAAATGAGCGTGGAAAAAGAGTACAAATAATAAAAATCGTTGATGGCTCGCTATAAAGAGTCGTGTTTAGCCGCATTTATGGATCCCCCTACGCAGTCATTCCACACGGCAAAAGAAACCCAAATGAAGGGCGAGAGGGGGGGTGTGGCACAACGCACCGCGGGGTGCGGGCGGTCGGTAGAGCGGCAGAAATAATTACGATGATAATGTTTATCATCGTTTTTATTTTTATTCGCTCAAAGTTTCATGTACTTTGTTGGGCGTTTGCCGCGAATGCCCATCGCAAAACATCATGTTTTTCGGATGTTCATTTGTCTCCGCACAAACCCCAACCCCCACCCCCCGTCTACCCAGCGTGCGTTAAAGTTTCGGTGTTTTCGTGAGCTCCTTACGACCTCCCACTCCCTCCTCGCACCGTTTCGGCACCGAAAACGGCGATAATCAGAGGTGATGTTTTGAATAGTATTACCGTTGTTTTGCACGGGATGATGACGACGCGAGCGCGCGTCGAATGGCATCTCGCGGGTAACGACCGTGTCGCGCTTCCATACAACTCTCAGCAGGGCTAACGGAACGGGAAAAGGTTTGCATTAAAAATTAAAAACAAATTCCTTTCCGGTGTATTTTGCCACAGTTCGAGTTGGAGCCAAGATGAGAGAGTAGCGTGGGTGAGTCGAACCCTTTCTTGTCGGCTTTGCGGATGAGTTTATGGTCGGTTTCTCTTTCTGGGGATCTGCTAATCGCACGATGGAACGTCGAAACGGATGCCAGCTGTTGATTCTACACGGTTTAAGAGGATAGTTGAGGAGGAGGATTGAGATCGTTAAAATTAAGAGTTGGACAAGAGATTGGCATAATTTTGATTGTCAAGATTGAGTAAACATTTACAAGGAGGGTGTGTGTAACGGGTAAATGCTAACTAGTACTCTCTGTTGTAACAAAAAAGCAAACTAATTTAATTTTACCTTCAATCTTGAAGAGGCGCTATATGCAATATTCATTTAGTTGAAGGTAGGCTCTAGGATATAATCACTATTTATGTGAAACAAGACTGATTTTAAAACGAGGAGTCAATAAACATATCCTCTGTTATTATAAAGAAACCCATTTTTTTTCGTCGCTTATTGTAACGTACGAAGAATATTAAATATTTCTCTCATATCAGCAACAAAACATGTCGTTATCAAGATATGTGTTCTCGAAGTTCTCGAACCTTCAGGGTGTCGAAAAATAATTACTTTTAAATAATATTTACCATGATATTGTATATACCCTTCCGAACAAGTGTCTTTGACATACAGGTGGGACTCGATTATATGTGATTCGATTATATACAATTTTGGATTTAACCACAGTTTGAAAAAAAAAATTCTTTATATTTCAAATATGGCTTATTTTATGAAGAAATGTAACCTTTCAACGTTAAGGTGAAGTTTAAGTGTCTATTATATGTACAGTGGCCTCAAAATCGTGACTTTTGAAGATTTTGCTTGAATTTTCACTTTTGAGTGTTTCACTTCCAAAATATTGTTAAAATCCACTAATTTAGTTGTTCCATTACTATATCCTAAACTAAATTTTCTCATCTTTCAAATGAAAACATCAGAATCGTCTTCCGTGACGTACTTTTCAATGTAGAGCCAGTTTGAGGCAACAGAGTCCGAAACAAACAAAAAAAAAAGTTCTATAACTCTGTCATTGTTGGAATTCGAACATATGTGTAGGAGAATTTTTTTCATAAAATATGATCGTTTATCACCTCATGAGACATTCTGGATAAATTTATTTTTTTCATGTGAAAAAGGTGTTTTCTGACTTTAAGGGGATGAATCAAAAATCAAATTCCTCTTTTATTTTCATAAAACGAAAAATACATGCAAAAAACAAATAAAGGAAAAAAATTGATTGACTCGATTATATACAGGATTCGATTATATACAGTGAAACCAAATGAAAAACTGTATAAGGTAAATGATTTTGGTTTGTCCAGTGTTTTGAATGCTCTAGTTCAGTGCACCTGTGTCAAATTAGGTATTCGTATTTCAAAACATATAAATAATATTGTTTTCTTCATGATTTACAGTAGTTTTATAGTATACTAGCTGACCCGGCAAACTTCGTCGCGCCCAAAATTTTGTTATCTTTTTGTTATCTCCCTTAAATATTTACGTTTTCTTACTAAGCGCAAGTTCATGAGTCCAATCGCAATTCATTGATTGATCTTCTAATCGACCCCGTTGGATTTTACTTTTACCAAAATAATTCCTAGTACTTCTACTGACACTTATCATTATAATATCAGATTATTTTCAGACACAATTCTCGTTCCAGATTTTTCAACCAGAGGAGGGTGGAGTGTCTAACCACCATAGAAACATTTATTGCACCATTGCAAAACCTCCATATGCCTAATTTGGTTTCATTTGCTTGATTAATTCTCGAGTAATGCACAAATTTGAAATTCATTTGTATGGCAGAAATCCATTTATATATATATATATATATATATATATATATATATATATATATATATATATATATATATAGATTTTTACGGAATCACAAGTTTTAAAGGATTATAAAATCAACATTCTATTCGTGTTAATGCGCCCCTCATTTGAACCAACTTTTAATCAATCACCAGATGATTATTTGGCACGTATTCAGATCTTTTCTGAATTATAACACTCACAAATATTTTAAACATCATGCTTGCACACCATTTGTATCTGATTTACTTGGCTAAACCATGTAATAAACGCATTTCGATGACCTCAGTTCTGATCATGAGGTGTCCGATTCACTAATGTTGTTTTGTCCACATGATGTCTATGGCAACCGCTTGGCGCGCTGCGGTTTGTTTATGATGTCCTTCGCGCGGAGTCCTTTTGAAATGCCCAAGAAAAAGCAATATTCTGAAGAAAGCCTAAATTATGAATGGATCAATGATGATGACAGTAAACTCAAACAATGGGAAATACAACATGTATCTTTTAATTCGAATTTTTTCATTCAAAAATAATGATTTCTAAAACTAGACAAACCATGATCATTTTTCGGACAAACCATGATCAGAGGTGGACAAACCTTGATCATAACTTCTCTTTTGGGAAAATCGTTAAAAAACATGAATATTTGAATAATTTCAACGCCTAGAATAGAATTAGGTAGAATTAGAAACTAGAGACTTAGAGCTTTTCAACAAACCAAAACTCGTCTTGATTATGTGTGATTTTCATGAAGAAATAACGATTTGCAATTACTAGTTGCGTAAAAACACCCTAAATTGGACAAACGAAGATCATTTACCCTATAATCGAGTCTGCGCTGTACATGTTTTTAGGGAAAACGAAAAAAAATGAAACAAATTACGCAACAGAATTTCAAGTTTAGATCTAAAAAGTTGCCCTGACATCTTTGGTATACCAACTGTTCGAAGAATCGAACAGCAATATTGATATTTTTTTTATGTTTTTGTAAAGCAGCCATATGGCAACGTTTTTTGATCAAATGATAGCTTAATTGATTAGCTTCCACTTACCATCAATTTCATTCCATTTGGTGTAATTTTATTGGGCGATAAATTCGGTTTAAAGAACATATGACCGAAAGATGTTTTAAATTTCTATAACAAAACCTATAAAATACTAAAATATGTGAACCTTTCTACAGTGTTACAGCTATAAAAGAACACATATTTGATATAGGACAAAAACCATTCGATTGAACCTCCTATAGGAAATCAATAAGTGGAAAAATTAAGTGTTTGAAAAATCAAACATTGGCCGTTACGATCATTTCCCACATTGCACAATCATAACTAACACCTCTGACCTCCACAGCATATTTAAGATTGTTTAGTCCGGAAGACGGTATATTGACGTGGGACTATGTCTCTCCGAAATATACGGGGGGTAAAATGAAATTCTGATTACAAAACATGTGGGAAAAAATTAACTCGAACTAACTCTTACATTTCTCAAGCGATCGGAAAGATGTTTGCATCAATTGAAAGGACATATTTCCACGCATCTCTCACAATAAACGAAGTGTTATTTTCATGAGATGAACAATTGAACAACTGTAAAATGTTAAGCGTAATCTAAACGTCCTGTCTTGAATGTTTTGGGTAGGTCCGATTTACGGGTTCCGCAACACAGACTTCAAAATCAATGTATCTGAGGGAATCCGCTTTGCAAATACATGCAAGTTGGGGGAGAAGGTATTTTTGTTCGCATCGAAGTATGTTCCCTAACACAGCCATCAAAACCAAGGTGCCTTACATTACATAGCGTTCGTTCAAATTCTTTACTTACACAGAAAATATGTTGAATTCAATTGCCATTTGGGCTTGGTAGACTCGGAATGTAACGTTATTGCACGGCTTACAGAGACAAGGCTAGCTACTCCGGATCAGTCATTTTTAGTGACGTCATTTGAGTCGTTATTTTTTATTTTTCGTGCTTTGTAAGTTTGTGCGTCGATAATATAATTGATTATATTTAACACCATGAATAATTTGATAAAACATTTATCAACAAAGAACATAATTCTCGGTTTTTCGGAAAGCGAAAGAATCTCTTTTTTGGCCCGATAATGTCATTTTCATAATTTATATACCCGCTCACAACGCATTGAACCATTTTCGATTTTTCATTTCAGGAACATTTACGCGAGTTAACGATCGAGCATCGCATGGAATTTGCAGACCAGGCGAATATTATGCTGCTTGGCTGATAAACAAAACATCGGATCCGCTAGCGAAGGAATTGGAAGCGTGATCATAAAATAAACATCATCCGAGGCCCGCCCGCATGGTGCTGAGTTGTCATATTTAGGGTTTAGCTGATAAACGATCATGTTAGCATTAAGAGAAGAATAAAGTTAGTCTTAGTTTGACCGTCAAATGGATCATTTTTTAAAAAGTAATCCCGTTAAGTCGCGTAAGTCGGAAAACAAAATACAACTGGCGACTGTTTACACTGACGACTCGGATGACGTCATCAAAAAAAATGTTTACTCGCTAAAGAACTAGCCTTGTCTCTGTAAGCCGTGACGTTATTGCATCTGTGCACTACTATTCTCACCTATCCGTGCCGTCAATAAAAAAGCAACTATTGTAGCGGCGAGGCACAATTTTTACACCTCACTGCGAATCAGGCACGTGTAATGAAAATACAGCGTTCGTTTTACGGACACTGTGCAGAGAGGAAATACGTCAATTGAGGCTTTCGAACCCGTTTCTAACCCATTGGATATAAATAATCCATACGTGATTTAAGACACTCGTTACAGCTAGCGAGCAGACAACAGTCTTTCCCAATGATTCAAAGATACAAAGTCCAAAAACAAAATCAATTCGGATTGTCTACGGTGTTGTAAATGAATGATAGTTCGGGGGAGGCACCGCTCCGATTTACATATCGCCTGGTGGAGAGTACTTCTGTATTTTGGAATGAAACGCACACACTGTTGTTATATTTATGCTTTTTGAAACGGTAGGTTGAAGTAGCTAAGGAATGTGAAACATCGCTGGAAAAAAAAACTTAGAAGTGGGTTATATCCGTGATATAAATGCAAGGTGGACGTAGGTCTACCGTTGGCTTAGCAATCAATAAGTAACAAGCATATAACTCATAGAAATTTCATCTTTCGAATATAGTGATTATCATAGCACTTCGTTTAGCCGGAAAAGAATTATTAACGCTCAAAGGTGGAATCGATTGCTCCTCGGAGATACCCAGCGCAAATAATAACCCCTCCCCAACCCGACAATTAGAATCATCGATCGATAGCGGCATTCGTGAGCATTTCATAACAGTACTGTTGCGGCTCCGTTCAGTCTGACTGCAGAAAAAAAATGGGATTGGGAGAGAAGACCATAGTGCTTGGCGAGACCATTCTCATGTTACTTGGCAGTCACAACTAAATGGATTTCTTCTTCTCCTTCTTCTACCTTTCTCTTCGTTTTCTAGTCCTGAGATGGACCGTTGGGGACAACTCAATCCAACCTCCTTTTCCGCCTGCCTTGACAAAGACCCTACATTGTCGTTCGACGTTCCTCAGCAAACCTTGTCCGCTTTAGCAAACATCAAACAACATTTTTGAAATGGATTTCCCAGCCGGCTTCAGTTTATATACAGATTTGTGTGATTTCGTTAGCCTGATTTCGAAGCAATTTATAAGCTATTTAAACAATTTTTGGAGTCGATAATTAATGGCCATGTAACTCTGAGGAATTGCATCTTTCGAATAAAGTGATTACAATAACACTTCGTTTAACAGGAAAAGAATTATTAACACTCAAAGGAGGAATCGATTTCTTCCTCAAAATTCCCAGCACAAATAGTACCCCTCTCCCCACCAATTAGAATTATCGATCGATTGTGACATTCGTCAACAAATGATATTATAACTCCTGCTTTCATTAAACAATGTGGCTTTCTTGATATGGTGGAATATTCTCTACACCATATCAAACATTTAATATTCTACGCTATCAAATCCACAGTCAATTGTAATTCATTTGCAAATAATCTATGTCAAATTGTCGACATTTCGTTTTTCGCTAAAGTCTCCGTTCGGTCCGGCTGCAGAAAAGAAATGGGATTGGGGATGAAGAGGGGAGGGTGGATTTTCTTCATCGACACTCTCTTTTGTTAATTTTTTTTAAATCCGCGTAAATTACGAAATTCGCGTAAATTCCAAAAACCGCGTAAAAAAAGCTGCATAAAATAAAACCGCGTATAAAAAAACCACGTAAAAAGCGACTTCAGTGTAATTGAATTGTAAATTGAAATTATAAATACTATTAGAAAAAGATAGGAGATTATTTAAAAAAAAAAATATCTTAATACTAAAATAACTAAAATAATACAAAATAATAACATATGTGTCCAAAGAACTCAAACCAACCGGTTCGAGCGCATAAAGTCACCAACAGGAATGCATCGAGTGCACATCACTCACTCGCCGGCCGTCGCCATTAATCTTTAATCAAAATATTTAACCTCGTCCAAAATTCGGAAAATAAACAAATCGTTATTTTCCGTTGCTCGTTCGACTGTTCACGCGCTCTCTCTCTCTGTCTTCCCACCCTATAACAATGGACAAACCATCGATATTAATTTTAATTTTCTGTCCATCCACCCGGTAATCCCATTGCATTTTTTTTTATTTATTTATCCCGTCGGAGCACGAACACAGAGTGCGACAGGAAAAACGCATCTCGCATTAATCTGAAAATTAAAATTTCCACAATACAAAACCGATTGTTGTCACCCACGCCTGGTGGCGGTGGTGAGGCGGGGCGTCGATCGCATTTCCCGAGGCTTGATTCAGAAGTACACTTAATTTCCGAAACTGACCTTCGTCTCTTCCCCGCCCCAATAATTCCCGAGCAATGGCCGCTCGACCTCGCCGAGGGATGGAGGGGACATTGAATCGTAGGACGTAATTCATCGGTCTGCTTTTAATTAAAATACTTCAATAGCAGTCGATTACAGACAATATAAACAATGGCCGCTACGCTACTCGTCCGGCAGTGACTATTGCTCTAGGAGTCGGAGAGGGACCGGGTGCGTGTGTATGTGTGGGTGTGTTTGTGTGACTGTTGCAGCCATCCGGCCTTTGCTCGATCGGTAACACCAGACCGTGTATCTGTGCGGTTGTTTTCGCGCCAAATATATTTACGTTGCATCGCGGATCGATCATCCGAAAAACGCAAGGCAGGGGATTTTCGCGTTCGGTTTGGTGGTCCAACCCGAGGGGAAGGTGGGGGCCTCGGCTCGGAGTTAATTTTCCAATGCCCAATAAACGATTGGAAAATGAATAGAGTTAATTGAGCAATTAGCGGAAATTTTGTGATATGATTAATTGATGCTGCAGCGGGGATAAGCTTTCCTCGAAACGGCCGACAGCGAATGGAAATGTGTTCAGCGTTAATTAAATTGATTGTCCACTTTCAACGGAAGCGCCGCTCTTTATCGCTCAATCGGCGGAAAAGTGAAAACGGCTCAATCGATTAGAATCGTGAACGTGGAGTCAAAGATCACTAAGTGACTCATTGTGCTCCGAGAGAGTGCAGCCAATAGTTGATCCCACGCCGAAAAAGCGCAATGTAAATCCAACCGGACACCTGTTTTAACCCCTGCCAAAGCATAATCTGTACCGCAAACCATTACACTTAATTCAAGCTCCGATTCGCCCGCACTTGAATATCATGGACAAATCCCGAAGCAGCTGGCGATTGGAGGGTTGACCCATTCCGCTGAATTGCCAGCCCAAAGCAGCTGCGTTCCGTAAACAACGTCCGCTTTCCCAGCAGTCAAACCCTCCGCACAGTAAAACCACAGCAACACTTAGCGTGGATGGATGTAAAAAAGTAATTAAAAATTGTTAATGAAAGTATGAAATTTTGATGAAGCTGTTTTTTTCCTTCCCCCTCCGCTTACATACTCTCGGCCAGAAATTGTGCCGCCACAACCTTTACATTAGCGCGGGGAAGCGTTTCTTCAGCTGTTCTCGAGTACACGGCCACGCCTTTGTCCCGCTTTCCAGTTAAGTTCCGTCGATGCCCAATTAGCCTCAGGCGGATGGTATTTTCCCTCTATCCGGCTGCCCGGGAAATGGAAGCGGAAAAACTGATTGACAGTAGTCATGTTTGAACTTTAATGAAGTCCATTCGATGCCGGGTAATGGTTCGAGATGAACCGGCCGAACCTGTTCGGTCGGATCCGAATGGTGCTGAATAATTCACACTTCACTTTATTGAAGACTCAGCGGCTCAGATAGGATGCGCGCGCGCTCTCGGGGAGGGGAGAGGGTGAACCTGCGTAACCATAAAACTTCAAGCGCGCAAATGGGCTCGTAAAAAACGTTAATTTTATTTCATTACCATAAAAACACGGTGCGCTTCGCCGCCGCGAAGCCAAGTAGCCCGGCAAGTTCCCCGAGCAATTGTTGCGTCCCACGGGAGAGTGCGGCGGTGTATCATTCAAAACACGGCCCCTAACATAATTACAACCCATCAACGCACGCAAACTCACACGGGCTTCGGTATCATCTACCCCCTGTTCCGGGTTGGGAAGCTGTGGGGTCCAGCAGTATAGTATTAAATTCGACGGTATATCGCCGCCACCGGTAGTTGGTTTTAGTGTTCGCCTTTTTTCCCCCACACTTCGCACTTTCCGTTAACAGGGTACACGTGCGCCGTTTGGTAAGGCTATAAAAGTCGCGAAATTTCATGAGTGGGTGTAAACGTTCGTTCGGGTGATTTAAAGACCGGTCTTTTGCGGGGGATTCATTCTGTCCTAACTGGATTGGAGGTCGTGTTGATAGTGCCCGGCTGATACTTCTGGAAGAAGTTTTTCGTTTATGAGAGAACATTTAGTTTTTAAATCGTACCCAAATTCACCATTACCCCTCTCACCGTTTTTTTTCCTGGTAACTTTTCGACGGCTGCAACCCTTATTTGATATTAATAATCTTTCCCATTCCTCCAAAAATTATGGTTGTGTCTGCTCTCGACTAACCGAGGTCAAGAGTCTATCATGAGCTTGAGGGTTGTGATAAAGAGCTTTTAATAAAACGAAGTCAGTTCGGAATAACTACCACGATTCATGAATGGATTGATGGTGAGTCATCATGTACTGGAACATTGGGTAATAATCCACTAGCAGACCTGTCAAACTTCGTCTCGCCCACATTTTTTTAAATTTTTTTTTTTCAAAAACTTTTGAAACTTCTCAAATTCAATTCAATTTAACATCTCTAATTTACATTGCAAGTAAAGAGTTACATCGATTCATTGCATTGTGAACTGTTACGTTCGTTGAAAGTCGATTTTGCTTCATGAAAATCACATATAATTGATACGAGTTTGGGTTTGTTGAAAAGTCCCAAGTCTCTAGTTGCTAATACTACCATAAGGCGTTGAAATAATTCAAATTTTTATGTTTTTTAACGATTTTCCTCAAAGAGGAATTATGATGATTTGTCCGGCTTTAGAAATTACTATTTTTGAATGAAAACATTCGAAATCTCAAGTAGATGTTGAATTTACCATTGCTTGAGTTTACTGTCATCTTATTGATCCACTCATAATATTGCCTTTTCTTCGGCATTTTAAAAGTGTTACCCTCAACACACTCAACACAGAGAAACTTTATTCCTGCTATTCGCGAAGGACACAATAAACAAACTGCAGCGCGCCAGGCAGTTGCCATAGAAATCATGTGGACAAAACAACATTAATGAATCGGACAACTCATGAGCAGAATTGAGCTCATCTAAATTCATTAATTTAATGGTTTAGCTATGTAAATCTGATACAAATGGTGTGCAACTACATTTGTAAGTGTTATAATCCAGAAAAGTTCTGAAGACGTGCCAAATAATCATCTGGTGATCGATTAAAAGTTAGCTCGAATGAGGGGCGCATCGACACCGATAGAAGGTGTATTTTATAATCCTTTAAAATATGTGATTCCGTAAAAATATACTATAAAACTACTGTGAATCATGAAAAAGACAACTTTATCTATATGTTTTAAAACATTCGAATACCTGATTTGACAAAGGTGTGCTGAATTAGAGTATTCAAACAAGTGAACAAACCATGATCATATTTTCGACTGGACAAACCATAACCATTTACCTTAAAAAATAATAATAACAAAGGCGTGGTATTCGTGAAGTAGTTTTTCAAATCCTCTAATGATCTGATGATGCTGCCTAGTGAAAAAACTGTAGTGATTCTAATTAGTAGGTTTGATAAAAAAGAGCAAATGTTCTTGTTTTTGAGTCAACAGTGGTAGTTTGACTTTGCCACCTGCACAACACAATTTTAGTGTCTCCTAATGAAACTTTGGTTTGATAGTTTGATATTTCACATTCATCGATCCAAACAATACAGAAACAGTTCACGGTAGTCAATCATGAAGTCATAGCTGAAAGCTGCGTGTAATAATTGGATATTCATGGCACTTATTCTTACTTGACGGTTGGCGTTAGATACAGTTTGTCTATACTGATCGCGACCGCGCTGCTGTCTCAATCGTTCAGCTGCATCCCATTGCTCCTCCGTTGCCCTAGATCAGGGGTTTTTCAATTTTTTATGGCTTTTTATACCAAATACATTAGAAAAAGTACCTGCATTTTTAATCAACAAAACAAATCCTACTTGCATTGACATTACGCAAATGGAAACAACTCTATTTCGGTTGCGTGTCGCAGTTACACGACATCTGACCCAGAGTCGATAGGATGAAGCACTATACTCCCTGTGAAATTGAAACAAAGAATGTGCTTCGCGGAGCACTGATTTCCCGAAGAGCACAATTTGAAAACTTCTACCCTAGATGAATTTGTGAATCATGTTATTTAAATTGCTCAATCGCTTGGGTGCTTTGCTCGGCCATGGGTTCATTTGTACGGCAAATATTTGATCCGCACATTCACCTAACATTAAAATTGTCATTTTTCGATAAACTCGCCGAATTAATTTTAATGTTCTCTTCAATCCACTTTAGAAAAATTCAAATGAATCAGAAATTACCGAAAAATTTATTATTTTGAAGCGACATTTATTATGAAAAAGGGGAATTTCTACGCCATATCCACCAAAACTAGTTTATTTTGATACGATCATGAGCGATTTTTTCAATACATTGTACATAAAGTGGCAGCTATTCAAAATCACTCTTTCGTTATAAAATTATCAATTGAAATTATGAATTATTTTTTTGAAATGGGGTATTAAAAAATTATTCATCTACTTTCCAAAAACAAAAATCTCGAATAAAATGTTTTTACCATGAAATTCAAAATTCGAGTAAGATTTTTTCACGGTGTCATTGTCATTATTATTTTTTTTAAATAATTCATCCATTTCCCAGAACCCAGATTATTGATTTAGAATACACTTTAAAAAATCAGGTGATTTTTCTAATGTAGTAACTTCGCAAAAAATCAACGCATAAAGATGGGCTATACAGCGTGGACTCGATTATATACAGTTTTTGGTTTCTTTTCATTGTATATATTCGAATCATGTATATAATCGACTCAAAAATTTTGTTTAAATTTGTTTTCTTTTTGCATGTATTTTTCGATTTTTGAAAATAAAAGACGAATTTGATTTTTGATTCATCCCCTTAATGTCAGAAAACATCTTTCTCACATGAAATAAACCTAACCAGATTATCTCAGGAGGTGATAGACGATCATATTTGATGAAAAAAAAATCCTCCTACGCGTATGTTCGAATTTCAACAATGTTTGTTTTGTTTGTTTCGGACTCTGTTGCCTCAAACTGGCCCTATATTAAAAAGTACGCTACGGATGACGATTCTGATGCTTTCATTTGAAAGATGAGAAAATTTAGTACATGATATAGTAGTGGAACAACTAAATTAGTGGATTTTAATAACATTTTGGAAGTGATAAACTTAAAAGTTAATAATTTTTTAATATGTTATTATTAATTTTATCCTAAAAATTTATATTAAACTAGATTGTTTATATCAATTAAATTGAAGTTCTTCAACCGCTCTACAATTTGTTCTTTGACGCCCAACTTCTATCTTTCTTAATTTGGCTGCAATATCGATATATTATGATAAAACTTATGATAAAACTATAAATTTAATATCACAATTGCTTCTTTAGATTGATCCCTTGGTTTCACTATCACTTCATTTGAGAATAACATTTGAATTATCACATAGTAGGAAAAAATTCAACAGCACCACTCATTATCGTTTGTGTTTGAAGTTTCCTTAGCGCGAGCACGTAGAATTTACCCGTTCATAAATATTTAAATTTCTCCCGTATTTCATCAGTTCTCATCATCGTTAACAGTTTACTGTGATTGCTAGGTAAGTGTTTCGCAGTTGACTATAAAATATAATCAAGTGTAATGTAATTTTCGTCCATAAAATTACAAAATAATGTGACCGAAATTTTAATTCAATCTGTCAGAAATTAGATTTAGTGTTCGAAGTTTGATTCTTATTCGCTTCATTTGAAAAGCGTTTTATTCGATGAAAGTAGAAAGCTTGAAAGCATATTGAACTAATTTATTGAAAACATCTACCAAATAATATCTGTGCATAAAGTTTAGATCTGTTTTCTGTATCATATGCCTTAAGCATCCGAAATATGATTCTAAATGATAATAATGATAATAAAAAAAAAAAAAACAAAAATGCCTCAAATGTCCAAGGTTCGGTGTTTTATGATTAAAAAAATTTGGTAGATACAAATTCTATTGCTCGGTATGATAATTTTTTTTTGATATATAGAAAACCCTCCGAAACAGATCCATCTCAAAACATCGGCTAAAAACAGTTACCTGCTTCGTCACCTAAATCGCTCGATAGCAGCAGCAGCAGTTCCATTGCATCACACGCTCAGTTCATCCCAATTTGCATTTTCTCAAGGTTTCCCAAGATTGAGTCCTTTCAGCAAACTGCTGAAATGAATAAACCATCTCCTGGCCTTCCCCCAAGCTACTCCCCCAAATCCGGAAACGCACCGGTACGGATTCGCAGATTTATTCCACTGCCAGAAATTTCAATTATAAATGTTAAATTGTTTGCAGTAAATGTATCGTTCCGTTTTGGTATCTTTTTAAGTTCCGCGTCCGGAGCTATCCTTCACTATCATCTTTGCAGCAAAGGCTTCGTCCAGGCGGGAGGGAGCTATGGAGCTCTAGCTAGCTGTGCTGTTGTGAATGCCCTGCCGAGGGAACCGATGTTCCGTGTCCCTCTCCGGAAGGTGGTGGAAAATGTGCTGAGCGCTTAGACGAAACATGCTAGACACACAGACACTGTGGAGGGTGGGGGTAAGGGAATGAATTATCTCGGAAATTTATAAGCATGAAATTGTTTTCTTTAAGTTTTTAATAAATTCTGGAGCAAAAGTGGTGACGGAGCGCTTTTTCCTGGAGTCTCGGGAAGCAGTAAAACGTGGTGAGCAATGTCTGTCTCTGTGGGTAAAGGCGACGATGGTCGTTTGTCCGTTTGACGACGACCTAGGCACAATTACTGGACGCACATATTCCGAAGGGCGTCTCTAATCATCGAGATCCTTTTGGGCAGTAACGGAACGGTCCCTGAACGCATCACGGAAATCGTTTGATCCCCATTCGCAAACCGGTTATTATTTTCGGAAAACAGCTCTGATTAATTCAGTCAAATCTTCAATTCAATCAATTTTGAAACGACGAAGAAAAAAAAAACTACAAACACACCACGCAAACGAACGTATTTAATCCTTGATCTCAACTCAACCCCTCAAAAAGCTTCGGGTTCAAACAGTCGAGCGTGCGGCACACAGCATATGTTCCAAGCTTTTGATCCGCCTGGTTTTTATGCTCGTCCTCTCGTACCGACGATGAAGACGACGGGTTAAGAAGAAAAAAAAATATGATGGAAAACTTTCCTCTAAAAATAAATAGACTTGTGTCGTCTGCAGAGAGCTGCCAGCGCGCGCCCTCATCTTTTCTGTCAACCCCTCAAACATGAGAAAGTATACACAATTACATATGCTTTCGGTCGTTTCTGTTTCCTCGACTGAGACCGCAATGCTTCGCAGGAGCAGCGCAGAGCCACAAAAAAACCACTTAAAAGAAAATAAATTTTCCTAATCTTTAAACTAAAGACCGTGTGACACCACAGCACAGCCTCCTCCCCACAGCTGGCCACGGAAGCGATGGAAGGAGATAGTACTGGTTCGGAAAAACACACGAAACACGACTTGTCTTCGCTCTCCCGGGCCTGGCTGTGATCCGGGTGGCTAAAGGGTGGAACAGAATGCAAACGCTCGCGGCAAGCGAGATGGACTAAACTGTTTAAAGTTTATTATCAACTTCAGCTTTGACTGCTCTTTCTTAGCTGGCTTGCTGGAAAAGATGAAATTGGAATCCGACCGGAATTCGAAACGCAGACACATTAAACGCTAGGGAAAAAGTTGGAACGATTTTACGCGCAAGCTGTGTTAATTTGCCACCCAAACCGGGCTAACCGGTTGAAGGGATTTCACACCAAAAGTGATTCGCTCGAATGTATCATTTATCCAAATACAGCGGAAAAAAATCCATCTGATTGATTATGATTTATGTCAAATCTTGTCAAGTGAAACGGCAAGCTTAGGGGTAGCAGCCTTTTCTGCTCTTAATTTTTTTTTTTTCATGGAGGGAAGCATAGATTGAGCTCTGTAAATTTCTTCGAGCGTTTTTGCAAATATTTGAAAAGTACAATATAAAAATTTTCTGTCAAAATATCTCATAACATTTGGTTGACAACTTTTGTAAAACGCTTCAGACGAATTTCATGCCAACTCGTATTAGAGTTGGCAGCATCATCTCAGATAGCAGCGAAACGTTGTGAGTGCAAACACATGGGTCTTTTAAGCAACTTTGCATACTTGAAGTATTCAAAAAAAGAATTAGACTAGTTTTTATTGTTTCCTAGTTATCTAAGTTTCTTATTCATTTTATTAAATCGACGATTATAAGACGAATGATTAGAAATAATGTTAGCATTTAAAACTCTTTCTGAGGTTCGACATACAATAATGAAAGAATGTATATATTTATCTCTTTATTTTTCGTATTTTTTCTCAAATTTCTTCGATAATCTTTACGATTTTTTCCTTATATTTGTATTAAAACTAGTCACTTAACTTTAAACAGTACCAGGAGTGCTAGTTGAAATTGTCCGATTTTTTAGATGAAAAATACATAATTTTTATAATAATTTCAAAATATTTTTATTCGAAGCAATCTGCTTTCGATCCCTCACATCATGCCTATCTCTCAGACAGATTGGGAATTCCTTTCACATAAACCTTTTTTTGTTTCGACGAAAACCATTCGACATATTTGGATTCGGCGATGTCAGGACGACGTGCCATTAGTATTCAAATAACTTAATAGGAGTAATAATTTTTCATTGAAATATAAACAATTCAAAACTGATAGAGTAAATAGCTTCATTAATACGGATGAATTATTTTGACGTTTATTTTGCGTCGTGGTATTGTCACCACTTTTGCATATGTCGTTTGGGCTTCAATCTCGAATGGATTGCAAAAGTGTATCTCTTTCTTCGATTGCGAAGCTTCAAATCCGATCAGGTTCCGGAATATAGGTGATAGTCATTCTCAACATACATATATTTACCTGCAGTTATAATATGTGATTTTGTAGTTTGTATTGTATGGAACTTCACTGTTCTTTAGATGCGCTACTTTTTCGTTTCAAGCTTGCCGACAGCAATCTCTGCGTTTGTGGCCATGTTTACCACGACATCGAACACGTTGTTTGGTCGTGCGAGCTATATCTTGTCGCCAGATCATATTTAGAAAACACCCTTCGGGACCGAGGAAGGCAGCCCAATGTGCCGGTGAGAGATGTGTTGGCTCAGTTAGACCTTGATTACATATCCCAAATATATGTTTTCCTTAAAGCTATCAATCTTCGAGTGTGATTGTTCTTACATCCTTTTCCCCTCATTTCCCCCCCCCCTTTTCGTCCTTCGCGAGCTATCGGTTCCCTTCTTACTAACATTAGAATAAGTTAAATTGTTAATACATATTAGATGTAAGGATAGTTTTAAGAATTCAGTGTGATGTGTTAGTTTGAATGTGAATATGAGTGTGAGTGTGAGTGTGAACATTGTTACAATCACCCATGTGTCACCCTTCTAAACTCGATCTTCATCGATCTCGAGTAATCGGTTTCCTATTTCATTAACCGTAGAATTAAGAAAACATGTTAATAGTAAAAATATAGTTGAGAGTTTGGCATCTTTAAACCTATGTAACTGAACCTGTAGAAATAAACGAATTAATATAAATGTTATGGAACAACAATCCGTCCAAAAACCTTTGCTAATTGTCTAACTGCAAATATAGTTGCTGGGCATTTAGTTTTAACACTTTTAGGCAATACAGAACCTATACCTGCATCTTATATTATTATGAGAATGTTTTCTATTGCTTACTTACGAATCAGCAGTATAAATTATTCATTCCAACATAAACATTCACGTAATACAAAAAATAATAATAATAATAATTCACTTGTTATTGTTATTGATTATCATGTTCAAGAATTATGATAAACAAATAAAAAAACGATAGTAATCCAATGATTTCATGTTTTGGGAGATACAGTACTGACAGAAATAAAGTGCTCGTGTTTGGTTTGAACAGGCCGATATATCTAAGAGTTGAAAGATCTTTACTGATTGATAATTGAATACAATATCTAAAACTGTCTGCTTGAAACACGGCAGAGATCTGCCACAATTTGAAAATTTCGGCCTCACACTTTATTTCTATTTTGTTCTTGAGTTTATACTATATTATATTATAATATATTATACAGGGCGGACTCGATTCTATACAGTCTTGGATCTTGTTTCACCGTATATCATCGAGTCCTGTATATAAACGATTGGAAAAAACGTTGAAAGGTTTCAATGTTCCTTGAAATAAGTCATATTTGAAATATAGAAAAACATATTTTTTTCAATATAATCTATATATTCGAGTCCAAAATTGTATATGACTCGATTATAGTGCAATTCCAAATGGAATCGAACTAAAAAAGCAGATTTTTTTATTTTTGATTCGAACGAAAGTTTATATTCTGTTTGGGTTGGAGGAAATATGATTTTTCCACAGCATTTGGGAATTTTGTGGCTCAAGTGTAACTTTTGAAAAGGGCGTATCGTTTTTAATAAGAGAAATCTTTAATAATTTATATCTCAAAAACTAAGAATCCTACCGAAAAGTGTCTTAGAAACACTTATGGAGTTTTGATGTCCAACCGTGAAAAAATATGCACTAAGAAAAAATAATACCTTTTTTATTTACAAAAAATCTCGAGATATTTGAAAAAACATTTCAAATTTATTGTCTTTTTCAACTATTTTTTTTTATTTATATATGCATTTTTTATTTTTTTAATTTATCATATAAAATACAAGTCATGTAAAAAATTTAGAAAATGGGTCCAATATGGAATAGCTATTTTTGCCGAATTTTGTGGAACATCGAATTTTTATGAATTTTCAAAACATGGAAGTTTTGTATGTTAACTATCATTTTTAGGCACAAATTAAGAATTATGCTGTGATTTAAAACGAAAAATTCTCTATATCAATCTCCTTCTAAACGCAGCTATTCTCGAGATATTTAAAAAAAAAATTTCTAATTTATTGACTTTTTTTATAGTAAATAGGCTCCTTTAATATGTTTGTCGTGTCATACCGTCATGTTTATGAAATTTTATGAATTTGCTTATAATTTCCAACAACTTTTCCAAGTACATTATTAAAGGGTGTGTCACATCAAATTGCATCACGGAAAAACGCTGTAGAAATTTAATTTTCAGGAATTATATCTTCAGCTTTCGCTTATAATCAGATAAGAGTGTATAGATCACGTTGGCCATGCTTCACTGTCAATTTTTCGTTAATTTGGAAAAATGTCGTCGAACGAAAAAGAGCGTCGTGAATTAATCCTGTGTACTCATTTCGAGAATCCGGAGTTGTCACAACGGGACATCGGTAAGATGCTGGGAATCGTCCAATCCACGGTCAGCAGAGTACTAAAACGATACTTCGAGAACCTAATCATCGACCGGAAGGTGAAGAACGGCAAAAATGGATGCTCCGTCAGTGAAAAAGATCACAAGCGCGTAGTTAAGCAGTTTAGACGTGATTCGAGAAGTCCGGGATGTCGCCAATAAGCTGAATTTGTCAAGTTCATTCGTCCAGCGGACCAAGCAGCGGGAGGGCCTGCGTACATACAAGGTTCAGAAGGCTCCTAACCGCGACGAAAGGCAAAACATGGTGGGGAAGACGCGAGCCCGGAAGCTGTACACCGAAATGCTGACGAAGCCGCATTGCCTGGTAATGGACGACGAAACCTACGTCAAAGCGGACTTTCGTCAGCTGCCGGGTCTGTTGTTCTTCTCCGCAGAGGACAAATTCAGCGTTCCGGAGGAGATTCGCAAGCAGAAACTATCCAAGTTTGCCAAAAAGTACATGGTGTGGCAAGCGATCTGCTCTTGCGGAAAGCGGAGCGCCCCCTTCGTGATGACCGGCACGGTAAACGGGCAGGTTTACCTTAAGGAGTGTTTACAGAAGCGCTTACTACCACTATTGAAGCAGCACGAGGGCCCGACCATCTTCTGGTCGGATCTCGCTTCGTGCCACTATTCAAAGGACGTGTTGGAGTGGTACGAAGCCAACGGGGTTACCTTCGTGCCAAAGGAAATGAACCCGCCCAACGCGCCGCGCCGGAGCTTCGCCCAATAGAGAAATATTGGGCGATTATGAAGCAGGCCCTCCGGAAGAACCCAAAAGTTGTCAAATCGGAGGCGGACTTCAAGAGAAAATGGATTTCTGTTAAAAAAAACTACAACCTGACGTTGTACAGAACCTTATGGACGGGGTAAAGAGGAAGGTGTGAGCATACGGGCTTGGGCTCGAAGTATGAATAAAAAGAAAATGCCAAAAGTTGTTTAATAGTTTTTATTTTACTGTCTAAAATTTTCAAAAGGATCGGTCTACTGGGCGAATTTCTACAGCGTTTTTTCCGTGATGCAATTTGATGTGACACACCCTTTATAGTAACAATGTATGTTTAGGAGTTTTAACCTAAATCTTTAAATTTTTGAAGATTTTATTAAATGTTTTCAACGTAACTCCGAATTTTATTTTAAATCACATCAATATTCATGATTTGTGGCCAAAATGATTGTTAATATACAAAAGTTCGATGTTTGGGAAATTCATAAGAATTCGATATTCCACAAAGTTCGTCGAAAATAGCTATACCATCTTGTACTCATTCTTTGAATTTCCTACATAACTTCTATTTTATACGAAAAAATTATAAAAAAAATCAAAAATACATATTTTAGATATTGCAAATCAAAGTTTTTTTTTTGTAAAAAAAAGATAACTAATTTTTTTCTTAGTGTATATTTTTTCACATTTTAACATCAATACTCTATAACTATTTTTTACAAAACTATTTTGGTACGACTCATACTTTTTGAGATATAGACTATCAAAGATTTCTCTTACTTAAATCGATACGCTCTTTTCAAAAATCCCAATTGCTGTGGGAAACTCATATTTCCACCAACCCAAACGGAATACAAACTTTCATTCGAATCAAAAATACATGTTTTTAAAACCTGCATTTTTAGGACGATTTCATTTGGAATTGCTTATGAGTAATCATGAGTAAGAGTAAGAGTCAATTCTTCAATTTCCTTCCATTCAATAATAATATCCGAAATGATAAACAAGCGAATAGGATTAAATAATTTCGTAGTCCATCGTCAACGAATCGGTTGTATCCAGAGCACCACCCTCTGTATTTTTTTAAAATAAGTAGTGCACTGGAAGAATATTATAATCATGATACAATACCTATCTAACTCGAACGAAATGGCACCCTCTGACTGTTTGTTATATTGAAAAGGAAGAGAGCAAATCAATAATGGCTTTTTACAAACATTGATGTTATGAAGACTGAAAAACTCCGATGATCTAAATACATATTGACAATTCTAAGAAGAGATTGAATAATAATGACGAATAAATAAAAATAAATTCCTTTATCAACTATCAAGCCTTATGTTCTTGAATTGTTTTTTTTTTAAATGAATTGAATTTTTAAATTTTCTATAAATTGATAACTATAACAGTAAAGCACTCGAGACGTTGCAAATAGCGTACAGAGAGTTGAACAATTTTAACTTAAACCATTTCACAATTTATTAATGGAATATTCCAAAAGACAATTCTGTGAATGTCATTCCGCGGATTCACCGATATTCTGTTCCGGCATTTTCAAATTTATTCTCGAAAGTTTATCCTTTCATCTAATAATAATTTTAAATTGTGGAAAGCCAGTTCACTACAAATTCAACAAGCTGAACAGAGCTGAGTTTTTTAGTGGTAATCTGAAATTCAATACTCATTCCGCCATATTCTCAACAAATAAGTTTGGATGAACAACTCAACCCAAACACAATGCATTAGTGCTTTGGCTTCAAAATTCTTCTTTTCTTGTACGTTGCTTCAGACATGTAAGCTTCACTACAGCAGTGTTTCATGCAGATATACAACATAAACCACACAGATGAGCTCTTGAAATGCATCATATTATCGTGTTCACTTTACGAATGCTATCGCCACAATGACAAAACCGTCACATGGAAACAATAACAATTTCATGCATACACATCCCCATTACCTACACATCCCGGAAACATCTGTCCAACATAACAGGAAAAAATCTACCAAAATTGCAACCACTTTCTTATACCGAGAGAAAAACACGCCGTGCGCAAATCTTTCCGCAACGAGGCGAAACGGTCCCTGTAATCGAGTCACCTATTTTGGGCTGGCGTGTGTCTGTCTAGAGCTCTCGGGATTTAGCCTTGCCAAAGTGTGGCAACCCTCACAGGGAGACAGCCGGAGATTCTAATACCTTTAACCAATATCTTACTCAACCCCTCACCCCTTCCAGTCGGCCCAGCCTCGGTGCCTTTGGCATCCCATTGCACTGCATCCGTGTTGTTGGGATTAGAATCGGTGAACACCATTCACTCACGAAACACCGGCGCAGGTGGCGGAATGGAGAGGCGGGGGCACCGATGAAGTTATTTCCTCCTTTTCCAGAATGGGTGGGTGGCGAACACGAATGAATAAATTTCGAACAAACTCGAGGGCGTCCCTCTCTCTCTCTCTTTCTCGCTTTCCTAGCTATTTGTAACAGTTGAATTAAATTTATTAAAATTTCATTCAATTTGAGAACGATATTTTATTAAACAGAGCGAAAGCGGTCGGTTCCGTTTTTGCCGTCTCGCCTCGGCAGAGATGCGAAATCCAATAATATTTATTCAGATTTTACCCTCAACACCTCAACCGAGCGCTCGTGGCGTTGTCGAACTTGAAGATTGCCAGAGATCAACAGCTGGCGCTCAGTCAGTTGCGGACCACATCTCATCTGCCTCAAGAAGGGGTGGGAGAAAATGGTGAGCGGAAACAGCCCGTAGGATTGCAAATTAGCTGAGATATGGAAATTTTCAAACGGGTGAATTCTCGCGCCGCCGCCGGGTCTTGGATCCGTTGGAGACGTCGTTCCGCCGTACCGACAGATGTTGTCAGCGCCGTAATGAAAGGGTAAGACACGTTTGTGTACTTTTTTTTCCGCCCCAGCAGGAGTAACTAATTTGTCAGGTCAACATTTATTCCTGTCACTTTGATGGAAACAAAGTAGAAGGAGTGCAATTTATCCTTGGCAAGTCGCTTCGGTTCCCGTGTAGATCAAACGTGTGTCACATGTGCACACATTCACTTTGTTTCCCCACCGCGCGAGACACAAATAAGCGACGGGAGGAAGAGAAGAAAAAATTAATTCCGTAGATCCAATCTGGGCGGAACACACGTGTACCAGTTGTTACACCCAGCAGGAGAAAATGCAGTTCCCGGTCAGAACAAGAAGAAACCACAATTTTCCTGCATACAATGTTACGGCGAATAATGCTGTTGTTCCTTCAAACATATGCATGGAGATTCCACCACTCCTCGCTTCCCGCAGTTTTCCGTTTCCGGCTACACTAAATGAGTACAAGAGTGGTGGGTGGAAAAAAAAGTGTGCGGTGGAGAAAAAAAAAGAATGAATAGGTACTCTGGGTGTGTGTGTGTGTGTGAGCATGCATGATACCATCAGGGCTCCGGGAAAAGTGGATACTCGCTCTCCGCTTATCTCCGCCCGGAAATGATGGCTGTGCGCAGAGCATACATACTATCCATCATCAAGCAATTGGCCAACGAGCCAAGCCAAGCGAGGCTTTCCCGTGCAATTGAAATAAAATTATACAAATTGCAGAAACCTTAAAAAAGCTTTTTCCGCTCCACGCTGCGAAACGCTGCGAAGCGCGCGGCAGGATCCACAACGGTGGCGCGCTGAACTCTTTGATGAAACATCAAAAATATGATGAGCCATTTCAGGGGTTGCCTCGTAATAAAATCCTGCACTTCATGGAGCAGAGCGTCATAACGAAGGGAGAAAAAAAAAGGATGTATATCTATCTATACACATGCATACATTGGAATAGCCGAACTCGGGCGCGATGCTATGCGGATGTGGTTGAGAAATGGAGAGCAGAGCAAGAAGAAGAAGGAACGAACGAACGAAAAAAATACTGTTTACATATTTGTACATCCGTTTCGGAGCGTTGTATCCCACAGCCTCCGTCGCCGACGCCGCCCGAACGGAAAGTCTGAAACCTGAGTTATGCCGTAGATATCTCCGGGAAAAATGGGATGCATAACGAGATGAGGAAAACCATCGCGCGCCGCATTTCATTTGGAGCCGCGCTTGATGTTGATGATGGTGATGACGGCTGCTGGCTGAGGGTCCTCCTATTCGAATCCCAGCCCCAATCTCGCAGAGATACACACCACGAACACACACGTGTCGGGTAACTTTTTTTTTCTCTCGCCATGCCGAACGAAGGGCTGTATGTAATATTTTGAAGTGCGCTCCAAGGGCTCGTGAAAATGTATGGCGGGCCTGTCTGTAATAGATTATGCCTCGATAATTTGCAGGTGGTTTGCGAAAAAAATCGATGCGATATGACAGTGGCTCAGTGGAAGATATCCAGATTTACAGGTTATTATTTGAAAATCTCTTCAACACTCACTAATTTCGTTAACAATTTGTTTGAATCAGTTAACTTGTAAACCATTATGTCTTAATCTTAGAATCCGGGTTTTTTTTTTGAAATTTGTTTCGTATAAGGAAGCAGTGCTTCAACCTGCAATTACATATTATTACCATCTGGAAACAAACACTTTAAGTAACAAAAAGAAACAAAGATAGTTCTGATTGAAAGCAAGATAAATTTTAAAAAAAAGTCAAAAGAAAAGTCTTACTGGATAATAATGCACTCATACACGGACAATCAGATACTCGGAACAAAAGTTGCGATACTTTTTGAACGCGTTCGTATGATACTATTTCAGACCCTTCAATTCCAAATATCAGTGTATGAGTAATTTTTATATTTGAAAAATAAATCCCAACATTGTTTATTCATATAAATATTCATCAAAACTGGCATTATTGACAACCTTTAATGCGGATTTGAAACCTAAAAATCAGATGAGTGAGTTCTAAATAGATCACTGGACCATTCAATAAAGGAGTCACCAAACCGAATTCTGACGTTATCAGTTGGAACAAGTTAGGGAGATCTGTCTTGCAAATCGTAACGTGTAGCTAATCGTATATTTTAGAGAAATTATGATTTGATTGGTATATAAAAATCGTTCAGTTAAAAAAATGTTATTAATGACAATTGATGATGAATAATGTTATCATGAACGTCATCAATAAACTGTCAATGATAGATGTCCTAAATCAAATAATCTAGATAAAAACACACAAACATACAAACAGATTGGTGGAATATTTTAATCGTTAATAACACAATTTTTTTTCCATACCATACCAATCAATTTCTGAAGGATCATGACAAAGTCATTTTTTAACAGTGAAATAGTTAAAACTGAATTCTTCCAGCTCCGGAGTCTAGACTGCTTGCGCCTCCGCTTACCAAACGAACGATCGTGAGTTCAATCCCAGGACATCTATTGACAGATTGACTTTTTTAAGGCTAGAGGCGAATGAACTTTGTAGTTTTAAACTAACTTAATAGGAGATGAATGAGTCGAAAGAAAGATCCAACAAAATTCCATCCACGGTTCAACACAGTTATCAAGCTAGCAACCAGTCAACGGCGACGAGGATGTCCAAATGGTCTTTTTCAAGACCGGATGGTGAGATTTTAAGTTAAGTTTTCTAAATTATCCTTTTTCGAGGCTAGGAATTGAAAAAAGTTAAACCCTCTATAATTCAACACATCATCATCATCATTACCTACACGATTTACTTGGATATGATCTAAATGAACTTAAAAGTTTAAAGCCACTGTAATATATGAATAAAAAGAAAGAAAAGAAGTTCAATTTTCCATGCGCGATTCGTATGTCAACGGGCTAGCAACCAGACGGTAGCGTTCCTCGGGGCTTTCCGAATGGCCTTTCTCAACGTCGAAAGTTAGTTTTAGTTTTCCTAACTGTCATTTTCAAGCCTAAAGCAAATTACACTGAATTCTTTTTTACGCAACTGATACGTGCGCGCAAAAAAATCGCGCAACAACAGTTCGCGTATCTTAGAGCGAATCGCATAATTTCGAGACAATAGCGTAGAATAAAATGACTAAAAGAAAATCGAGTAAAAAAGAATCCAGTGTAACTGCGAAAATATAATGCCATCAAAATCAATGCAGATTTGTGCATCTTGGGACGAAACGCATCGTGACAAGTTTAAATAGTAATATGTTACACAAAATCCGATGAAATGTGTGAACAATGTTTGTATCTGAGCATATAGAATTTAAAAAAAAAAATAAATATGTATAGCCAAATCCGAGAAAATTTTAAATTTGGGTACCCCTGAATGATAATGGGTTGAAGTGGCGTAGGTAAGACCGAGCATAATTCGAAAAAAGGTGGTCCGATTTGTGCTTCCATTATTTTGTTGTATTTGTATACGAACAAGGACAGTAAAAATTGTCCTTGTGAGAGAAATCGTAAACTTTGGAGGAAAACAGGAAAATTGGAGGAAATCGTTTTCCCATATGTACTACGGTGAAAAATTTATCTATCTGGAATTTGTGTTGACGGATTTGAGTTTCTTGTTCCATTGGTGTGAGCCAAAAATAGTCATGGCATTTCAGGTGGAATAAACGCACTTTGGTTCCCGTGGCCAAGTGGTTAGCGTCACAGCTATATATTCGGAACTTCTGGCTCGGTTCCCGCTCGGATGTTCTTTCATCGAAGCAATTCCTCCGATTTGCATCGCGTATTTTCGAAGCTGCCATTCTAGGATACAAGCCAGGCGTTTTACTTGGTAGCGGAATCTCAACTAAATAGGAACTAATGGAATGCTGTTATATGAACTAATGTAGTTGCGAAGACCACTTCAATTGCGTAGTCATCCACATCCAAATAAAATAAGAATTAACGTGGAAAAACAAAGAGAATTTGCTGCGGCAAATCGTCAATAGATGCTCTCCTGCTTTGCGAGTCAGTCGTCGGTAAATCGTAGTGCGGCCACATATTCATATGCACTGGAAGGTTTCAACCGTCCTCTTTTTTTTTCAAAATCTGAACAAAATCGGTAACATTAGAAATATTTGTTGCTTAGAAAAATCTGTACCATTAGCTTGAGAAAATATCACTCAAGTCTCGAATCACTTATTTGTTTAATGATGCGTAGACATACTTTATCTGAAATGCACATTATTAAATATTCTCTTTCTCTTTCTGTTTTCTTTTCTCATTTCATTTGGGATTGTGCAAAAAAAAAGTCCATACGACGTTAATGGAGATCGAACCAAAGCCGGCTAGAATGCAAAGCTAATTCATACGACCACGCTATCCACATGGCTAATGATGCTTCAGCAGTTGTCCAGCGAATACGTGATAATATTGCACCTGTTTATAAAATGAAGTTGGGAAGTGTTTTCTAAGAGTAGAAAAGGAGCGCATTTAGGAGAACAATATCTATCTCTGTCTGGGCCGTGTATTTGGCAAAGTATGCAGAAAGCTTATTTGTCTTTTGTTTCGCTCGCTCGCATTAATCTTATATTGCTGTACTATGTATATTATACAAATGCTTACCAGTATTTGTGAGTCATGGCATTTTCTGTTATGTCATGTCTCAATTAATGTCATGAATTGGGATGATAAAACTTGAGCTAAAAATCTATTTTGGGTGTAGAGAGAGTATACAAGATGTCATTTGCGATTTCCATTAGAATCCTGCTCGAATCAGCGAGCTGGTCTGTATTTCTTGAGTAAAGTTGGTTATTTTTCATCTTATAAAACTCGTAAGTTACCTATGAGACGCTATGATTCCAAAGATTACTTTAATGATTAATACAACAATGCTTGGAAAGGTTCTCGCCAAATGAATGAATACTTTTTTTTGGCAATTTGCGACGAGCAGTTTTGATGATTTTCATATCAATGCACAATGGTCCAAGAGATGTATTTAAGAGGAAATTAGCATTTAGAGCTCGACAGTTATTCTCTAGACAAAGAAAGAGAAAAAAGCTTTGTTCTACAAAGTTGTTTAAAATAACTGGGTCTGTAACATTGTCGAACTATGTTTATCTCTATCTATAAAGATAAGAAAATTAGATTTCTTATTTCATCAACAATTTTGGTTACCCTATTTTTGATAACATAAAAATGAGCGCTCTATCGTATGTAACAACTTTGTTGAAGACAGTTTTTGTCTAAAAAACAAATATCTCCCACAAAGTTGTTTTTCGCACTTTCTATCTAAGTTGCATTAGGGTAACCATGAAAAAACAGGGTTTTTTTGCTTTAACTTTTATATTTCAAATTCTAAATCAAATCTGTCTTAGTACGACTTTAAGAGCTTATCAATACCAACATTTTGAATTGGAGAAATAAACTTTGAGCTTTGAGCGAAGTTGCTCTAAATGTTAATTTTCACTTAAACACATCTCCTAAACCATTGTGCAATGGAATAGGAAATTCTTTTTGAGGAGATTTGTTTGATTTGTTTTAACTTGCGACACTTTAATGATTGAATAGTTCAAAGCGTGAAAATTCGAAACATTATTTTTACACATTTTGTTCTTCCGAGAGCCATCAAACCAGCTTCGAGGCATTGTTTTTGGTTTTCAATCAGACTCAAACGCCACGCACAAATCGGACGTGAAGTCACGTGGTATGGGTGCGTTTTTCGTTTTCCGGTTCGGTATCGGTTTTACTGCCAGTTCAGCTATATGAACTGTGTAAATGGTCTCTTTTGCTCCAGAAATTTAATGTGAGATATAAATAACTTTCGGGTTTATGTCTCTTAAAAATAAAAGTAGAAACAATACAGTATTTCTTTTCGCTCTCCTGTCAGTGAACAGCATAAATCAAATCTTCAAAGCTAGTTTCGAGTGGGAAATTTCGATTCAGGCATTAATTTACACATCCTGAAGCTCATGCCGGCACCATCCCAGTGGAAGAAGAAAACCAATTTTACATGTTCATTAGTTTTGTATTGAGCCCTCCTCTGTCCACTCATCATATTGCTTAAGGCCTCTAGTTAACTCCAAACGTTTCAAACTATCTTTCAAAAAGTCAACAATGAGAGCTGGTTTTTGGTTTAAAAAAAAATCAAAAGATACTCTTGAGTCAGAAAAATCTTCTCATTCACGAAAAATAGTTCGTCTTCTAAGTCGAATGCATGTACAACGTTTCATTCAAAGCGAAGCCACTCGCATTTGATCGATCCGTCTTTTGGTGTGGAAATGTGGAATGAAGGAACTTCGTAGACCTACGTCAAAAACGTGATAATGTCTGTATTTTTTCAAATTCTTGATATTTTCATGGGTTGTTGTGTACAAGTAAAGAATGTTATAATGAAATGAACCCAAACTATGCTGTTCTTGAATCCTTTAATTGACTGTTGTATAATCATGCATGCTCAGTTGCAAATATTCTGTCCTTCACTGTCCATGTTAAAACAAATTGATTAATATTCGATTTCAAAGTTCATGACCTGGTTCGTGTTTCTTATGATGGGACTGATAATAGCTTCGGCTAGGCTGGTTGAAAGCAACTAGACCAAGCAAGTGTCAATAAGAAAACATCTTGCAGAATACGGAGCAAAATATGGGCAACAGCTTTCTGTATCTGCAAGTCCACTCCATTTGTTCGAGACGAAATAAATTACCACATTCCGGTGTCAATGTTCGAGAGTGAACCGTTCCATCTGCCATCTCCATGTCATGTTGTGCCGCTCCCAGCAGCAGCCGATCGACCACATCAAAACAACAAGACTAATGGCTTACCTGTAATGAGACCAGAAAAGGAAGGATGAAATTTCATTAGCAATCTTCAAAGCGAATTTCGAGTGGGAAATTTCGATTCAGGCATTAACAGCCTGAAGCTCAGACCGGCACCATCCCAGTGGAAGAAGAAAACCAATTTTACATGTTCATTAGTTTTGTATTGAGTCCACCCCCCTCCACCTACTCATCATATTGCTCCGAATACTCGGTCACAAAGGAATACAGCATGGATTTGATTGATTCCTCGTTCGCATTTCTTGAGTCCGCATCGGTTTCCTCGCACCCGTCTGCCCAGACATAGCGACTCTCTCTGGATGTCTCCGATAAGGTAAGAAACACTCCATCAACCTGTCATCAATGGATAGCGCCAAGTCGCTTGCCTTCCAATCGTATCACAGCACCAACCCTACCCCCCCCCCCCCTAAAGCCCAATCACCGAGGATGGTCAATCCCAGCATTCGATTCGGTCGGTGCAAGCCGGGGGAGAAACAATGAACACAACAATAATACTAAAGTATCACTTTAATAACATTGCCCGGAGGACATTGCATTTACACACATACACACACACATACCAACATGCGTCCAGCTGAGGATGACAACCAACGCCCATGTTTGAACGGAGCAAAATAGCTATTGTCATCCAATTCGTGCTATCCGACCACACGCCAATGGCCCAATGGTTGGATGATAATAATGGCAGTGATGCCAGATGACAGATTCGTGACTTGTTTTTTTTTGTGTCGTCCAAGCTTTTATGGTAAGGCAACAGGATTAGATCTGCTACTACTGTTATTTCGATCCCAAATCTGCAGCCATCAAATCGTTGTACCCGAAAGCCCTCGCGAGCCGTTTTACCGGTCCCGATTCCCGGTCGGGAATCGACCGAAGCGTAGTGCTCCTGTAGAAATACATATTAGTTCGGCAATTTCCATTATCCTTCATCCGTCCACTCATTTCGCTAAGCGGTTTTACCCGCAGTGTTAGAGGTTCCCCCGGCCCCGGGGCTCCGACTCTCGGTTCACGGACGATGGCGTTTCCGCACGACAGCATGTTACGAAGGGTTGAGGGAGTAGTGACGGTGATGATAATTGAAACTCGTTCAGCTCACGTATGTGTGTAAATGGTGGGTGGATGGCTGCCACCGTTAACTCGCTGCTCGTTATCGCATATTGCACAGCACAGGTCTGCCCCGCGCGATATTGACGCGCTGTTCATTATCTGTATTGAAATATTCCTCAAAGTCATCGTTTTAAAATTCATTAAAACTCCGTCATCATTATTGTTGCCGCGCTATCGCAGAGCGCGCCCGGTCTCTGGTCTCCCGGACGGTCGGAGGGTGTCAACGGCAGGTTCGCCTCTGGAAATTGACGTTGGCCTGTTTTAGTTTAAGAGCCTGATTACGGCGGAGTCGGGGTGAAAAGTCAGGACCCACACACACGATGTGTGCGATGTCATTGTGCCGCAGGGCTCGATGACGGTGTTAGCACCTGTTCATTACAGGTTATGTAACGATGGGAGGTTAGAACGAAACGGTCGGAGTCAATAACAATTTCAACACCTGATCATCGGGGTAATTTTGGAGATGAAAAGTTAAACCATCAGAGTTCGCCTGAAAAATGTCGCTTGCTCCAAAATCTTGTTAAGTCAATCACCAAAATCTAATCTCCCGTCGCGCTGTAACATCTAGGATTGAATTTGCATAAAATCTACCCCTGCTCTAATTTGTTTTTTTTTGCGTTCGCTGTTTTTTCACCTTCTTCTAACGACCCGTCGAAATTGAAATTTTCCCCACGAGTGAAAATCGTCATGTCCTTTGGACTCTTGGCGCACACCTGCGGCAGGGAACATCAAACGGAAAGTCACTTTTCGGTGTGATCCGCCCCCCTCCACCCCCCAACAATCACACGTACGAGTAACGTGTGACAGAACTAGAAAACCTGGCGAGCCTTTGCAATTTTCTGAGACACAAGTACATTGTTTCCGAGCGAAAATTACCGTCATTACCATGCAAATTGAATTGTCACTCCATCGTGTGAAAACAAGAGTGCGGAGAAAAGTTATCCTTCGCGAGCAAAGGCCGTTTCTCTCTCTCTCTCTGTTCATCTGTCTATCACTCGAGTGTCTCGAATGGTACACCACTTAATCATAGGCTCATTCTGGCGTCCCATTCTCCCCAACAACCCACCTGCCTATTAGAGAGCGGGTGAATCACCGCGCGAGAGGAATTCTCGCGGGCATTTTAATATTCTCTGCAATATTCGGTACGCCCTCTGATGGGTGGGAGTCTCTTTGATGTCAGTTGACTGACTGACAGACAGACTAACTGACTGATGGGGACATGAAGAAGTCGGCAATAATAAATTATTTAGGAGAAACAGCCGTGGCGTAACAAGCGAAAAAAGTGGGCGCACGATTGCTACTCGCCATAGCTGGCAGTCAATATCGTTGTCGACCCGGTCGTCGCCAAGCGTCGTCTGAGCCAGCTGCACACTGGTCCCATAGCCAGCCAGACAGCCAGGCAGCTAGAGAGCCAGGTTGGTCCCGAAACAGCCGTGTAGAGGAATCAGGGATCTGTTACACATTCAATTACCTCTCCCGCTGGGGCGTAGTAATTTAATTCAGTTTTCCGGAGAGCTGATTGCTTGAGATGGTTGGCGAACCGGAATAACGGGGAGAACGGAGGTGCAGGCGGTCCGCGGTGCTCCCGGGGGTGATTTGGCCGACGGGAGAGATGAATTTAGGACGCCTTGCGGGATCACAGGTGATGTGTGTAGGGCGGTGTGGTAATGATGGCGGTTGAACGCGTTTCTAAGTATATATATCAAAATTTCTCGTTTCGACAAGAGGGTAATACACATTTGAAGGAGAGAAATGAACCTGGGAAAAATCGCGAACATTTTTCGCAGATTTTGTAGTCTTCAGCTTATGCTTGTGTTATATTCTATTAGACGGATTGTGCTTTTCGATTAATCAGAATGAATATTTATTCTCGGTTTTCTTGCACGCCTTTGCATTTGAAATAGTTCAGTGTCAGAAATTGCTCCAGATCACAATATAACCAGGAGCCTTTTTCAAGACAAAATTATTGATGGTTGAAGACATAAATGTTCAACGTTCTGTTCTTTAATCGAAAAGATCAGTTTGTGTTTAAAAATTAATAACACTGCAATATTTTGAAATTTTAAACCTCCAAAGTCATTCAGTCCTCCGAAGTCAAAGTCATATTTATTGAACGATAAATTCAATTCGTTTAGATCATACAAATTATTCACAATAAATCAAGTTATTCTTATGAAAATTGATTAGCTATTTGCGTGTTT
Organism: Toxorhynchites rutilus septentrionalis; assembly: GCF_029784135.1. Classification (NCBI taxonomy): domain Eukaryota; kingdom Metazoa; phylum Arthropoda; class Insecta; order Diptera; family Culicidae; genus Toxorhynchites; species Toxorhynchites rutilus. The sequence goes on along the minus strand of NC_073745.1, from coordinate 329,435,807 downwards.
TTCAATTTATTCAGTTTTAATGCAGAGAGATACATATTCTATATTCAATATGTGTTTCGTAAAAGGGAAAACTAATTCGAAATCTAAGACTAAGTTTATTGAATTTCATTCATTGTGCCTCATAGAACCTTTTCAGAGCTATTGGTTGGAGCGATCAAGACACATGCCGAAGTAAATCATCAGTTCGGTGATATATATATACATTCGAGGATTTCGAAGCATGTAAAACTTTGCCAAACAGATCAAACATTGTTCGAATGAGCTATTTGAGCATTCATTATTATCGTGAAACAGTCTTCCGAAAAACACTTACACATGTCCACGCGATGTGAAAATTCCATGTTTTTGTTTGAATTCGAACATGATTCTCGCTGGTGTTGAGTGTCTATCCCCAACACGAACAATGATACACAAACATAGACATGTGAAAACAAACACGATGTTTATAATTCAAGAACGTCATGTACAAACATATCACCCGATGTCGCAGTATTCATTGCTTTCGTTTCGTTTCTTTTCATACACGGAAAGAAATTATTCATCCCAAAACATTTCTTCGTAGAATACTTTTTCACAGAAACGAACTTGAAATTTAGTTCGCATTTCAAAAATTGCACGAACTAAGAGGCTATAAGTTCATGCACCAAAATATATATTTTTATTAAGGCTCATATGGCGTCAGCCTAACGGGGCCGGGAGTTCAATATTTTGACAATGTTTGCTTACAACTATGTTAGTAATATGTAACCGATTACTCGCGGTTGGCTCGAGGTTAGTGGTGCGTCTTTTTCGACTCCAGGAATCCAGGATAGAATGATCACTAGCCGGCGCAATCATCAGCTCGTGTAGAGTTGTCATGAGCGGTACAACCTTTGGCTCTTGTTGAATCATCAGTGGACTGCACAACCTTCGGACCCGTATATCTGTGAAGAGTGTGTGTATGTATTGCCGCGACTAAGTAAAAGTTTATAGATCGTTCATGCACATTTTGCAAGTCTGATTAAATAAGCCTTGGTTTCGTTCAAAGAAAACATTCTCTGAATAGAAAGAAACTTCCTATTTTTTTGCGTGCATGTTGGCAATTGAAGTCTGGGGAGCCGACTGCATAGCGGGCGACGTCGTACAAATGCTGACCAAAAAAATAAATACCCAAAAATTAGTTTTAGATGCAACCTTCAGCGGCACACAGCAGAACCAGCAGAGAAATTTCAGCGGCTAAAACACACCATTAATTTCTCGATGTTATCACAAACTGAATGAAGGAAAAAACTAAAAGCTACACTTACACTGCACTACATATGCTATGTGTGCATGCGATTGCATCATCCTTTCTTCTCCTCTTCTACGCTCATTTTATAGCTCGGGTCGCGATCGTCGCGAACAAGCAGTATTGGCCATTTGTATTCAAAGATCCAGCCAAAATTGTTGCTCCCGTGGTCGAGTGGTTAGCGTCACGCCTAACATGTCACTGCTGAATAATTCAATTTTAGTACTTGTTCAAATAGCTAATAATAGCGAATGTTACATGAATATAAATGCGTGCACTAAATAATGATATTAATTGTAAAAAACTCTGATATCAATCGACGTTTATTTTGTTCAGAACAGATAAAGAGGTTTATTTTATTTTCCCAATATTTTAAACGAATCAACCATTGTCATGATAGGAAAGCATTTTTTTCCATGTCAACATACCAACACACCACGCGTTGAATGGTGGTAGTGTGGTGTCCGATTCGCTTCTTCTACTCTACGCACTGCCGGTGCTTGGGGAACAATGCAAGAGAAACTGTACACCATGTTCGAACATCATGTGAAACATTGGGATCAAACATCGTATGTCCAAACATACCACGAATACAAACATGTCACATTTTCTAACATAGGTACGAAAAAATCATGTTTGTACTCAAACACAAAACTGCTGTTCACCAGCGTGGACATGTTTATTCCGGACGCAGTGTTTTTTTGTGAAACATGGAAGACTGTCGTGAAAGATGTCTGTTCTCAGCTTTCAATCGAATGTTCGTCCTGTTCGTTTCACTAGAATAAATGAATGTATGTAAATGAACGATTGAAAATTTCATCTCAGACTGAAGAATAAAAAGAATGAGCACGAATCGGAAGTAGCATACACACAAGAGAAATGATATTTTATGTATTGAGCGTAAAAAGAGGGCAGCACTATACAGCCATTCCATGCCAAACCGATATAGTGGTTCTCAGATTTCCATAATTTGGCTACCTTTCCCTTAGCTGCATTAATTCAATATGAATCATTCGCTTTATGTACTCCGTATGATCCTGCTGCTTCAAGATGCATGGAGAGGTTCGGCATGTAATGAGTTAGGGGCAAAGAAGAATATAAACTTTCTGCACCGAAACTGTTCATGACGGTTTTGGTTTGCTTGCTCGTGTATCATGAAGTGCGATCCGAAACAGAACTCGTTCTCTTTCGTGTCATGATTTGTAGCACGTAAAAGCAAAATAATTCCATGGAAATGGAAATGATTTCAATCTTCAAATCTGAGAAAGATTCAGGATAGGTTCCAGTGAGGTTGGCTCGGTTGGAACAACTTTTATCGAATATCGTGATGCTATTTCATATCTGAATCGGAAGAGGACTATGCGAGTTGATTCGATGAAATGAAGGAGCGGTACTACGTTTGCAAATCCATATCAACTACATATTTATCGAAACAAGTAGGGCCCGATAAAAGCGATAGAAACATCAATTATTTGTATGAAATACCCGGAGGTCAAGTTACTCTGTTCGACACTCCAAGTAACCAATCATACCCTACGTGAATGGGGGAATTTCTCTTCGAGAGATAGTGAAGATAGTACTCCGAATGATGGAATACCATCGTATGTCTTATCGTATGGCTTATCAAACGGTCAATCCTTCAGCGATTACGCGATTTTAGTAGGTACCCGACTGGATGTTTAATGTAGGTTTCCAAAATCACATTTCTTCTCTAGGCTTCCTTCCTGCACAACTTTTTCAGAACAAAACAGATCAACGTGATTTTTTTATCATCGAAAGCAGCAGGTTTTCCAAACAAAAAAAATAAAAAAAAAAAGATTTCAGATACACCCACTATGACCGCGGCTGTAAAATGAACAGTGGTTCCGGATTCTAAATGTTTCCAGCCTTAGGTGTATCTTTTTCAGCAGGCTCCCATTTTTCGGCTTCGGCACTGGGGTCAGTGGTAAAAATGCCGACGCAGTAGTTTGGCTGTCGAAATTCGGTTTCAAAACAGCCGATAAGTCCATGGTCCTTCCGATCACTGGGCTATTTCCATCCATCCTAAGTACCCATAGCATGTGTGGCGATTTGATGATGTTGAGCTATTGTAATAAGGGCTCTGCATAGTCATAGTCAACTGAGGATAGTCAGCTGACTATTTGACTGACTATACCCGTATTCAGTTAGTAATGACTTTTGGCTTCTTCACGCAGTCTCTCCACCAAAACGACTAAACAGCCAGTCGGGCGTTTAGTCGCTATCTCCCTCTACCGACTCGACTATATCATTTCATTCTTCCCAGTCAAATTGTCCTCATTGAATTTTGAAGCGACAGTGAAGTACAGGTGAACTAGATTCATACACGAAAATTACTCACACGTATGAAATAGCGTCAGTGTGTATACGCTGTTTTGTACGCTAATACTAACGCGAGGACCTTTATAGCATACTTGATAAATGTCTAAGTTCGTTGGTTTGATTTCACGATGGGTAGACAATAAACCGTCCATTGATGGGGTAACTTCTTTTTTACATCAGAAATCATGTTTTCGTTCCTCTTTGTATGGACGTACAAATAATATGGCGTACGCGGGTATGAATTAGTGTCAGGAGGAAATGGAAGCGTGGATTGAAGTCAGTTGAATGAAGAGGCAGATTTGTATTCATTAGTCGAGTCAGTTGAAATAACCACTGACTGGACTAGTTCACCAGCCATCCTCGCTAGTCAACGCTACTCAACTCATTTTCTAGTCAAGTCACTTTTTGTTGCCGACGACTGCCGAAGCAGTTCTAGTCGAAGCGAAGCTACTGAGAGTAAAGTCAGTCCTCATTTTTCACCTTCGAAAATTTCGGGCCCTGATTGTAATCTTACGGTTGCGTGTTATTGTTCTTCGCTGCACTTGCTTGATGTGGGCTCTGTAGGTTCACTATGTATTCGTTGTAGAAGCGACCTCCGACTCTAAAATTTCACACTCTGACGTTGTTTGCATATCAGTCGATAAGACACTTCTCTGTTATCGTCACAAACACCCAACCTACGTTAAATACTGTATATTTTAATGGAGTATCCACTGAGTTGCTACTATATTTACAAGCCGTTGCTTTTGTTTATTATTTTGTTCTTGTTATTATGTTATTATTTTGTTGTATCGGTAGTCTTTCTAGCAGCAACTCCATCATCATTGTCATCAATGGATTCATTTACATCACCATTTTGGAATCTGTCACTATTTGCATCATCACTGTTATTTGGGTCATCTGGGTTGCCGTAGAACTGGAGGTATCATCCGTGATTGAGATTCGTATCTCCAAACATACCACGACTATGATTTTTTACGCGAACGCGACGTCGAACTTGCTGGGAGCTCTGAATGGGTTTCGAGATCTTCAAACTAACCTATTCTTGAAGGGTATGCTAACGGCGGAAGCCCTTAATTGTGTTAACTAGGACGGTAAATGTCTTATCATCTGATAGAGAAAATCTATCACAAATCCCAGGACTGTGAGACCTAGGCTGACACCTAGCCCGTTCAAAATCCCCGTCCTCTACGAAACAGCTCTTCCCGGTCGTGAGACCCCTACTCTTGCTCGACTATAATGTGACTTGATCACTGTGTAGGGACTTTGTTCATAATTATTTTATTCAATACGCTTTCATTTGGGATCTTTTGGCAATCCTTCCGTGGGAATCACTTGCACAGAATTTTCTGGCTTCGACTTCCAACGGAATAATAGTATACTGAAGTGATTTCGATACTGCGCCAATTGTATACACTCGACAGAAAAAAATCATAGGAACAGTGCATATAGATGAGATGTACATCATTTTAAAGCATTTGTAGGTAAGAGAATTGTAAAGAGTGATTCCCACATATACACGCACTCCTCACTCACAATCACATGAAAACGAAAGTTACAAATATTCCATTCTGAGAGTCGCGTAACATTTTGTACTTTGGTACAATTTGCGATGAAGCGCTTCTCTAATTTACTCCAAATATTGAAAAATCGACTAGAAAAAACGGCTGAACGTATCAATATGAAACGTTCACAGAAATGTAAGGGATACACTAGACTAATTTTTTTCCTGCAAACATTTTTGAATTTTGTGTAATATTTGAAAAAAATCAGATGATTTTCTATAACACCTCAAAAATGTTTTTAAAATCAATGCGAAAAATTTAAACATTTTTTTTTGTCAAAGCAATGAATTTAAATACAGAATTTATTGGAGTTTTCAAAATTGTCTTTAGATTTGCGGAATGATCATTTGAATTTGATTTTTTTTCATCATCGAAGACGAAGGGATAATTTTTAATTCTATCTGAAGTATCCCTGTAAGAAAAAGTCCTACATGAACGTTATAGGAACCAAATGAAACTGGTTAATAAGGTTAATTGGCTTTGCTGTTGAGCTGGGTAACAAAAAATTGTGTTAGTCCAGAAAATCTTTGAAAAACAGAGAAAAATAGATTTTTCATTTCGTTCCGGTATTGTTGCCCACTATACCTACACTAGGGTGGCAGTGAAAATTGTCATGTCAAATTTCAAAAACCGACCATGTACATTTTGTTTATTGGCACTCAGGCTGAGCCCCAGAAGGTCGATTTTTGGCCTTTTTTTAGATGACACCAAATCTCGACGTTTTATGCATTTTTGAGTCATTGGACATCGAAAAAAAATACGATTTACCAAATATCCTTTAATGATTAATTTGAGGGTACTTTTTTGACGTAAGACCACGTCTTAGATTTCAATACTGAGAGTAAGTAAGAAATAACATATAATGAACGATCTTAAACGCACAAACGCACTGATGCGCAACAAGATTTTTGTACCCAGTTGAGCTCCCACTCCTTGTGCACACATGCGAATGAGCACGCTCCGAAACACACAGATGAAATGTTTGGTTGTCAGCGCCGTTCTTACGCCCAGTTTTAAGCTGCGTTTTACTCTGAAATTTGCGCCGTATTTCTATACTGCGCGCTTGAATCTGGATTGCTCTGTTGTGTTTATGCTTTGCTTAGAACGAACGAAGACAAATTTGATTTGTATGTGTGTGCGTGTGTATAGAATGAGACGTGCATCACACAAGTGAGAAGAAATGTTTAGTATCTTAGTTCTACGCCGGATATATTTTGCGCTGTCGTGCTTATGAAATTTGAGCTCTTCGCACCAAGAGAGAATACGAGTTTTCTTTGAGCGCGCGCTGATGAAAATAAACTCAAGCGGAGCGCTGCGTTTGTTTTCTGAAGACTGATAGCAGGTGTGCAAGTTTAATTTATCCTGATTTTTCGATGAAGAAAACACATAATTTGAAGAAGAGCCTCAACATATTTTCATTCGAAGTAATCCCCATTCGATTCTACACATTTTGTTCATTCCTTGGACCAGGCCAATTGTGGATTCCTTTCCAACTTTTTTTTTCTTTCGATGAAACTATGAAAACCATTCGCCGATTTCTCATTTAAGCAAAAAAGTAATAATCTTTCGAAGCCAGGTCTGGAGAATACGGCGAGCTCGATACTGTTTCTCAAGTAGGGAGTTTTTATGGCATCCTTTCTCAAATCAAAAATCGATGAACTCATAACCGATCAATCAAATGTTTTAAAAATGAAATAGAAACTACGACAGAGAACACAAGTTTATAAGTGATAGTTGAAAACAAAAAAAAACAAAAAAAAATTATAATTTAATTAAAAAAATTAATAAATAAAAAAAAAAAATTTTAGAATACTTTGTTTACGACAAGTGTCGTGGCTCTTTGGCTGCCAATCAATCCATACATTTAAGCCGTCCGGTGTGTCACAGCATTTGGCGTCAAAGTAAAAAACAAGGAAAAACAATCCGAAAGACTTACCGCTAGTATCCGCGTTGAATTCGGCTTCGACAGCCAAGGACAACGCTAGACACTCTGAATCGCGCATTCAACGTGGCGTTGCATAGGACGAAAACAAACGATGACGACACACATACTCTCTCCATCTCTATCTCTCTTTCGGTATTGGGTTTTCAATTTGAAATCACTTCAAGTGAACACATATAATCCATTTCGGCGAAGGCAGAAGAAGGCAAAGCAAAGCGCCATCGTCCCGTCGTTTCGCTCCTGCGAGCGCTCACACATTTGGATATTCCGAGAAGCCGTATCTCCATAATAATGATGATGACGGTGATGGTGATGGCTCGTCTTGCCAGCGTTTCTCCCCTATAGGCGGGGAGCGAAAAGATCTATGCGTGACAGATGTTCGGCTTGGCCTCGCTGAGTGGAGCTTTCAGTGGCTGTCAGGAAGTGTTTTAAATTTTAATAGCTCCTGAACGACGCGGCAGCAGGTCTTCTTTCGATACACTTTCTCTCCGCCTCCTTCCGCATCGGGTAGTGAATAGTGAACTTCAGCTTCACGCAGGGAAAAATGTATATTTATAGAGGAAAACAAGAACTATTTCGATCTTCTAGGAAGAGAGCGACTTATCAGTTCCCGATGAAAGAGCAAACACTTTTCTTTTACGGTAACGACTGGCTTCGAGTTGAACGATCGGACGGTCGAACGAAAAGTGCAGCTCCCAAAAAGAAAGCGGAAGCATCATAACGGAAAATTGCTGCCCGAAAGCACTTTGTTCCACTCCACTGCGGACGGATCATGGTGAAGAATTTTCCCGATAAGGAAACTGCCTCTTGAGAGAAGATTTCCAAATGTGCGGATGGAAGAAATGAAACTACGCTCCGTTTTTTCGATGGTCCGAGCAGAATAAAACGAAGATAAAGAAGCAACGTGGAGCAACGCACACAAATAAATTCCATCTAATTGAGTATTCATAATCAATTTTCATATTTCCATTTTTTCCATTTTTCATCGCCACCCGGGTCCCATAACATCCCTGGTAATTGATAACTGATCGTAAAACAAAGCTACCGCCAGGCGAGGAGAGGTTAGACGGTAACACACAAACAAAAAAAAAACCGAAAGCGGTCCAGTCAAACAAACCCGCCGGAAAATGCCGCTCACCGCTCCACCGAAGGGGAAAACAAACAACAGCCCATTTGCAATCAGAAAAACAGCTTTTAGCATAATATTTATCCTTTCTTCGCACTATCGTAAACTTCATATCTTGCTGACCGAAGGCAGGACCCGTGGTTTGGGTCGTGCTCGTGCGTGCGTGTGTGTGTGTGTTTGTTTGTATATTTTAACCCTCTTTAAGATTGTCACTGTTTCCTTTTTTGGCTTATATGCGTATGTGTGTGTGATTTTTTTTTTGTTTCTTCCACCGATGGAAAAAGTCGGAGAGGTAGAAATCGTCCAATCGGGGATAATTTTCCCGGAATCAATAACGTCTTCTCGGGGCTCGCAAGCAAAAAAAAAAACCGGGGGGAGCGCAACCTTTCTTCAAGATTCCTTCAAGACGATAAAACAACGACACGTTTAGGAGTGCTAGTATCAGGGTGCGAATGAAAAATTAAACCTCATGCCGTCGGCTATCGATTTTGCTGTCGCACGAGGCGATGAAATTGTTCTTAGAGAGGGTAAACTGCTGAAGACATATTAGAAGTGACCATCGCACTGGATTGAAATCGATTGCTCTTCGCTGCGCTTTATCGCCCTATCTGTATTCCTTTTTTTTTGCTTACTTGCCGCTGCCGCTCGTGTCCTGGGGCTGAAAAACTAGGCAAAGATTAATGGGACGAGAGCAGATTGCTTCCCATTTGTCCCAGGAACTGAGCTGATAAAATATGCTGATCTATTTGGGAATCGGTACGATTTTGCTACATATCCTAGCACCGAGATTCTTGTTCTTTTTTTTCGGCTCTCTTGCATTCGAAATGATTTATCGCAGTGGAATTTATGGCAGTCATAAATTTCAAATTGATTTCGGCCCGTTTTTTGCCGCCCGTGCCTCATTACGAGGTCCTATTCCTTTGCGCCCGGTTGATGAGTCGAACTCGAGGATTTGCCGAGTCACGTTCGATCGCTCGCTGCTTCTTGCGGTGGTGGTCTGGTCGGCTTGTGTTCGCCTTGATGAGGATGTGATAATAAACACTTATTTTTCTGACTTTTCGCCACCGAACTCCGGGGGGCGTTGGCGTGTTTACGTGTGTCTGTGACCGAACACTGAAATTATTATTCCACTCCTGACAAGGCCGCGACGACGAAGCGCGGGCGTCGGTTTCGTCGTCTTTTTCCCGTGGTGAGGCGGTGAGGCGACCCGACCCTTTGGTCGACCCTTGGGTGCGGAACGATGCGACGTCTGCATTAATGCTGCTTGCTGCTTAAAAGAAAAAGCAAAGCTGCACGAAGAATGACAAAGGAGGAAGCCGTGAAAGTACACTCATAATTCAAGTTAAAGTTCGTGCCTTTTCAGCGAAACGGCGACCCCGTTAATTCAGAGCGGGTGCGGGTGGGGGTGTGGGTGCGGTTCCACACGTGCAGAAGCGGGGGGCTCGGGTTGGGGTTGGCAGATACGTTTTAACTGATTCCATGAAGTGGGGGGAGGGGCTGGTAATAAACGGTATGACGAGGGGTTGCCGCAGGCGAAAACTCTCTGACAGGCACTTCTCATTAATGGCCTCGGGAATCCATAGTCTATCGCTGATTGTGGTGACATTTTTTAGTCTTTTATGTGGAGCATTACTGGCCTTAAGACGGATGAAAATGTGTGGCTTTGAAGGCGTTTGAAGTTTTTATGAAAGGGTGTTAAAATGGGAACGAATAAAGGAATGAGAATAAAATCGATAAGCTGTTCGAGAGCTCGCTGTTGGTATGGAAATTGTTGTCTATTTTTTTCAATAATCTATTATTTCACAACTTGTTCTATTACAGGGCTCGATTATATACAATCTCGGATTTCTTTTCACTGAATATAATCAAATCCTGTATACAATGGAATCATTAAAACAAAACAAAAATATTTGTTTTTTATACATATATTTTTCGTGTTTCGATTATGAGGGAAGAATTGATTTTTAATTAATCCCCTCAAAATCAGAAAACATCTTTCTCATATGAAAAAAAAAATTATCCATAATCTCTCAGGAGTTGAAAGAAGATCATATCTGATGATAAAAATCCCTATACGCATATGGTCAAATTTCAAAAGCGACATTGCTATTGAACTTTTTTATTGTTCCGGTCTCTGTTTGTCGGAAACTGACTCAACTTCAAAAAGTACGCTACGTAGGACAATTTTGTTGTTTCTTATTGGAATATGAGAAATTTTTTTACAGGTGATAGTTGTGAAACATCTAAATTAGTAACATTTTGGAAGTGAAAAAATTTAAAGATCGTGGCTTTAAGGTGTAATTATTAATTTAACCCAACAATTTATAATATAAACATGATTGTTTCTATCAACCAAATTGATGCTCTCTAACCGTTCCACAATTTGTTCTTCGACACCCAATTTATATCTTTCTTAATTTCGCTGCAATATCGTTATTAACAATTCCTGCTGAGAATTCAATCAAAATCTCCAAAAATCATGATTTTTACTCCTTTTTACTCATAATAGCCAATTAGTTTCCACCTTATCATTTATTTTTTTTCTCAAAATAAGTCATATTGAAAATCTCTATATATATATATATATATATATATATATATATATATATATATATATATATATATATATATATATATATATATATATATATATATATATATAAATGTTCTGTTCGTTTGTGAACGCGTCAAAAACTCGAAAAATACAGAACTGATTGAGCTCAAAGTTGGACACAATATACAATTCATTTCAAGGAATGTTGTTATGGCATAAAAAATTGAAAAAATGGAGAAAAAAAAATTTTTTTTGCGTTTCTGAAATTATGCTTCTAATGAAAATCGACCAGTCCGTATTGAATGTGTCCTATGCGATGGACACATCTTTTTTCTAAGGGTTTGACAAAATCATGAACTGAAATTGTGTTTCGAAATTATTTAAAATTTATCGACTTTCCTCATCTATCTTCTCTATATACATAAAAATGTTCTGTTCGTTTGTGTACGCGTCAAAAACTCGAAAAGTTCGGAACCAATTGAGCTCAAACTATGGTACAATATACAAAACAACCAAACACATCTAGGAATGTTGTTAAAACATGAAAAATTGAAAAATTCAACTCATCCCTTCAACCACAATGTGCCACAGCAAAGCGTGGCAAGGTACAGCTAGTATTAAATAAAATGTTTTTCAACTTGTATATAATCGAGTCCGACCTGTACTAAAGCTATATCGTTCACATTTCTGTCGGCTGGAGCAGTTGTTACAATGTATTGCAAGTATTTTTCTAAAACTTCTACCTTTTTCCTATTTTCGTTTCTATTATTTTTCACAAGAGTTGGGAATTTCAGACTATTAAATTTTAATCTCTCTGTTCTTATATTACAGTCATTTAGCCTTTGCATCATATATCACCATAAATCTGAACTCAATGGACAATCCTTAACTTTATGACTAAATCCTCCACTACTCCAATGCAGAAAGAACACAATGGTTGAGGTACTCTTCCCTGTCTATGAAACTGCTCCTTTTTTTTATCCCATTTATTTATTTGAGGCTCATTAGCATTTTAGCTGTAACAGAGCCGAATTTTAATCGTGTACATTGTGACAGGTCACCTGTTCGTTTATGTTGTTCGGGGTTCTATTTCAACCCACGGCATTAAAATATAGGAAAAAAAGGCAAAACACACATCTATGGGAAAAATAAATAAGCTACTTAGGGACATTTACACAAAAATGAAACTATGCACCCAATTGATAAAAATAAAACCTATATGAAACGAAATAAAAATTTAATTAATAAAAGACGAGCTAGCTAGAATTAAAAGGACGGCGCACAGGCAACAAACATTACACGAAACCAGGGTTTATATACAGCAACCACAACACTACACACCACAAAATAAAAGGCTTTACGATTGGTACGAGTGGATTCCTGGCGGGATAAATCGATCCCAATTATTACTCGGCTTGTTGGAGGAAATTCCGGCCGGAGAAGATGGGACTTGCTTGAGACACGAGATAGAGAATAGACGTATTCCATCCATCATCGTTGATAAACCTGTCTGAAAAGTTGTGTTCAGACTCTACTAGATAAAACGTCGGAGTTCATTTGTGCGCGAGTTCTGTGGTACGCGCTAGCAATAACTGTGCCGACAAACGAAAACGAGTGGAACATCCCGGTTCCTGTGCACCAGTCAAGGAACGGGAGCTCGAGGAGATATCGAGCCGAAAGAAGGAGCATTCTTATACCCAACCGGGGCAATATTCCGGTTAGAAACTGGTCCAGAAGAGGCGGAGGATACGGCGATACAGAACACCCCTAACCAGTGCAACGTTTCGGTCTGGAACTGGTTCAGCGGATGCAGAGGCAGCGGCGGGCCCTGACACAATACCCAATACACCTGTGAGTACTGTAATACAAAATAGGAGCTAGGGAAGTAGGTCAGAATCGAGCTAATAAACGCCGTCTCGTTAGGTAACCTATAAGAGTGTGTTTTCCTTTACTAGCTAATATAGAAAGACTGAAATTGAGCCATCCTTGGGAGAGAATATAAAGAGTCCATGCGGGCAGCTGGACGTGACAGAAGGCTTAGTTTCAACATGTCACATGGTTATCATATCTATAATTAGCACATTACACAGTTGCCATTCGCCAGTATTCCTCCTATACCATTAAAGTCTGCTTCATTTAATATTGGAACACAAACAATTGCGTGTAGTTCAGTCATTTATTAACGAATTCATAATTTGTTTTTCATACAAATGTAGCATTTTCTTTACTCTTTCATAAAAAAAAAAATAAAAAAATTATTCATTGCTGTTTCGAAGAAATTCTCGTACTTTTCCCGTAATACGGCACATTAGGCGGCGCACACCCTTTTCGTCCACCGTTTTGGCGATTTGATTCCACCAGTTCTTCATTTGAGTCATGTTCCTAACAAGTTTTCCCTTTGCCTTAAGCCTCCGCTTCGTGATTGCCCAGTATTTCTCTATCGGCCGGAACTGGGGACAGTTTGGGGGGTTGAGGTCCTTCGGTATTACGCTGACCCCGTTCGTTGCGTACCATTCCATAACCGTTTTGCTGTAATGGCAGCTTGCGAGGTCCGGCCAAAACATTACTCGACGGTCGTGGGCACGAATAAACGGCAGAATCCGTTTCTGTAGGCACTCTTTTTTGTAGACTTCTGATGTCATTGTCTTGTCAGTGAGAAAGACTTTGGTTTTCTGTCCACAACTGCATATCCCCTGCCAAATCATGTACTTGCGGGCGAATTTATCCGCAAACACGAACTTAAATTTTGCAGGTACATCCCCCCGAGCCGTCGCCAAATAAAATTTTTGACCTGGGATTTGCCCAAAGTCCGCCTTCACGTAGGTCTCATCGTCCATCAGAAAACATCCGTCGAACTTGGTCAGCACTTGGTCGTACAGCTTTCGAGCACGGATTCTGGCCACATTGTTCTGCTTCAGCGTCCGATTTGGCTGTTTGCTGGCTCGGAATGACCTTATTCCTTCCCGGAGACGAATTCGTCGCACCGTACTGTGAGCGGCCTGGAACTTATTGGCCAAATCGCGGTCTGAAAGATTGGGATTCCTCTTGACGGCCTTGATGACTTTCCCACGCAGTTTCCGGTCGACAGTTCCACTTCGACGCTTCGAATGCGGCTTCCGAGCCGTCGTCAATGTTTCCTTGTACTGCTTGATAACACGCCATACGGTATTTCTGGGCATTTTAAGCTGTTTAGCTAGCTTAGATGCCGACAACAATGGATATTCAAGAAAACTGTGCACAATTTTATCTCTCCGTTCGGCTTCCATGGCGGTTGTTTACAAAATGCTATCGTTTGGTGTTATGACATAAATACATGGTGAAAGGTAATGAATTTCCCGACACGTGGGTGAAAAAAGTTTCCAAATCCGTCCACTAGGAGCGCCACAATGAGCAAAAGAATTTGTTCCAATATTAAATGAAGCAGACTTTACATATGGTACATTCACACAGTAGCCATTTAGGCGTAAGAGTATTCTTTCTGTTCTTCCATTATCCAGTTGGACCACCGGACAGCGGAGACAGTTGATTGATCATTGTTGAGTTATTTATAGAACAGCAGCCCGATGTGTCTTGCAGAGCAGAGCAGTTGTATGGATGAATCGATCTTATTTCGACCGTGGATCGATCTCCATCGCTGATGATTGTTGCGTGGACGTAGCTATTCTGTAACAACACAAAGATGGTCAATGAGGGCCCTGAGTTTTGAACTCACGATCGATCGCTTACTAAGCGAACGCGCAACCAATGTGGCTACGGAGACCCCCGAAACTGCTCCTTATTTGGTACTTTTTCATTTTTAAAAAAAATACAAAGCGGAGAGCTCATCCGACGTAAGATTTTTGCACCATCTATATTTTTCTTCAATAATATTGTCTATATTTTTCTCTATTTCTATTTACTTTTTCTTAGTAGAAACTTTATGATACATTTGAAATTATTTGGTGAAGAACTTGAGATGGCAACATGCTCAATTCATGGTTATCTTTTTTAAGGTGATCGTATTCGTTGGGAATTCCACCATCTATGTTTGAACTATTTGAGTAGTCTATAGACGTGTCATGAATGTAACGGTTTATTTGTGTACTTTGGAATCTGTCAACCAAAAATGATTTAAATTTCATTTCCACATCATGTAGCGCAAACCAATATTCATTTTTGTACAAAATTAGTTGCATATAACTAACCCTTTTCTCAAAAGTTTCCCAAATGAAGCTACCAATGAATGCTTTGATTTTTACCGCAAAATTGTTCGGTAAATTCAAAATAGATTCTATGTACCACACTTTGGATAAAGCCAAAGTGTTAAGGAAATTTGATTTTTGTTCAAATTACGCATTTTGTGCAACCAAATCAATCGAGACAAGTTATTAGAACCTTCAATCCAGTTTGTTTCAATCAAGATTTTGAAATCATTGTTATAAAACAATCAAGAACTTTCATATTTCGTTGAACTGTTAGCCATCGTGGCTGCTGTGAACCGACATGTTCCTCTCCATCAATCATAAATTCTATTCTCTGTATGTTGAGACGGGCTCCTAATACACTACCACATCTTCCGAAAATTTCTTTGATTCCATCTAACTTCTGAACATCCTCCACTACTATGTAAATAGTATCTGCATAAACATTTAAAAGATCTATTTCACTCCAAATAAAGAACGAACAAGTGCCTAGACAAGGGATTACCTTGTGTCACTAATATTCTAATCTGAGTTTCACTACTCAATCTACCATTGATCAATATTTAAAAAAAATTACATTTGTCTCATCAATTCAATCAAATTGACAAATCTTCCATTTATTCCCATATTTCTCGTAGTTTCGATTAAAAAGGAATCTTCCACTCTATCAAATAATCGTGCTAAATGAAATAAGACCATATTTTGAATTCTACAAAATATTTCCCCATTTCTCTGCGGAGTGAAATCATCGTTGTAAAAATCTATTATTTGACCAGCAATTTTCGTCAGGTTAGCTGATTTTTGTCCATCAATTTCCAAATTTCTAAACATTGTTTCATTACATCTCTCAACTCTATAATACACGTAAAACACAGAAGCTGATTCTCCTGACAGATATTTTTTTTTTCAAGGAATAATTTTTTTGTAATTTCAACATGATATCCTTTATCCGATTTTTTCCAGTGGTTTTGTTTGAATTGATAAAACGTTCCCCATAGGCTCATTGCACCATGATCTCATCGAATCATAATAAATGTTATTCGCCTGTTTTGTTTTCTATTTTAAAAAAGAAATACTAGTACTAAAGTTTGCGCAAATAATATACAACAGTCTCAGAAAAAAGATTCACTCCTAGTTCTTCTGTTCGATTCTAAAGAGGCATAAATATTGGTCATGGTGTCTTGGGCCGCAAAAAAATAAAATAAAGAAGGATGATGTCCAAGACACGACCGCATTGTTAACATAGAACTACGCAATTATTGCCAGCGAGAACAAACATTAAAGAAATTTAATAATAAAACTCTTTGATACAAATAATTGATAGTAATGACAAGACCGAGTGGCGCAAAGCGGTCAAAGTTTGAGTTTTTTTTCAGAATCGAAAAATCACCTAAGGGGGGAGTAAAGGAAATCGGGATTTAAAAAAAAATTGTTGATGCCAAATGTCTTACAATTGCATGAAATGTCGAGATCTACAGTAATCTAGAATTTATTTTCGTCAAAAATCGACACTCTGCTGCTTAGTCCTTTTTTCGGAATACGTGGCAAAACGTATAGTTTTGGGCGCCAATATGAAAAAAGTTATCTCGAATTTCATTCGGAATTTGCTGCGAAATGTTGCATTGCATTGGGTATATTATCGTGCTAGTCAACATTTCGCAGCAAATTCAGAATGAAAAATCGGTATAACTATTTTTATTGGTGCCCGAAAGCATACGTTTTGCCTCTTATTCCAAAAAAAAAAAAAAATTGAGTTCGCCGGGTTAGCTAGTATGAAATAGATTTTAAGAATGCATCGAAATTTCTAAAATAACTCTTAGGTTTAAAATTTTAGTGGCCCTGAATGTTCGCAGCTGAAGATGGTTCAGAAATTTCAAACTCACACCCCAGTATCCATTCAAATATTATATGATGTGATGCAAAAACATAGAGGCACTATTCACCAGACGGCATGCAAATCGAGGTGGTGCCCCCATCGAATAAATTACTGTGCGATATACATCTTTAATTCTTCTTTAGAATCGAGCAAAACCACAGTCTTTTGGTGACCTCAACATTGAAAAGACTGCTGTCTGATAACTGGAGCGAGACGGCTTGAATTATGATGATGATGTTTTGAATTATAGAGGCTTTAAAACTAATCAGTTCATTCACTCCAAGCCTTGAAAAATACCAATTTGGAAAACTAAATTGAACACTCGGCCTCGAGAAAGGTCATTTCGAAAGCCTTGCTGCCGTCTGATCGCTGGTTGGATGACTGATGAATTGTGAATACTGTAAACTGAAATCGCGAGTCGCTTGTTTATGCTCAATGAACGGAGCTGAGATTGCAATATTTCCTCTAATTCGGCCACGGGAGCACGATAGGAAAATGTGTATTCTTCGAATGTTCCTGTTGCTGAAATTTCTTCAACTATTGTAGTGCAGAAAGACGTTTCCAATTTTTTAACCTTTTCATTCCAGCTCGTTTAACAAATATGTAGATAGATATGAATGTAGGTTGTATGGTGGTTAAAAAAATCCTATTTAAGTAGATATAACAAGTAAGTATTAAATAGCTAAATTGAGCGACAACTTACATTTAGTATTCTTCTAAGCACTACTATTTCAGGAATTATCTCTATGCTAATTGCAATTCTTCTAATTGCTTTCCCAACTATCCTGTCTTCACAATGCTGTCCGAATGAGAAATCTGGAATTTTCCTTCTCTATATTTTTATAGGATTACTTCGATCGAGTACAAACGCTGATATTTAGAGGTGCGCCGACTATTAAATATTTGATATTTCTGAGTCGTAACAGTTCCTTAATTTAAATCATTTATGGATTAGGGAACCGTACCGAAAAATTTTAGAGAATTTTCGATTCGATTGGAACCATCAAAATCCGTTCAGAGCCAACATAATTTTCTAATTTTCTGTTTTCTGATTTGGTATCATTACTGAAAGACGAAGTCATACGTCAAAAAATAGATAATTCATATTTTGATATCCATTAGCCCTAACGACCGGATTAAACACATTCAATAGATATTTAATCTACTAATATCACTTAACTAGATAACTAACTAATGTGTAATGTGTAATGTGTAATGTGTAATGTGTCAAACTCCTTTATTCTCATCTCATGTTTTCGAGATGATTTTCGTGATTGTTATACATACAAAATGGCAATGGGTCAGGCGGGTCAACCGGAAGAGCCCGATGGGCCGCATAAATTGATTCATATCCGAACATCTTAAAATGTTCCCTCTCAAAATTCTGAAAACATGTAATATCTAGTTCCATCAACCTTACCAAATGTCCTCAATAAATCAATCTTTGTTATATTGGAAATCCCATTTAAATTTGATGATACGATCGCATAGGTTATGTCGATCCTTACTTACACTTGAATGGAGTTCTGATTCTGATTCCGGCGTTGTCGCTTACGGCTATTCAAACTGAACGACGAGGATAGCGATGAGTCCGAAAGGAATCCATCCTCTTCACCCCGTTTCATCAGGTAAGAGAATCCATTCTGTGTTTTTACAGCTAATGCGCCACCAGTCCACAAATATTCTTTCCCGCAAATTCCTTCGACAGAAGGCCATGTTGTCTCTTGTTCGTGTGTTTAGGTTTTTGGTTGGATTTTAAATTCCCTCTCACTTTAATCGGACATTATTTCGAAAAAAAAAATACTGTTCTGATCGGTGTCTCGAACGTGACTATCATTGATAGAAGATCACACTTGATGAAAAAATCTTTCTGTGCAATTATGACAGAGTTGTTGAACTTTTCTTGAGCTCAAACTTGAGCCCTAAACTAACTCCCACTAAAAATTTTGATTTCATTTGATAGATGAGAAAATATGGTTTAAAATTAGAAATAGTGGAATTAGGTACCATTTTAGAAGTGACAAACGTAAAAGTTTAGTTTTTATGGAGTTCTATTTACTCCTTGAAATGTGTGATCAAATTCAATGTATCTATCCTAAATATTAAAGCTATAGGGCTAAAGGAATTCTAGCAGACATTTTTGTAGAAAGAATAATAAACGTAGGATCTAAAGAAAATTTGTTCCATTGTATAAGCTATTGTATTTTTTTATCGCCATCAAAAATCTGTCCATTTGTGTAATGCATACGTTATGTTTACTTAGCTGTGGAACGGTTCTTTCATAAAAGAAATCATCATTCTACCGATACTTGTTACGTTTAGCTCTGGTGCTCAACACATATTCCATTCATCCGCCAAATCACTGCTACCAGCTTTATCCGCTCCAATTTACAACTTTTAAAAAACTATCCAAAAAACACACAGAACAAAACGAAAAAAATACCAAGACAACGGAAACTTTGCAAACATGCCCGAGTGACGTGATTTGTTCTGTTTCCGCTGCATGGTAGCGGGTAGGGATGGGAAGCTGCACCATAATCATAAATATCAACCAGCAAGCAATTTCAATGTTTCAAGCCAAGAGCTTCTCACGCTTATCGAGTCTTGTTGTGCAGTAGATGGATGTGGAGGGCAGCACCAGCAAACAAAATGAAAACTTGTGATAAGCATAGCGACGACTCCTGGCACTCTCCGTCGCCGCCGCCGCCAGAATCAGCGATCAGAACTAGCGCGCGCCCGACGGAAAGACCGAATTGCAAAACAACTTTTCTGATGGCTTGTCATGACAAATGTTGGGGAAAAAATAGTTTTCAATTTTTCATTCTTGAAGCAACCTTTACTATCAACAGATTTCGTTCGCTTTGCTGTCGCTTCTGCTGCTGCTGCTTTTCTTCCCGGAAAAGGATTAACGATCTGCCAGTGGCTTGTTTGCGTTCCGAGAAAAGGCTCTCCGGGTCCTTTTCATACCATTCCTCCTCCCCTAAAAAAGGTTGCGTTCATCCTCGAAAAGTCATTCTTCGGCATAAGCTTCGAGTAACCGGTCATGTGCTGTGAGCGTCTCCGTTAAAGCATTGTTTTCGGTTACCGTTGGCTGTTATTTTTTTTTTTATCGCCCGGGTGTGCTTTTTTCGCGCGTTTTCGAACTGTTCGAGATATCGTAAAACGCAGTGTGAACTCGGAATTAGTGAGAAAAGCAGAATCATCAAAGCCTGGCAAGGCCAGCCGGCTTTCAGTTTTCGTCGATTTGTCGCCATCGCAATCGAAGTCGGACATCGGTGCTCAGTTGCACGCACACAATACCAGCGCGATTCGCTGTTCACTTACAGCAGTGTGAAGGAGAGCATCACTTCTTAGTGGTGTGTGATAGTGCCGAGCGCTCAAGCGCTCCGATTGAGAAGCAAGCAGCGGTTGCCAGTTCATCAGCACTGGGTGCATTGTGGTGAATAGAAATAAATAAGATATATTTTTTTTATTTTTAATTATTATTATTATCAAAACAAAATATTAGAATATAAGTACCAATTACAGAATGGCAGAAGGAGGGGGAGGATCTCCAGATATGGAGATCTCTGATGATGACTCCCCTCTGGTTGAAAAAAGTTCTAATAAAGGAACAGCGAAGACACTTAAACGCGTTCCTACATCAGAGGATGTTTCGTCCGGGGACGAGTCTGCTAACTCTAGCAAGCCCCCCTCTAAAAAACCTGCAAATATCTCCTCTCCTACCCCCCTCGCTCCTACCCCAGCTCAGATTTCGCCTCCCCATCCTGTTGTCCCCGATCCCCTTCAGTCCTCGTCATCTCCTTCTCCTCCTGTTGTCTTCTCTCCACGTGTCAAGGTCTATCCTGAAGATGCACCTGGAACTGGTCCGTGGGTTGTTTTCTTCAGGCCTAAGCCAAACGGAAAAGCACTTAATGTTATTCAGATCATGAAAGATCTGGCAAGATACTCCTCCGTGACAGAAATTACGAAGGTTAGACCGACCAAACTGCGTGTTGTCGTGGCTGATCGGAAAGACGCAAACGGTATTGTCGTCGACCAGAGGTTTACCCTGGAATATCGTGTCTACGTGCCTTCCCATGACGTAGAAATCTCGGGGGTGATAACCGAAACGGGTCTGACGTGCAAATCAATTATGGAAGGAGATGGCAGATTTAAAAAGCTGCCTTTGATTAAGGTTAAAATCATAGAATGCCGACAACTCGGCAAAGTCTCCCAGGAAGGGAAAGAATCGAAATTTACGCCGTCCGACTCGTTTAGAGTCACTTTTGCTGGCTCCGCCCTCCCTGACTACGTTATGGTGGACAAATTGAGGCTACCGCTGCGACTCTTCGTGCCAAAGCCCATGACTTGCCTGAAATGCAAGTCAGTTGGTCACACAGCAGCTTACTGCGCCAACAAGGAGCGCTGTGCCACTTGCGGAGAGCAACATGTGGACAAATCCTGCAGTGCGATTGAGCAAAAGTGTCCATATTGCGGAGGAAATCCGCACGTGCTCTCGGCTTGTGAAACTTACAAGAGTCGCTGGGAGAAGCAGAAGCGCTCTTTAAAGGAACGCTCGAAGCGCACTTTTGCGGAAATTTTGAAGGGCGCTTCTCCATTGGCCCAACAGCAACAACCTTTAACCGCAAACAATGTCTTCGCTTCGCTGCCAGTTGACGAAATGGAAGCGGATACAGCTAACGAGGGCACACCGTACATCTTCCAAGGGAATCCCCGGCGCAAAAATGTGACCACTCCCAAAGTTCAAGGACAAGCCCCTCCGGTTATACCCTCTGTTAGCATGCCTAAAAAATCGAGTGCAGCGGACAAGCAAAATCAGGTTCCTCCTGGCTTCCGTGGGAATAATTCACCTTCGAACGACCCAGCACTCGAAGGGACATCAAAAACCCCAACTGTCCCTATTTTACCGTCCAGTTCAACTTCCCAATCGGGATTTATAAAGTTGACTGACCTTGTGGCTCAAATCTTCACATGCTTTAATGTTTCCGACTCCATCAGAACCATTGTCATATCAATGCTTCCAGTATTAAAGACAATTTTGCAACAATTGATGCAAACATGGCCCCTCCTTGCAATGATTATCTCTCTTGATGTCTAATTCAAATAGAGAGGTCGGAGATATCACTGTTTTACAGTGGAATTGTCGTAGTCTTATCCCTAAATTGGATACATTCAAATTTTTAATTCATAACTTCAATTGTGATGTTTTTGCTCTGTCCGAAACTTGGCTTTCTTCGCGAGATGATCTCTCTTTCCACGATTTTAATATTATACGCTTGGACCGTGATGACAGATACGGAGGGGTGCTATTGGGGATCAATAAGTGCCACTCATTTTTTCGAATTGACCTTCCACCTATTGG
Organism: Toxorhynchites rutilus septentrionalis; assembly: GCF_029784135.1. Taxonomy (NCBI): domain Eukaryota; kingdom Metazoa; phylum Arthropoda; class Insecta; order Diptera; family Culicidae; genus Toxorhynchites; species Toxorhynchites rutilus. The sequence goes on along the minus strand of NC_073745.1, from coordinate 329,413,591 downwards.
AGGGATTGAAGCTGTTGCTTGTCATGCAAACATCAGAGGAAAAGACCTCTGTATTGTCAGCTTGTATTGGCCTCCGAGAGCTGCGGTTAGCCGCAAGCAACTTGTTGACATGTGCTCACTCCTTCCTGAGCCACGATTGATCTTGGGAGACTTCAATTCTCACGGAACTGCCTGGGGGGAACAGTACGACGACAATCGTTCACTGTTGATATATGATCTTTGTAACAGCTTCAATATGACACTTTTGAACACTGGGGAAACAACACGTGTACCTAAACCTCCTGCTAACCCAAGTGCTCTTGACCTCTCGCTTTGCTCGAATTCACTATCGTTAGATTGCAAGTGGAATGTAATCCAGGACCCCAACGGTAGTGATCACTTGCCAATCAAAATTTCCATCACCATTGGGTCGAATTTTTCTGAATCTATAAACATGGCATATGACCTCACAAGACACATTGACTGGAAAAAATATGCGGACGCGATTGCTCTAGCCATCAATTCCAGAGATGGTTTACCTCCATTGGAGGAGTATAACTTCCTTTCTCGTTTGATCTATGACAGCGCGGTTCGCGCTCAAACGAAACCCATCCCAGGCTCCACTATTCGTCGAAGGCCTCCCAATCCATGGTGGGATAGCCAATGTTCCAAGCTTTATCAGGATAAATCGAACGCATTCAAAGCTTTTCGGAAACGTGGAACCCCTGAAAATTTTCAGACGTATTTGGACCTTGAAAATCAATTTAAAAACTTGATCAAAGGGAAAAAACGTGCTTATTGGCGAAATTTCGTGGGAGGTTTGTCACGAGAAACGTCAATGAAAAAATTATGGAAAGTGGCTCGAAACATGAGAAATCGCTCTTCAACGAATGAAAGCGAAGAATATTCACATCGATGGATTTTTAATTTTGCACGGAAGGTTTGTCCTGATTCCGCTCCTGTCCAAAAAATTGTTCGAGATATACCACAAGGTAGGTGCGATCTTGATTCCGAGTTTTCGATGGTAGAATTCTCTCTTGCTCTGCTTTCATGTAACAATTCTGCTCCGGGATCGGATAGAATTAAGTTCAACTTGCTGAAAAACCTCCCTGATGTGGCGAAACATCGCTTGTTGAACTTATTCAATCGGTTTCTGGAGAATAATATTGTTCCAGATGATTGGAGACAAGTACGAGTTATAGCTATTCAAAAACCCGGAAAACCCGCGTCCGACTTCAATTCGTACCGCCCAATAGCAATGCTGTCTAGTATACGGAAATTGTTGGAGAAAATGATCTTGTTTCGCCTTGATCGTTGGGTTGAAACGAATGGCCTACTCTCAGATACACAATATGGGTTCCGCAGGGGCAAGGGGACGAATGATTGTCTTGCGTTGCTTTCTTCAGAAATTCAAATGGCTTACGCCGGAAAAAAACAAATGGCTTCAGTATTCTTGGATATAAAGGGGGCCTTTGATTCTGTTTCAATAGAGGTTTTGACAGACAAATTACACTCTCGGGGTCTGCCGCCTCTATTGAATAATATGTTATATAACTTGCTTTGTGAGAAGCATTTGAACTTTTCTCACGGAGATTCGGCAGTAAGTCGGGTCTCTTACATGGGCCTCCCCCAGGGCTCATGTTTAAGCCCCCTTTTGTACAACTTCTATGTAAGCGACATCGACAATTGCCTTACACAAAATTGCAGCCTAAGACAACTTGCAGATGATGGAGTGGTCTCTGTCGTAGGATCAACAGAATCCGACCTACAAGAACCCTTACAAGATACTTTGAACAATTTTTCAACCTGGGCCATTGGGCTAGGGATCGAATTCTCCACGGAGAAAACAGAGATGGTGGTTTTTTCTAGGAAGCATAGACCAGCAAAACCAAAGCTTCAACTTTTGGGTAAACCGATCACTCATGCTATGTCATTCAAGTATCTTGGGGTCTGGTTCGACTCCAAATGTACTTGGGGGGCCCATATTAGGTATCTGAGTAAAAAATGCCAACAAAGAATAAATTTTCTCCGTACAATTACCGGCACCTGGTGGGGAGCCCATCCCGAAGATCTTATAATGTTGTATAGAACAACTATTCTCTCAGTGATGGAGTATGGCAGTTTCTGTTTTCAATCAGCTGCCAAAACACACTTAATTAAACTCGAGCGAATTCAGTATCTTTGTCTCCGTATTGCGTTGGGATGTATGCCCTCAACGCATACCATGAGTCTCGAGGTTTTGGCAGGCCTACTCCCACTAAAAGATCGCTTCAATTTATTATCTCTTCGGTTCTTCATCCGGTGTAAGGTCATGAACCTATTGGTGATCGGAAATTTTGAGCGGCTGATCGAGCTAAATTTTCACTCCGGATTCATGAGTTCATATCATGAATTCATCTCCATGCAGGTTGATTCTTCTTCGTATATTCCCAACCGTGTTTGTTTCCCTGACTACATCAATTCCTCTGTGCATTTTGATCTGTCCATGAAGCAAGATATCCATGGATATTCAGATTACCAACGATCGAGGATCGCTCCAACGATCTTCGATGAAAAATATAGGGGTATCAATTGTGATAATATGTACTTTACTGATGGGTCCACTATAAATGAGTCCACAGGATTTGGAGTGTTCAACGAATTTTTTAGCACCTCACACAGTCTTCAGAATCCTTGCTCAGTGTATATTGCTGAATTGGCAGCAATTCATTGGGCGCTGGACAGCGTCGCCTCACGACCTGTTGAACACTATTACATTGTAACGGATAGTCTTAGCTCTGTCGAAGCTATCCGTTCAGTGAGGCCGGAAAAGCACTCGCCGTACTTCCTTGAGAGAATACGAAAAATTTTGAGTGCTTTATCCAGACGCTGTTATGTCATTACCTTTGTGTGGGTCCCTTCTCATTGCTCAATTCCGGGTAATGAGAGGGCTGACTCATTAGCAAAGGTAGGTGCGATTGAAGGCGATATATATCAGCGTCAAATCGCCTTCAATGAATTTTACTCTTTAGTCCGTAAAAATACCATCGCTAACTGGCAACGCAAATGGAACGAAGATGAATTGGGCCGGTGGCTTCACTCGATTATCCCTAAGGTTAGCCTCAAACCATGGTTCAAAAGTCTGGACTTGAGTCGGGACTTTATTCGCACCTTCTCCCGACTCATGTCCAATCACTGTTCGTTAGACGCGCTACTCTTTCGTTTCAATCTGGCCGGCAGCAATATCTGCGTTTGTGGCCGAGGTTACCACGACATCGAACACGTTGTTTGGTCGTGTGAGGTGTATCTTGTAGCCAGATCGAATTTAGAGAACTCCCTTCGGGCTAGAGGAAGGCAGCCCAATGTGCCGGTGAGAGATGTGTTGGCTCGGTTAGACCTTGATTACATGTCCCAAATATATGTTTTCCTTAAATCTATCGATGTTCGTGTGTGATTATCCTTATATCCTTATACCCTCCATTTCTTCCTTTGTGAGTAATTGGTCCGCTTGCTATAAACAGAAGAATGAAATGTAAATTCACAACTGATGTACGAATAGATTTAAGAATTGAGTGTGTGTGATTATCAACATTGTAATAATTTCCTTATACCCCATCCTTTTCCTGAGAAAATGTCACCCTTTTAATCTCGAGTCCACCACGAGTAATCGGTTTCCCACATTACTAACCATAGATTTAAGAAAATTGTTCATATATATAGTTTTAAAAATATATTTAAGATTTCGGCTCCTTTAAACTTACGTAACTGAGCCTGTAAAAATAAACGAATTTATAAAAAAAAAAAAATCCTCGAAAAGCGAATAAACAATGGCCTTTGTTCGGGACGAGTTTAGCAAAGGAACAAGACGATAATCAGTCGCAGAAGATATGCGTGCTGGGCGCTTCTCGCCCCCCTTCTTGCTGCCAGAAAAGCCACCATCGCATGGTTCTTCCGAGGTAAAACTTGAAATCCTAAATAAATATCATTAACAGAAACTGTTGTGCTTGCTTGATATTGCTTTTTGTCTGCTACATGCTGCTCCTAATGCGGCGCTGAGACTCCGCACGGGAGATCCATTTGCTGCTGCCTTTAGCTGCCCTGCTTGCTTGCTTGCTTGCGCTTATCAACTCTTGAAAGTTGTTTGCACAGGATAAGAAAACTCTCGTCGGCTCGGTGAAGCGTGCAGTTGTGTTGTAGCAGAGCAGCAGAAGTGACGGTGTGCTGCCTGCCAGGGCTAATGGATGTGTTCTCGGGGTGGCCCAAGACCAGGCCAGGACCCACAAACACGCACATATGTGCCCAGGGCCGCTTGTATCCTTCGATCCGGTGAGAGGAGAGGAATTATATTTAACTGCTCGTTAGAGCGTTGTTTGTGCATGGAAGCAGGACATAGCTAATGCGGAGAGGACATTCACCGTTCGCCACAAACACCAGATGCAAATATTTATTGAATTTATCGATTCAAGTGGAAGAAGGGGAAGAGGCAAGGGCAATCCTAAGCAGACCTAAGGTTAGTGAGAAAAAGCCAACAGCAAGTTCGGTGTGTGTATGCTGAACCGACAAGATGGCAACGAAAGCTTCCACATATCACCGTATTTATGTTTGCCCGGATTGCGCCTCGGGCTTGTAGTCGGATTAACGCAGTCCGGTAATCGAAAAGTTTTGCCCAGTCGGTAGATTTTCGAGCCCAGATAGGCACGAAAAGAGGACACGGGATATCTGTGCTCGAGTGGGTTCGACACAAATCGTGCTGTTTCGGTTGGTCAAGGTAGACGTCTCCAGATCAGATGGTGCCAGATCTACTGGATTTATGATTTTTTCTTCGAACGGATCTTTTGAGAATGTATGAGGGAATGGGGAAAGGGGTGTAAGTGATATGAGTGATTTGATGAATGTGCATCATCCTCAATTATAGTGGTTCAAAAATCAGATTTTTGCCGATTTTGTCGAATTAACAATAATTACTTTCAATACCTCTCCGATATTAATTTCATTTTACAGCAAATAAAATTTATAAAATTGGGAAAATATTGAACTGCAACTCAAACGTGTTATATTTGACTAAAATTAAAAAAAAATTATTTATGGTTTTTGAGGCGTCTATACCAAATAGATTTTCTCAATTTTTTCATTAAATGGCAAAAATTCAGGAAGTTATGTTTATTTCTTTCCGAAATGTACCGTTCCGAAACATATTTCGGACAACATCATATTTCGGACACTTTGTTCTAATATCTTCAAATGCTTAATGCACTGATGATATATATAACTATAAAATTAATATCACAATTGCTTCTTTAGAGTAATTCCTTGGTTTCACTATAATTTCATATGAGAACTACATTTGAATTAAATTTGAAAAACATAATCGGCCAAAATCTGACAACACTACTCATTATCGTTTGTTTTTGACGTTTGCTTAGCGTGAGCACGTAGAATTTACCCGTTCATCAATATTTAAATTTCTCCCGTGTTTCATTAGTTTTCATCATCGTTAACAGTTTACTGTCATTGCTTGGTAAGTGTTTCGCAGTTGACTATAAAATATAATCAAGGTTAATGAAATTTTCGTTCAAAAAATTACACAAGTGTCCGAAATTTGAATTTAATCTGTCCGAAATTTGATTTTTTTAAATGTTGTCCGAAGTTTGATTCTTATTCGCTTCATTTGAAAAGCGTTTTTTTCGATGATTTTTTAATGTTATCAATCAAATAGGTACCAAAGTAGAAAGCTTAAAAGCATATTGATCTAATTTGTTAAAAATATCAACCAAATAATGCCTGTGCAAAATGTTTAGATCTGTTTTCTGTATCTTAAGCGTCCGAAATATGATTCACAACGGTATCATATTTTTTTAAAATGTAGTCGGATTTCATTTTTCAGAACTACCATGCGTCTCCAGAATTTAACTTAAAATGCAGTAGAATTTGTTTTTTTGTATTTTTTCATATCTGAAAACTGACATACTGAAGCATTCCAACTGCATTTGGCTAATGGCAATGCTGTTTTGAGACATAAACGGAGCGTAATCATTAAAAGAAAAATAAATACCAAGAACAAAAAAGATGTTTCTTCACGAATTTCTTACGTGTCATGTAGGAAATCTCAAGATTTCAAAAACTCCGGAACACTCACTTTCTTTAAACTTCTGGAAATCGCCCTACAAACGGTTATAACAATCCCCTAGACTGTTTGTATTGTATGATATGTTTGATTTTAGCCTAAGTAGATTAGTTTGAAATATAGGATTAAGAAATTGATACAGACTAAGTGGTCGATCAATGATGGTGAGTGAAGATATAACACGTTAGAGAGTGTTCAAAATAAGTTGAGATTGAGGGGCAGTTCAATGTTGCTTCTGAAAAGTTCTCCTGGATACCTTTCGCATTTAGCTTATTTCGCAGCGAAATAATCGAAAATCGATTCAAAACAATTCAAATTTTCATAAATTGGCATATTCGACAGAATCAACGAAAATCCGAGGTAAAATTCATGTAAATTATAGTCGAATTTTATCAAAATTGAAGGAAATTATTCAACTAGAATATATTTTCAATAGAATTTTGAACGGTTGACGGAATTCGATTGGAAATATATTCTTTAAAAAATGACGAGTCTTGTTCACAGAGTAGTTCCTCACATCTACTCTGCTTCTTCATTAGATCAAATAAGTTACGTCTATCTAATGAGGTATATTGCTATTTTATCATGTTTATTTCATCTAAAACCACCATGTGCCTTCATTGATTCAACTCAGTTACATTTTACTAATGAATACAAATGATAGTTCTGTGGCTTAGTATTTTAATCTGTATCGGAAACTAACCTATTACTTTTAATTTTCGAGTCGTTGTGTAAACAATATGCATTTTTCGTTTAAATATTTTGGTGCTCTTAAAAGATTACTAAATAAAATAATGGATGGTAGAAATATTATTTGTTGTATTTGCTCAGAGCTTGAAAACACTCCAAAATTCGTGCCTCTACACTAGGATACCCCCCTTAGTCTATACCCTCCTTTCTTTCCTTTGCGGGTAATTCGTCCCCTTACTTCGTTACCTTACCTTACTAAGTTGAAACGTAAATACACTATAGATATACGAATAGATTTAAGAATTGAGTGTTCATCAACATTGTTACAATTTCCTTATATTCTATCCTTCTCCTATAAATATTCCACCCTTCTAAACTCGGGTACACCGCGAGTAATCGGTTTCCCACCTTACTAACCCTAGATGTAAGAAAATTGTTTATATATATAGTTTTAAAATTATATTTAAAAATTCGGCTCCTTTAAACTAAAGTAACTGAGCCTGTAAAAATAAACGAATTAATAAAAAAAAACCTCTGAGTAAAAATGAGAGGTATTTGTATGCCTTTTTTTTTTGTAAAAGCTCCAAAATTGTTTATTTTTTTGTGGCTTTCGAGGTTCGGGATAAAAGTGAGCCCATATCATTTTTAGAAGGCTGTAACTTTATTACATACAATATAAAAATCTAAGAACCATATATTTTCAACGTTTTTATATTTATTTATCTAAATATATTGTCTTTTAAAAATTTGTAACTTTCAAACAGTCTGACCGATTTTCGATTTTTTTTAGCAACAGCTGAATAATTTTAAAAAAAAGCCATTTAGCTATTTAGGAAAAATAGTAAATAAGATAGAAAATATCTATTTTAAGATGGAAATTTTGAGGAACACATATTTTTTGTTTTTGAGGCGTCGAGACCAAAACGACTATGGCTTTCTATATGAATTTTTGAGAGCTGATACTTTTATTTTTTTATAGATACATATTTTTTCGATTATGTTTTCCTTGAAATTTGTGAGATTTTTTCTCGAACTCCGAACACTTACGCTTTGTTGACCATCAAATATTGTCCCATTACTTAAAATGGTACTGTTACTTGAAATTAATTTGATTCTTGGATTCAATAGAGCCTTTTTTACTTGACTACAATAAAATTGATTCACAAATACATATTCATGTTAAAAAAAATCCAAAAATATGTTCAATTACTGTTGCCTTAACATCCGAACACCATTTTTGTCACTGACTGAAATACCGAACACTTTCGACTCTAATTCCAAACATTATTTATGTACTAATTTTAACGAAGAAAGATCATTTGTTCATCCATTTATGGTAGATTCTTAACTATTCTAGCACTCAACATGAAAACAGCAAACAAAGTAGTTAAAACTATAAATACCGAAAAATTAACGATGCTTGTTTTTTACGGAATTTGCTAACGCACAAACATTTTATAACTGGTTTTAACAGTCACTTGTTTTTTGCGAATGCTTAGCATTATAAATTACAGGCAGTAACGATACCTATAAATTATGTTACATTTAAAGTTACTACTCCAAAGAATGTCGGGGTGTTCATTATTCAATTATTCGTAACAATCAAGTTTAGTGCACATTGAAAAATGAAATGTTCAGAATTTGAGACAAAACAGTATATTTTACTAATGGGGATGCGTGGTAATTGGTGTCTTGGTATTTAAGTATTCAGCTATTTATTTTCTACTAAACATAAAGTTTTACATTTATCACTAAACTACTATGCGTCTCCATTGGTTTTATTCAGTTCAACCAATGGAAACCTCTCAGTGATGGAGTATGGCAGTTTCTGTTTTCAATCAGCTGCCAAAACACACTTAATTAAACTCGAGCGAATTCAGTATCTTTGTCTCCGTATTGCGTTGGGATGTATGCCCTCAACGCATACCATGAGTCTCGAGGTTTTGGCAGGCCTACTCCCACTAAAAGATCGCTTCAATTTATTATCTCTTCGGTTCCTCATCCGGTGTAAGGTTATGAACCCATTGGTGATCGGAAATTTTGAGCAGCTGATCGAGCTAAATTTTCAAAAAAAAACACAGTCTTCAGTATCCTTGCTCAGTGTATATTGCTGAATTGGCAGCAATACACTGGGCGTCGCCTCACGACCTGTTGAACACTATTACATTGTAACGGATAGTCTTAGCTCCGTCGAAGCTATCCGTTCAGTGAGGCCGGAAAAGCACTCGCCGTACTTCCTTGAGAGAATACGAGAAATTTTGAGTGCTTTATCCAGATGCTGTTATGTCATTACCTTTGTCTGGGTCCCTTCACATTGCTCAATTCCGGGTAATGAGAGGGCTGACTCATTAGCAAAGGTAGGTGCAATTGAAGGCGAAAATTATCAGCGTCAAATCGCCTGCAATGAATTTTATTCTTTAGTTCGTAGAAATACCATCGTTAACTGGCAACGCAAATGGAACGAAGATGAATTGGGCCGGTGGCTCCACTCAATTTTTCCTAAGGTTAGCCTCAATCCGTGGTTCAAAAGTCTGGACTTGAGTCGGGACTTTATTCGCACCTTCTCCCGACTCATGTCCAATCACTGTTCATTAGACGCGCTGCTTTTTCGTTTAAATCTTGCCGACAGCAATCTCTGCGGTTGTGGCCATGGTTACCACGACATCGAACACGTTGTTTGGTCGTGCGAGTTGTATCTTGTCGCCAGATCGAATTTAGAAAACTCCCTTCGGGCTGGAGGAAAGCAGTCCAATGTGCCAGTGAGAGATGTGTTGGCTCGGTTAGACCTTGATTACATGTCCCAAATATATGTTTTCCTTAAAGCTATCGATCTTCGAGTGTGATTGTTCATACATCCTTTTCACCTCCTTTTCGTCCTTCGCGAGCAATCGGTTCCCTTCCTACTAACATTAAAATAAGTTAAATTGTAAATACATATTAGATGTAAGGATAGTTTTAAGAATTGAGTGTGAAGTGTCAGTGTGAATGAGAATGTAAATGTGAATGTGAGTGCGAGTGTAAACACACATCTCCTTACATCCCATCCTTTTCCTAATGAAAATGTGTCACCCTTCTAAACTCGAGTCGACCGCGAGTAATCGGTTTCCTATTTCATTAACCATAGAATTAAGGAAACAACATGTTGATATATGCTAGTTGAAATATAGTTAAGAGTTTGGCTCCATTAAACTTATATAACTGAGCCTGTAAAAATAAACGGATTAATAAAAAAAAAACAATGGAAAGAGTGGCATAAGAATTTTGTGGCAATACACACAACGTCGGTAACAAAAAAATCTTGAATATTTGATACGATGTGCAAAAAATGAGAAATGTCATGTCTTTCAATCGATAATAAAATAATCGATTTTAGGAATAAAAACAGACGGTAAAAATTCAGAAATGTTTATTGTACCGCGTATTACCATTTACATTAAAACTAGATGTAATTTCAGTTTTTTTTTAAATTTTCATCTTTAAGCTATTGAGAATGGCGTGAAAAAAAAAATCAAAATTCCAGCTATCAATAATCGATAATTACTATTTAGCTACTTTTCTGCAAAAGTCAACAATAGAAATTTGTTTTTTTTAAATTTGATTTGAATTTGAGGGAAAGTTTACAGCCAAAAATAAACATACACAAACAAAAATAAACAATATATCCAAAAGATAGAGACATTTTTCTCCAAATGTTGAGATTAGTCACAGATCAGATCAATGGGAAAGATACAGGGCGCTATCACAATACGAATGTTAGAATCCTTAAAAAAAATTACAGTTCTCAAACGATGCCCGTTATTGTTTACGTCTGAGAGATGTCAATGCGCTACAATTCCAATCATGTATACACTGCTTTTGGAGGGTGAACTTTGAGTGAATAAGCTGAAGCCCGAACTCGAAACCCAATATTTTTTGTGATATCGCTCGAGATTCCACTAAATGCGATACGAAATACCCAAGATACCCAAGAGATTGTACACGATAAACCATAAGAAAACACGCTGCTTCCCAAAATATATTCTATTGTCAGTTCATTACAATAATTCCGTAATTTAGATCCAGATGCATTCATCAATTTTTTTATTTTTGTTCCAAAACATTGGTTAACTTTTCACCATTTCAACTATTTATCGAACGGATTTGATACATTGCTGAAATTTGTGTTTGACCCCTGATAACTTATGTTGACTTTATAATTTTCAAAAAAAAACCCTTGCAGCGGTCGAAATATCAGACTAATTTTGGATAAGTCACTTTTTTCCTCTATTATAGTGACCGTCAACACATTTTGGGGGGTTTGTCACTTATACTTCCATTTTTGGAACAATGTCGGGAGTAAGAATTGAACTCGTGACCTTTAGCGTGAGAGGTATGGATTTTACCACCGCGCCAGATCGCCTCCACATGAGTCACTTATATTTTCATGTTCGGAAAGGTTCAGCTTAGCCATTTCTTGATATACCGGTGTTTTGAGGTGTTGAAATTTACATTAGAATGAAACACAGATAATTGACATTGGTCACATTAGATTGGGATATATTCTGATGATAATGAAGATAAGTCTCTGCCTTCCTTCAATTGAATATAATTTCCGACATATGGCTAGCTCGACCAACTCGGTAAAAGTCTAATCGGGAATTCCAAACATCGTTTTTTTTTCAACATTGGATATCGTATATCATTGATAATGTGGCAAATATTTTCTTTCAAGACGTCAATCATTTGCTGCTAATCGGAAACTGCTACTAGACCAGAGAAGGCCAATTTCGCCAAATTATACGTTTTTTTTTATTAACAATGTCAATGAACGTCAGTCAAACGTTCAATTTTGAGTTGGAAGCAATTGAATATTGAAAAGTAACATAATTGAAATTATTTTGATAATTTTTGATGAAAATTCAAATAATTTTCTACATCCGTTATTTGACCAAAATGATCTGGGTCTTATAGTTTTCGAGTTGTTTTTTTTTATAAAAAATACTAGGAAAAAAACTCTGAATTACAAAAAAAAACATCCATACATCGGAAGAGGGTACTTCCACAGGAATAGTTTTTCTCCCAATAACTCTTTCATGTCTTCTTCAAAAATGCATGCAAATTCACATTCCATTCTTTGACCAAAGTTTCAAAGATCGTATAGTTTTTAACCATCCTGCACTCGCGCGAAAAATCGTAACTCGTGTTCTCACAGACTGTATGCATCCCTGTAATATTGCTGTTGTGTATTTTGTGTATTAGAATGTTTTGTAAAAAATTTAGAATAAAAACTTGAGTCATTTTCAAAAAGTGGTCTAGATTTTTTTTTCAAATATGAAATATTTCGAAAATGGACAATGTTTTACACAGTCACATTTAAATCTGAGATGGTACTGCCAATGGCTAGTCGAATTGACATGAAATTCGTCAATTATGTTTCTAATTTGGTAAAAATGCTAGCGAAGTGTTTGTATTTCCGGAAGAAGTGTGTGGTGATAACTATTCACCCGAAACCCTTTTTTTTAAATTATTTGAGTATAATATTATTTAGTTGCTGGACAGAATGATGAACATCGTTTTTTTGTTATGGACTTGAATTGAATCTAGGCTTGAATAGCAATCAATTTCCAAGCAGTTAGTAAATTGATCTGATTCTCTCACATGCTTCTCGCGTTGTGGATTGGGACAGAAAGGTCAAGCTGCAGAACGTATATTGTGTCGATATCAATTTCGTTCGTAGCACTTTCAAAGAACTTCACTTGAATAACTCAGACCTTCGTTTTTTTCCACCCTTTTCCTCGACCGGATCCAAGAAATAATTAAACTGGAAACTTTGGAAAATAAATCATAACGGGCTGAGATCGATTGAATGTCCTTTTTTCGTACTCCTCTGTTCCAGCTTCGGTCGAATTCTCACCGTTCCTTGGTGACGCAGACTTGGCCCGACCACCGAAAGTTCCAGGTCGAAAGGTCCAAATTCTTTTGTTTCACATCAGATTGACCCTGCTCCGCGAGTTCGGCGCGGCCGTTAATTAACTTGTATCATTATTATTTCGCTCCCTTCTTACCTCGAGCGTCCGACCGCCAACCCTCCGACCGCTTCTTCCGGGAGCCACGGGCTCCAACTCGTCGTCATAACTTCCATCATTCGTAGCATTCCTCTGTTCCCAACTGACGAAAATAAAGCTTAATGAACAGTAAAAATGTTTGACTCTCACGAAAAACGCACACACAAATGGAAATAATTTTCAACAGACGCAAACTTTTTCCCGGTTTCCAACCTCCTCTCGTCGTTTCCATCCACCGTGTCGCAAACAGGCGGAGGAGACTTCGAAGGGAAATTCCCTACCTTCCCATCGTTCCCGCCCAGTTTCGCATTTCGAGGTGTTTGCTTTGTAAACCAATTAACGAAATTCTTTCAAATCGTTCTCCATCTTTCACTGCTGCTGTTGCTGTTGTTTGTTTTGCATTGCAGCAAATTTACTCGTCGCATTTTACCTCTCATTAAAAGTATCTGAAAAAGCGATTGCCCCCGCCTCCTCCCACCGTTTTCTGGGAGGCTGCGGGCCTATTTGTTTCATTTTTCCTCCGCCCCTTTTTGGGGGTGACCGATCGGGGAGGGTCTTGACCGAATGTTGGCACTTTGGCAATGTTGGAACGGCAGTACGGGCCACTTCTGCCGGGGGTGGGGGGGTATCAACTGCAGCAGCAGCAAGCTCTTGGACAAAATATTCCGCTGCTGCCAAACAACAAATTAAAAACAGAAAAAAAAGAAAGAAAATCGTGGCGCAATTTGCCATTCAAATGTAATGACAAGAAAAGTTTATTGAAAAGTTTTTCATTTTCAAGTGATTACACTCATCAGATTGGAAGCTGCAGGAAGCTTGTTCCCCGCCGACCGGTCTTCCCATCGGTGGCCACTTGGAAACGGGCACCCTTTTTTTTGCTACTTAATTTTTAATTAGGAAAATAAAAATGAACTTTTCCTGTTGTTTAATTTTTCCCGGGAACGGAGAGATTCGAAGAAAAGAAACTGTTATCATTTTTCTCCTCTCTGCACATCATTCCGCTACTGTGTCCCGGCGATTACGCTGATGCTGAGGATTTCTCTTATTACCGGGACAGAAGCTGCGATAGTGGCAACAAGTTTTGAAATACGATCGTGGAGGGGAAAAACAGTGGGCGACGAAATGGGAAAGCTTGCTTCACTGCTGATAAAACTGCGTCCGCTGCCGCTACCACCCTATTTGACATCTGATGGGATCCTTGCCTCCTCCTTCTCTCCATTTCCAGCCCGGAGACGGGAAAAATCCCCCGGCAGTGACACCAATGCAGTGTTGATGAAATTTTGATTCGAACAATTAGACGTCACTTTTGCGAGGAAAACTTCCATTCAGCTGGTTCTGAATGGGAAATTTTTCGGTTTGCAGCCTATCTCTTTTCATGTTCGCATCCGATCGTTCTTCTTCTTGTGGGCCAAAAAAGGCTGGCTTCCGACGATTCTGCATTCTACGGTTGTCGGAAAAGCGGATTAAAATCGCTTCCGCCGGCCGAATGAGCGGTATGGAATGCATGTGAGAGGAGTGCCCTTAGAGAAGTTGGGAGGAAGTGGTGGACAAACTAATCCTATTTATTATTGTTGCATGAGCTGCAATCTGTGGACGAGCGAAGAAATTCTTGAACGGACTCGCACAACCGTCTTACGGAGCCGTACGGAGCCAGGCATTACAAATGTTCGCTTTCCGAAGTGGATGGTGCCCCCCGAAAAACCGTTCATTTCTAATCCGATCCGCTTAGAGGGAACAGTCGAAGAATCGCTGCTTCGGAGGAGGGGGCAATCAGACACTCATGTATGTGCATTATATGGTTTGCTGCTGGAGCGAATTGTGCGTCTTGGGAGTGGTATCGGTTGGAAGGTGAATTTCCACAATTGGATCAATTATGAGGTTTTAGATGGAGTGATTACGCTCGGACAAAGAAACGAATTTATTGTCGTATTTTTTTTACTTTTGAAGAATCACATTTTGTTCTTAGAAAGGAAATGAACGTAGAGTAAATTAACATTTAACATTGTTCTAAGCAATCAGATGAGATAAACAATTGGCATGTGTCATAAGAAGAATCTCTATCTGATCATAAACATATAATGTTTAATAATAATTCTGGTGAACTTTTGATCAAACAGTTCAGAGATCCGAGAAGTACAAATTGGGATAGTTATCATTCCAAACTTCAGGAGAAAATTTTGATATCAGTGGAAAGTATTTCTTCCACTGAACAGCTTGAAATAGTTTCATCAGAAGTTGAAACCAATATTGAATCCATCTTCGAAGAGAACTGTCCACTGAAGCAAAAAAACTTCAAGTAAGGATGCATCTTGGTGGAATAAAAAACTTGGAAGGCTTAGAAAATTGTCTAGAAAACTCTTCAACAAAGCAAAAATTACCTCTGATCGGACAGATTAGCCCTTTGCGGTCTTATTAAATTTGGGTATAGGTATCGTACTGGTCGGAATTATTTTCACTTGGAAAAGCAGCGATAGCTGCAAGATTATGAGAAATAAACATTTTTTTATGTTTGTTTATGAACTTTTATGAACTATACATATGTATTACCAATGTATTTTAATGTTTTGTTTTTATATAAAATATGTTTTATAATTCATCTTCGTATGAAATATTTCGAAACAGTTTCCGAGAGTAAATCATATGAAGTATAATTAATACATAATTTTGTTTTTATTATTCGTTGAATATGAGACACTTTTGCCATTGATGCAATAAATATGTGATTAATGCCAGCAATGTGTATCCAAAAAGATCAGAACTTTTCTTTTTTACCAGACAACGATTTTTTTACATGAGATTATTCAGATGACATAAGACACTTATGCAAACAATTATTCTGCTCTTGAAAAACAACTACTACAACATAATTTGAACCAGTAGTGTAGCTACCCTTTTCACGCGTCCCATAAGAAATATGTTTAATAAGAAGTCTAATGGTAAAGATTTATATTAGAGATAGGGAGAAAACCCAACCAAGGATCTTCCAATAGGATTGTCGGGATTTTCCATACTAATAGAAAATTATATACATGCAGAAGGTAGTAAATAACATAATTTTAGTTTTGAGAGAGATGTACATCCTCAGTGAAGGATTAGGATAAGAGAGAAAAATAAAAGAAGTCGATCGTCAGCCACGTAGGAGGACAGTCGTGTCTCCTGCAAAAAGGGAAAAGTTGTGTTGTTATTTTAAAAGAAAAACCAAGCGCCTAAACCGCGCGGGGCGCTTGCAGTAATAATGATTTCTGCGTATCCGAAATGATCAGAACTTTTCACTTTAGATGAACATAGATTTTGTCGCTTGAGACACTTATGCGATTATTCAAATAACATGAGACATTTATGTAAACAGTAGTGATACTTATGAACAATCTTTTCCATCACACTAAAGTGTTACAATGGCTAAATTCTGCTGCTGCTGATTTTTGTCCCACATTCCTATGCATTCAACGCACTGTGCGTTGTCTTGTGTGGGTGACTACTTTGTTTGATACTGAGTACCGTTATCTATAACTCATAGGAGCACCGTATTGATTCGGGAACAGGTTCACCAGACATCAAGCTTCGTTTAGGAAAAGCATAAACTGATAATTGGTTGAGTAAAATATAAGATTAGCATGGTTTCTTGCTGTGGTGGCTGAGAGCAGACAAACGACCACAAAGAGTTAAAGAAATTGTCTAACAGATTATAACAAATAAATCCGTAAATCTAAGAGAAGGGATTAGAAGTTCGCCTTTAGTAGCAAGCCCTTTCTAAGAATCACACCAATGAACTTGGTAGTCTGAAATAAGGAAACGGTCAATATACAACCGACTCCCAGGAAACACTCAGTATCATGATGGAATCTTGAGAATAGAGCTAATGAAATGGCTAGGGTGATCTTTACGAAGTCAACTGGATTCCTTTAAATCTCCAGGACCAGACGGGATTTATCCGGTGCTGTTACAAAAAAAGCAAGGATATCACTGTCCCTCTTCTGATGGAGATGTTTAGAGCAAGTATGGTACTAAGCTACAATCCTAGTAAATGGCGAGAAGTCCGGGTTATATTTATTCCCAAGCCTGGTAAACGTGACAGGACGACTTCCAATGCGTATAAACCAATTAGTCTAACATCTGTCATCTTAAAAATGATGAAAAAGGTCATTGATCTTCATATCAAATCATCATATTTGAACAGGAAACCATTGAACAAATTACAATTTACCTACCAAGCAAATAAATCAACTGAAACAGCGCTTAACACGTTAGGTTCAAAAATAGAGAAGTCTTTCGATGCTAGAGGAATCTCACTTGCAGTTTTTTTTTATATTGAGGGAGCATTTGACAATGCATCCAACAACTCTATAAATAAAGCTATGAAAAAATGGTGTTTTGACATGTGCATCTCCAACTGGATACATGCCATGCTAACCAACCGACTAATAACAGCTAAATTAGGAGGATCTACTCTAACAACGAAACCAACTAGAGGTTCCCCTCAAGAAGGAGTTCTGTCTCCTCTGTTGTGGTCCCTAGTTGTCGACGATCTTCTTAATAACCCAGCTAATTTAGTATACGAAGTCATTGGTTTTGCTGATGACGAAATCATCTTAGTGAGGGGTAAATGTGAGTATACTATTTCCAATAGAATGCAAACAGCCCTTAACTATACACTCAAATGGTGCAACTTGGAAGGACTTAGTGTTAATCCTTCAAAAGCAGTCATAATTCAATTTACCAGAAAAAGAAAGTAGAAGATTCCACGTCTTAGATTGGAAGGTGTACAATTGGAGCTTTCAAAACGAACCAAATATTTAGGTGTCATGCTTGACCAAAAACTAAATTGAAACGACCAACTGGAGTATGCAATATCTAAATCCCAGACTGCGCTCTGGAGTTGTAGTAGCGAAGTAACCTTCCAAATGCTCTTGTATACCTTCTACCCTTGCACCAATATGTGGAACTTGAAGCGGAAAAAGGTGCTCTTAGGCTGAAACGTATGAAACATTTTCTAGAAGGAGATCTCACAAATTCACAAATTTTCAAAAATCTCTTTACAAACCCTGAAAGATTTTCAACTGAACGCTATAGTAAGCACGAATGAAGACTGGATGGAAACAAAGACTAACTTCAGTGTTCCCTTCAAAGTGATTGAATTCGATCGCAACGAATGGGAAGAAGGGGGTCCCAACACTCGTCCAGGATCACTCGTGTTTTATACCGATGGATCTCAAATTGGTAAATCTTCGGAAGCTGAGATTACCAGGAATCGACATGTCAATTCCAATGGGACAGTGGCCTATAGTTTTTCAAGCAGAAATACAAGCTATTCTAACAAGTACAAATATTTGTTTGGCTAGAAAATACAAAGATATGATATCTGTATCTTCTCAGATAACCAAGCAGCTCTTAATGCAGTAAAAGCATACACATGTCAGTCAAAGCTAGTTTGGGAATGTGTTCTATCTTTGAACCAACTAGCTGCTACTAACGAAGTTAATCTATACTGGGTGCCTGGTCTCTACGGTATAGAAGGTAATGAAAAAACCGATCTCTTAGCAAAATTACGATCTTCAACTAAATTCATCGGGCCTGAGCCAGCTCAAAACCTGGGAAATATCAATAATTGAAGCCAACTGGAGGGCTCTATCAACACCAAGACAATCCAAAGTATTCATTACACCTTCTAACAGAATAACACGCAACCTACTCAGCTCGAATAAGGCAGATTTGAGTACACTTCGAACTTGAAACTTCGGAACATTTACTGTGTCAATGCAGTACACTAATTCAGCGAAGACTGAAAAGGTAAGGAACTTCATATAGGAAGTCGTACCTTCGTGGGGGCACTTATTCCCTTAGTGATGGAACGAACTGACACTGCATACATAGCAAACTGGAGTACACTAAAGGGCGAACACGAAATTATTGCGCATAGGCATAACTTTTTTACCATTGGGTAAAAATCAACCAAATTTTGCACACTTTCTCATTGATGTGTATTGTCTACATGCTGTCAAACTCGAAGTCGTGTTTTTCGATTCAACGAAAATGGAGGTGAATCAACGCGAGTCGAGAGAACAAATTCTTTCCAAACACCTGGAATTTTCTGACCTGTCGCACCGGCAGTTGGGAAAAATGTTGAACATTCACCATTCAACCGTATCCAGAGTGTTGAAGCGGTTCCAGGAGCGGTTGACGTTGGACCACGGCAAAGGAGCTGGAAGAAAACCGGGACCGAAGAACAAAACGACGGAGGGAAAGGTGAAGCGGATGATTAAAGCAAATCCCAACGTCTCAAGCCGTGATTTCGCTAAAAAGATCGGCATGTCGCAGTGCTACGTCCAGAATGCAAAGAAGAGAGCTGGACTACATACAAACAAGGTACAGAACTTCCCAAACCGCGATGAGCGGCAACAATCGACGGCTAAAACTCGGGCACGGAAGCTCTACGAGAAGATGCTGACAAAATATGGCTGCTGTGTGATGGACGACGAAACGTATATAAAAGCTGATTTTAAGCAAATTCCGGGGTTGTAGTTTTTCACCGGCAAGAGCAAGTTCGATGTGGACGACAAATTTAAGAATAAGAAAATGTCGAAGTTCGCCTCCAAATATCTCGTTTGGCACGCCATCTGCTCTTGCGGACTGAGGAGTGAGCCTTTCGTGACAAAGGACACAGTTAATGGTGAGATCTACAAATCTGAGTGCCTCGAGAAGCGCCTTTTGCCGTTCTTGCAGCAGCACGACGAAGCTCCGCTGTTTTGGCCAGATTTGGCATCATGCTACTATTCTGAAAGTGTCCTGGAGTGGCATGAGGCCAATTCTGTCCATTTTGTTCCAAAGGACATGAACCCGCCAAACTGTCCGGAGCTGCGCCCGGTGGAGCAGTACTGGGCAATAATGAAGCGGGAACTTCGGAAGAGCAAGAAGACAGTCAAAGACGAGAAGGATATGTTAAGAAAGTGGAAAAAAAACTGAGAAACTGGTACCGGATGACACTGTAAAGACTTTGATGGAGGGCATCAAGCGAAAATGCGTTCAATTTTTCACTCAAGGCTCCATCGATTAACTTTTCTTTTGATTTTTGGAGTAAAAATATGTATAAAACTACCCTACAATTTTGGTTTGATTCTAAACATTATAAGAAAATTGGCCTGACATTTCGGTTTCGCAATAATTTCGTGTTCCCCCTTAACAATAGATCAAACTTTTGGTCGCAGTGGTAGAATGCTCCTGCAGAAGAAGAAGAACATTTGATTTAGTTTTTCCATCGATAAAGGCGAACATATAAGCCAGAAGGCCAACATTGTGAGTTGTATTCATGGTCCTGATACGGTAACTGCCAATGATTCATTATCTTGGTCTAAAATGTCGATAAAATAATCAAAACTATCTAGCTTAAATATTCTGAGAACTGATAGAACCTTTCTAAGTGCCAAAAATGGGTGATCATGTTGTGACAAAAGATTCAAAAATTGAAAGGTGATTCTACTACACACAAAACTACAGCATCAAAAACCCAACAGCTAACAGCTTCACCTCCGCAGCAAGTGCTTACATATTTCGTTAAATCTGCTGAGCTTGTCAATTGCATGCAATAGTCATTGCCGTTGTCGCATCCATAAAGCAAAACCCCATTAAAGCACACTTTCCATCCTTTCGAATCATAGTCATAACGTCATACGTAGAGAGGGGGGAGACCGACCCGAAAAAGAGTCCCACTCCACCCATCCATCCAGGCTCAAGGCTCGTCCTCTGTTCGGGGCGCTGCATATCTTGTCGACCCCTTTGAACAGCGTTACAAGAGCGGGAAAAGTGATATCATAACTCTGACACTCACTTTCGGGGGCTGCCTGTTTCACTTGTTTGCGCTCGTGCGCTCACACACTTTCCCATATATTTTCCACGTAATGATATTACACATAAATAATCATATTATCATAAACGTGGTTATATACGATTTTTGGGAGCACTTTGCGAGAGATTTCCGCCTCACTGTCGTAGAGACACCTCTTCATCATAATTCCTCTCCGGCGGCGCACACACACACACACACACACCTCCCCCTCACTTTTCGGAGCATCTCGCACACGTCGTTGTCTTCACGTAGCATTTTTATACCGTTCTATGTTTAGAATACAATTTAGATAAAGCAGCTTGGGCAAGCTGAGAGCAGAAAAAAAAGGTGGGAACAAAAAATTGCACCAGTCGACTTCATATATCTCAACCAACAGCCCCCATCCGTACGCATACATCGTCCCACGCTCCCCGATTAAGCCTTGCTCTCACTCATTGTCACGTACTTTTTTTTTGCCAGCCGATCCGATTCGCCAGGTGGGAGAAATTCAGGTTTCCTTTTTTGGCGTTGACTCTGTTTTCGTTCCATCTTTTTTTTTCCTTCTCTTGTACCCGTGCGACACTTTTGCCGCTATCGACGCTAACATAAATTTACCTACCTGCTCTGGAGCTGTCTCACGTTCGCGGGAGCCGCCGCTTATTTATGTCATCGGAAAATTCCACCCCCCCAACCATCCCCACCGTACGTGTGCATCCGAGCCCGAAAGTGAGAATTATTATCTGTATTACTTTATGGCATCTGTAAGTGCTTTTTTGGTAGTCTGATGTTGGTGCTGGTGCAACCTTCAGACACGTTCAGCAGGAGCAGCAGCAAGAGTCGTTTGGGTAAATAGTGGAAAACTAGTCAACGGCGATCGGTTTGGTGACATCCGAGAAATGGATGCCATACAACAAGTGTACACGTGCACACATACACAAACCCGGGGAACAGCTTATGTCGTTACTGCATAAATCAAGCAAATAGTTAAGGGGGTTAAGGGTGCAATTTATGGCCGTTCGACGATGGAGTCAGTGTGTACGCGAGATGTGTGCACCGATCTTACAACAACCGGCTGAGTTGTTCGACTTGAAATTGCGATTCACCTCTCATACAAGTGCGACGCAAGTCTAAGTAAAATGCATCGATATCCCGAGTAAAGATGTAAGACACTAAATTCTATGAAGTGGAATATATCGAATTAAAAATAAATTGATGATGATTGCTTGTCTCCTATCACTACGAGGGTTTCAACAGAAAGACTTATCTTTTAGGTAATACTCATGTTTCAACAAAAAGAGAATTCTCTGCTCTATAAAATTGTTTACTTAAAATCTCCTAACTTTTTTTTCAGTGTATTTTTTTTAATGTGTTATATATTTTTTAATGAATCTACAATTAATTTCCTACATTTCATTATATGACCAGTTTTTTTTCTGGTCTTATAGTTTTCGAGTTAGATTTTTTTGTTGTAAAAAATCAATATCAATAGGGCCAAAATAACCAACTCGAAAACTAGAAGTAGGGAATTAAAAATATTAAAAAATATGAATGAAAATATTTTTAAAATTGAAATTATATTTTCGCAAAAACCAATTTTTTTAATTCTTAAAAAAATATGAACATTTTTTCAGATTTTCTTTGAAAATAACCTACTGTTTTACTCGTTTCATTCTCGCCTCACATGGTCTGCGAGAATATACACACAAAAATGTTATGAAAGAAACATTAGTTTTTCAGAAATCTCCAAGCACAAATGTCATACCGTTTTGTCTCATATTCCGAAAACATAAGCTGTGATGGCCATTAAACAGTGTCTCATTACTCAAAATGGTACTCTTTCGAAAAATTGATTTGATTTTTGGATACAATAGAGCTTTCTTCCGGGAAATTGCAAAAATGTAATTATATATAACTATTAAACCACTGGACCGAATCATTTGATCGATACATCAAATTAAAGTCAATTAGCTTGGCTTCTTTGGAAAAATATTATGCTCTAAAAATGGATTTTGCTTTTGTAATTATTGATTGTATTTGTTTCTTCTAGTTTACATGGTATCGGGACCAAGGGCGCTATATCAGTATCGATTCCTGTAAATGATGATAAAATTAAGTCTATAACCCTAAGAACATCAGGGTTTTGAATATTAAATTATTTATAACATTAACGTTCAGAAAATTTACATTTAAAAATGAAGTGTTCGCAATTTGAATCATGCGTAGAAACTTTTTTTCTGCTTTCTGCATAAAATATCATTTTATTTCATCTATTAATTGTAGAATCTTACCATTTCTAGCACTTAACATGAAAACAACAAACAAAATAGTTGAAAAAACTACGAAAACTAAGAAATTAACGATGATTTTTTTACAGAATTTGCTAACACAAACATTTTATCATCGGTTTTGACTGTCACTTTTTTGCAAATAATTAATATTAGAAATTATAGACTGTATCGATACCTGTACATGGTATTGAAATGAAGGCTATAACCCAAAGAATTTCAGTGTTTTGATTATTAAATTAATTTTTACATTCAATTGAAATGAATTTACATTTGAAAATGAAGTGTTCGGAATTTTATTCATGCGTAGAAACATGATTCATATTCCGAACGCTACTTCAATATTTAGTTTAATGAAGTTTTCTGCATAAAAGGTTCATACTTTGTCTAGCATTTAACACGAAAACAACAAACAAAATAGTTGAAAAAAAACTACAAACACTGAAAAATGAACGATGCTTGTTTTTTACGGAATCCGCTAACGCAAACATTTTATCCTTGGTTTTGACTGTCACTTTTTTGCAAATGTCTAGTATTATAAATCATAGGATGTAGCGATACCTGTAAATGATGTCAAAATGAACCCTATACTTCAAAGAATGTCTGTGTTTTCATTATTCAATTTTTTATTACATAAAAGTTTAGTAGATTTACATATAAAAATGAAGTATTCGGAATTGGAGGTTTTCGGAATATGAGATAAAACGGTATACACTGAATTTCTTTCTTATGCGATTGACGCGAGCGCGCAGAAATCGCGTTAAATACATCGCAAAATTTTAAGAAAATCACGTAAAAAAATCACCGAAAAAATAGCGTAAAAAAAGTCCAGTGCATTTCAGGAACTATAGGAGTTAAAATGTTGATTAGAGACCATATTTTAATATTAACTAAAACTTTGCCGAATACACTCTATCGCTATCTTGACATTTAACGAAATTAGAATTAGTTATAATTCTCTCAATGAAAACATGAAATAGTTGTTGTTAGAAAAAATATTGTTAATTATTGTACGAGCTATTCATGTGTTTTTTTCAGTAATTAAAAAAATACGTTTTTTTTAATTTTACAAAATATCTTAGGCCCTTTTCAGAAAGTCATCTTGTTTTTTTTTGAGATTTCAAGTATAAAAAGTTGCTTCTCTAAGAAGTTTCTATAGCCATAAAGTGTCTCTGCAACTGAGATGGTGCTGCCTATAGTTCAGCTAATTATAGGTTATTGGCTACATAAGTAATGGAATGAGTATAAAAAAAATCTGAGAACCGGTGGAATTCGACAACTCATTCTAAAAAATAGAGTTTTTGAATAAAAAATATAGAAATGCAAATGATGGATATTTTTAGAGAAGTTGGTTGTTTCCCTAAGTTTAATCTATTACACCTCTTTTGTTATATATTTAGCATCGCCTTTAGTTGAATCTCGAGCGATATCGCAGCAATACTGGGTGTTGGGTTGTCTGTGAACTTTTCAATGAAATTCGACTTCGTCTTCAAAAGCTGTGTAGATTAATACGTGGTTGAAGTTGTAGTGAATTATTGAAATTTCAAAACGCTAATGTCGTCGATCGGTTGAGAACTCTCTAAGCTATTCAATGATTCCAATATCCGTATTGCAATGACGCAAAAACAATTCTAATTTTTCATTCAGATGTTCTTGAATATTTATTTTTAGTTGTTAACTTTCCATCTAATGAGCTTGATTACTATTGTTAAATTATACTGAAAATTAACTAAATTATTGAATAAGATCAGGATGAAATTCGGAAGATTGGTGTATAGAGGATATTCTCCAACAATTTTCTCCACGCAAAAAATTATATCGCAAATAAATCGATGCACAGGCGGTTAATTTCAAGGGTGGTTTTAACGTTTTGTTATGTTTCCTCATGTGAAAAATTACATTATGACTAGCAGCCACCATAGGCTCGAAGCTTCAATAAAATCGGTGAGGATCTTGGTAGAACATATTGGTTGTATTTTTTTTAGTACATTGTTTATGGAATTACGCTATAGCCAGCAGAGGATTTAAGATTCACATTAAACCCTGATTAGAATGATTTTATTCTCGATGTTAATTAAGTACCACACACGAAAGTCGAAAGAGAGTTACGGCAGATAATTTAATTTTCAACATAATTATTAGAAGATGAAAGATGCCATGCCTGATTTTTCAGGGTTTCCCAGACTTTTTGGCTCGTATTCTGACATCCTGACAAACACTCGATTTTGCCTGATTTTTCTGAAGTGATCCTGATTTTTATAAGAATAATAAAGAGGATTCGTATTACGTCAAAGTTTTACTGGTTGGAAATGAGAACTTATCTTTTCGGTCCTCCCTTGTATAGTGATTGCTCTTTCTGTCGTTTATTATTTATTATTACGTATAAATATTTTTTTCAATGCTTAAAACACGTAGTGCGTTTATTCCACCTGAAAATCCATTATGTTTTTCGCTTCGCGATGACAGAAAATGAAACCGTCAACGCCAATTGAATGAATAAACATTGAGGGCAATTTTGCCAGATCTTTCTCTCTCTTATAGATCTTATAGTTATAGATATTTAGTAGATGGTTTTGTAAAGTATATAATAATAAATTATTCAAAAACCGTAAAAAAGTATGACATTTATTGTCGTAGTCATAGTATCACGAACCACAATACTAATAATACATAGTTGTGGAAATGCCTAAAAAAGGACAAGTGGAAGCTTGCTCATGTATAAAACAAAGTAATAAAAATGATATAACAAAAAATAGTAATAGATTGGGTACGGAAATATTGGAAAGAATATTAGCCACTAAGAATTATGTAGAACCGAAAAAAGAAGGTAAAGGTTCCCTTATGTTTTCGCAGCAAATTCGTGCCGCCATTGATGATAAATAAACCGATATGTTGATCAAGAGTAATCCTCAGTATACGACAAATGAATTAGCAAATTCAATACGGATATTTAAATCCACCGGTTCCACACAATTTGAATGAAATGCCTTCAACCGATTGCGTTTCAATCTGCGGCTCGCTTTATAAATATAACGAAAATGCAGTTTTGAAGCAAATCGTCCTCGTGATGGAGGTCTCCTTTCCATCAGGCCAACGATGCATGTCTCGATAAATTACAAAATAAATTATTTTGGAGACATGGTAGGAGATCCTATATCACCAGCTTTCAAATTAACCGGTCATTACACCCTCAGATTATCGCAGGTTCAGGCCTCTACAAAATTCATTCAAGGGCAAGAACTTCGATTCTATGGACAGTATAAAGAATACATTGAACAGTTTTCGACGAGAAAGCGAACATAATCTGGTAGGATATAATTTCAAAGCTGTATGAAACATGGCGAAAGATTGTGGAACAAAACTGTGCACATAAAATTGAATAAATGTATATCGGCACAGACTTTCCGGACATCCCAAAATGAGCTATCCTGTTTTATCCTGATTTTTATTTTCATTTTGCCTGATTTTTTGAAAAGTATAGTTGGCAACCCTGGTTGTAGGTATAAATACATTGGTCAATTGAGCAACTTTGCATACACTTACATAAATCTAAAAAAAAAAATAGACAACTTTTTGAAAACCCAGCTTTTTTTTAGTTTTTTTACAAAAGTTTCTAATTCAAAAACTACAATACCTACGAAATTTTGATCAAAGAATGGAATGTAGGAAATTGTTTAGATTTTCATTAAAAAATCCTTTTTTTTATTACGCTGAAAAAAACAATTCATAAAACCTCCAAAAAATTTCCAGAAGTAACAGTGCTTTTCATTCAATGTATAGGAGACTCGTTGATTGTATGGACTATTCATAAAATTTTCGTTCAGCATTAAAGAAAAAAATGTTTTGGAGAAAAACAAATTTCAATTTTCAAATTATTTTCTGATTTTTTTTCAAATTTGTTACTGTTTTTTAATCAAAACTTGAATAATTTCCTATATTTCATTGTCTGACCAAAATTCTGTACTTCTTATAGTTTTTAGGTTAGAATTTGTTTGAAATGATAAGCTTTTTTATTTTTTTTAAACAATAACTTATTAACAATAAACAATAAACAATAACTCCTCATAACTCTAAGACTTACAAAATTTTAGTCAGAGAAAGAAATATAAGAAATTATTGATTCTTTCATAAAAAAATACAAAAACAATTTACAAAAATTACACTGAAAATATGTTTCAAAAATTTAAATTAATTTTCCTAAAAAAAATTTTTTAAATTCTGAACGAAAATTATATGATTATATTATATACAGAATCTATTATGTGATTCGATTATTCACAATTTTGGACTCGATTATATACAGTTTGGAATTTTTTTTTATTTCAAATATGACTTATTTCAAGAAGAAATGCAACTTTTCAACGTTGAGGTGTAATTTAAGTGGCTATTACATGTACAGTGGGGTAAAAATCGTCATTAGTGAAGATTTTGTTTGAATTTTCACCAGGAATTGTTTATATCAGAGATCGAAATTCTCGCTCGGCTGCGCGATAAATATTCATTCAATCAATCTAGTTTTCGATGAACTGTGTATTGTTGATATTTTCGTCTCTTCCTTTTCACCGAAAATTATTTTTCAGAGAGAAAGAGATGTCGAAAATCTCTATCTCGGAAGTTCAACGAGAATGCTTTTTCGTCTCTCATTTGGTACTGAAAATATGGAGCGAAAAATCAAAGCTAACTTTACCAACATTAGTCTGTTAGAGCAGCGTCCTGAAACCCAATATTGCCGCATGTTTTCAGCTGTACTGAAGAAGTGAAAAACCATTATCGGCATCAAGGAGTCTCTGAAAACGAGACCATTTTTCGGCAATCATAACTCACCGAAAAATAAAAATCGGCTCTGCGTTTCTCGCGAGAATCGAAGTGAGCGTATAATATTCTCTCGCCTCCTATATTTTCAGCTATGTTTCTCTGTGGGTGAAAATGGATGTTTTTCGTCTCAAATCGGCGAGCATTTCGATCTCTGGTTTATATCGATATTGCAGCCAAATTAAGAAAGATAGAAGCTAGGTGTCAGGGAACAAATTGTAGAGCGGTTAGATATCATCAATTTAATTGATAGAAATAATCTAGTTTAATATAAATTTTCAGGATGAAATTAATAGTATCACATTAAAAATTATAAACTTTTACGTTTTTCACTTCCAAAATGTTATCAAAATCCACTAATTTAAATGTTTCACTACTATATCCTGTACAAAATTGTCTCATCTTTCAAATGAAAGCAATAGAATCGTCTCATGTAGCGTACTTTGTGATGTAGAGCCAGTTTGAGGCAATGAGTCCGAAACAAAAATAAAAAGTTCTATAACTCTGTCATTGTTGAAATTCGAACATATGCGTAGAAGGATTTTTTTCATCAAATATGATCGTCTATCATCTCCTGAGCAAATTTATTTTTTTCATGTGAGAAAGGTGTTTTCTGACTTTAAGGGGATGAATAAGGGGAAAGGGGAAAAAATCAAATTCCTCTTTTATATTAAAAAAACGAAAAATATTGTTGCATGTATGTAACGAATAAATTATGTTTTTATTTTTTGACTCGATTATATACAGGAGTCGGTTAAATAGGGGAGAGGGAGGCAAATTGGCGAGGGAGGCAAGATGACGAATTGGTAATTTGACCCGTTGTAATGAAGGAACCTACTTTTTATTGAAGATGCATCATAACAAGGCTAAACTTTGTACTTGGTAACTCTGCCAAAAATGTTATCACAAAAAAAAGTGAAAAATAAAAATGTGAAAAATCGTGATTTTGTCATTTTTTCCGTTTTTTTTTCAAATTTTATTATCCACTTTATGAGAAAAGTTGAAATTGCAATATAATTTTATACATGGTAAAGGTACTCTATTGTACATAATCGGTTTGTTTCCGGCAAGGTTCAATCATGAATTTTTTCAGCTAAATTCTTTTAATGAAAAAGTCGCTTGGGGGCAAGTTGGCGAACTGCAACATTATGTTAATTTTTGGTTTTTTATTCCAGATGGTTATAACTTATAAGTGAAAAAGGGACCAATCTTGGTCGGACACCAGTTTGGAGAATGTTATGAAAGCTATAGAAGAAGGTTCGTCTGGGTGCTTCAAAACAGTTCGGTGTGCCAGAATCAACTTTGAGACGCTATCGACGAAAATATCCAGACATGGAGGTTAGATTCAATTCAGCATTTGCGTTTCCATGTTCTTTATGCAAAACATATTAAATCTGTATCAATTTCAGGATACGTCCAATAAAGGCCGCTGTATGATTTTGTGGTCGCTGTTGACCAGCGTGCGTTGGGTCTTACAAAGGTTCAGCTTGGAAGAATTGCCTATTCGGTTGCGGTTAAAAATGGCATAGAGCACCCTTTCAGAGGAACATGCGCTGGACGGACAAGGGTTCAAATGTTTATGAAGGCTAATAAGTTATGTTTGAGAAAGCCAGAAAATATCTTAGCGGCTCGATTAATGGCATTCAATAAAGAAAATAGCGACTTATTTTTTTGAATTTTGTAAGATATACGAGCTCAGTATCGGTTCCCTGCGTGTGACATTTACAATGTTGATGAAACTGGCGTTTCCACTGTTCCAACCAAGGATAAGTAAATAGTTGTTATTACATTTTGTTGATTTTTAGGTGATCAAACCATATTCGCCAACTTGCCTCCAGGCATTCGCCATCTTGCATCCACGTGGAGGAATTCGACGCTTTTGCGCAATGTTTTTTGGTGGACAATTTTTTTTAGTTTTTTTGCCCATCCAATAGATAATATGATAGAAAACACTTCAGGCTATAAGAATCAGCAGCAACATTAAAAAAAAAAAAATTCCAAGATCCAGGGCTCGACAAAGCTTAACGTCGCCATCTTGCCTCCCTTTCCCCTACAGTGAAAAGAAATCAGAAACTGTATATAATCGAGTCCGCGCTGTATTCCATACAACTACCAACAAGTCTCCCAAAAAATCGGAAAAAGGGCACAGTAACAGGGAAATGGTTTGTTTAGCAAGTAAGCAAGTAAATAAGTCATTTTATCTATTTACCCTCAATCAACAGTATGTAGAGAAACATCATGAAAAAGGTTGATTTCACCTTCTAATTGGATCACAATTGCATCACAATAAAGTAATATGAGCTATGTTTCTGAACTCTTTATTATGCTTCGGTGTAACGTACAATTTTGAAAGTGGAATGTTCGTTATATCGAAGTTTCCCTGTACTTGGTTTTGGTTATTATGCCTAATATCACCCCTTGATTTTCAACATTGAACATACGCGGGAATTCAAGCCAAAGCTTGGCGTAACATTTAACCCTGAATACAGCAGTGACAATCCAACATGAAGAGATTTGTCTGAGTTAATTTACGGAATCGTGTTGTTTGATGGTGTAAAAATAGCACAAGTATAGCACGTAGGTTCTCCACCTGCAGCCTTAGTTGACCATAAGTTGGTATTTTTGAGTGGAATAAGGATGCGGTGTATACCATGAGCAGAATCCTTCTCATAAAGTTGTACCAAACTCACAACAAAAAGTTTCGTTGCAGTTTGGTTTCACATCCAAGCGATGCAT
The DNA here is from genome assembly GCF_029784135.1 of Toxorhynchites rutilus septentrionalis. NCBI lineage: Eukaryota > Metazoa > Arthropoda > Insecta > Diptera > Culicidae > Toxorhynchites > Toxorhynchites rutilus. Next base: position 329,383,123 of record NC_073745.1, on the reverse strand, counting down.
CTGGCCACTGACAACAGGTGGATTGGCGGCTGCACCCAAATCTAGCCACCAAGTGCATCTCCCTATTGCCCCTAATGCACAGCTCTATCTATTCAAAACCAGCGATTCCGTGCCGGCGGACAACGCGGACCCACCTTTAATTGTCCTCCGCACGGCACACAGAAGGACACAACACAATCGTAAAAATCACGTCGGAACAAAAATCTCCGTCTCGGCTTTCTGCTTTGTTGCTTGCTTGGCATCATAATGTTGTCCCCCCGCCACGATCTCTCCGCACGGCAGTGGCCAACCAGTCGTATCATTCCGTGTTAATTCACCAACGAGGAAGGAAATGAAAATAAACACAAGCTTTTTGTGTTTTCCACCGCACCACCTCCACCGGATGGCGGAAAGCCAACATTCCTGAAGTCCCACAGTTCACGGCACGCCACCAACGCCATCGTCTCCATCGTCTCACACACCAAAAATTAGTTCAATTTGTATTCGCAACGTGCAGCGGGCTCCGAAAAAAGCGATTTTCCGCAAGATCTTGTGAGAAGCGCCACTTTTTCCTTCTGTGTGTGTGTGTGTGTGTGTGTTTGTGTATGTGTCCTCCTTGGAAGCTACCATTGCCGTAATAGGAACAAAACCATATTCCACCATTTTCTAATTACTTATAATAGCTCGGTGTGGTGTTTGTGTGTATGTATCTCTTTCAGCGAAAGAAGTGTACGAGATTTCGTCGGTCGGTCGGTTGGATGGTGGGCCTCATGGAAGCAATGAAGATCTTTTCACGTACCAAGGGCCACTTACCCGATGCTCGGAAGCTAGAGCTAGAGAGCCTGAATAGAATTGGTCGGTGGAGGTATGGCCGGGCCTCGCCTGGAATACGGAATGAGACTCGGGCCGGCTCTCCGCAAAATTGCTTCAGCCAAACGATACTGAAAGCGTTTTTTTTTTCTTCTCTTCTGGGCTGTGTGGGGGTGGAAGAAAAACGCCATCATTGCACGGAGAGTGGGCGGCGGACTTGAGTGCATAATGAGAATTGTCTAGAGCACCGCTGGCCGTCATTGCTTTTGCACTGAATCTTCCGGAGATTCTGCGGTGTACGTGAGGCACGCCGTGGAGCTTACGAAAAAGGTTGGGGACCATTTTCATCTAATAATCATAAAATCTTTTTCACTTCGGCGAACTATCATTATCAAGAGGTGGTGATCGTGAACGTGTGCACGGGTGTGAGAAAGCATTCCGAGTGCGCGCCAGAGCTGCAGGATGCTGCGAGTGAGACTACTAAATGTTGTTCTTAGCTCTCTGTTCACAAGTGGCGCAAAACACCAAAGCAATGGTGTCAGATTGGACCAATTGTTGCGTGAATTCAAACATCGATTGACGATGATCCGACGGGATGCTCGCTGGCAGCACAGTTTGTTTGTATTCACCATTCAAACCAAAATCTTTCTGTTGCTCTGTTGCCTGATGCTCTCAATATTCTACTCTGCCGTCTTTCAAGAGGCATCCAGAACACGTATTGGTCTGCGAATGAAACTTATTTCCATCTCCTGCTCCTACTCCACAACAGAATGTTGAAGAGCTGAGTGATGGTACGCCTGTTACGGCGCACTCAATAGATAAGGGTATCCTACCAAATGAAGCCTTGATGAGCGGCAGCACATTTTCATGAGCCGGCGAGAGAACTCCTTCTGCTACCCTTCAGTGACAGCTAGGATCTGCACTTATGAACGAACAACACAAAAAAAAATCAAACGTACAAAAACCAACAAGATCGGTGTGTACATGCTTCGAATTCTGATATGCATATTTAACCCCAACCCTGCCAAGTCTGGCCGAATGCGAGAAACGGAGAGTGGGTGTGTATATGATGTTCACTGCAATCTGCCCGATCACTTACCCCAGAAGTGGAAGGAAAACACAACCCACCCTCTGTCTGCTCGCTTTTTCCCCCGCCAATAATCCCTTCATCACGCATGAAAATATTAATATTTCAGTCAGAGTCATTTCATTCCCTGGCTCAGCACAAACGCACACCATAAAATAACAGCTCCTCGAGCATTTGCCTCGCTAGGCGAGACATACGATGTCCTCGCTTCCCACCCCTCTCTCGCGTGGCCACCGACTTTATCGTAATTCGTGAGCACATTGTGTTAACATAATCATTAAAATTCTAAGCGCTCATTATTTCTACACAAACAAACTGCCACCGCAGCCACCGTATTTTTAATCTTTCCTCTCCCCCCCACAAATGTTCCAGTTCCCGTACGCACGTGACGCGTTACGCGCGAAGCTGTGTACAAACAGCGGCCCGAGAGAAAGATATAGGTGGGCAAATATACACCCACGCAGCGTTCCTGCAGTGTATGTGTTGACTTTAGCGCGGCGTAATCCATCGGGTGTCGCAACGCCCGGTTCAGCGAACCGAACCGAGCGAACAGTGGATTCGCCAGGGACCAGAACCAACCGAGCGGACACGCATGCTTCAACACGTGGCCCGTCCGACGACCGGCGATGGGTTAAGTACTTCTATTTCAGAGTGTGCGAACTTTTCTTGTGGGTGTTTTGGTTTCAAGGATATCTCCGCGCGAAACAGGGGGTTACAGCGTTGGCGTTTTCGGGATTATAAAACCTGCTGTCGAGTGGCGCGAGCTCGCAGATGAGGTGAGTTAGTGGAGAGATTATCCGAGATCATCTGTACGTACCTGTAAAGAAACAGAGAAAAACGGAAAGATTAGTCACTTCTTCAGATTGTGAATCGAGAAGTTTTATGGAGACTTTCAGAATTCACAATTCAGAATATGTTTATTCTAGGGTTTGAAAAGAAAGTCTGTTGAAAATGTATGCATAAATGTAGATCTCTAAAATTGTATTGGTATTGGTATTGGTTACTTAAAAAAAACAATTTCTAAATTATTCCTACAAAAATGTGAATGTTTAATCCTCAAAATTAGTAGTCGTTAATTCAAGTTATTTAATCCTCAAAATTAGTACGCGTCAATTCAAGTATTCTAGCGTCTACGGTAAATTAAAAAAAAAACTATAGCAGGTCATTAAAGTAAAATACACATCTTTTCCGTAATACCATAATAAGTGTCAAATTTTAAAACGGTATCTAAGAATGCTTTTGCACTCTTTTAAGCTCAAATATTCATTTCAGATTTGGAAATTGTTTCCGATTTTCAGATTTAGAAAAAAAGATTTTTTATTTTTTTTGATGAAAAAAAAATTACTGAATTTATCGGTTTATCTGTAGAAAAAATAAGTGCAAATTTGATAGTTTTACCGACAAAATTTGGTAAGCATCAAGCTGGCATTCCCAACCCTACTTGTGCAAGTGGCCGCTTCTCGAACGCCTTCCGGAACATGATTTTTAGTATAGCCGTTAGTGTCTCCAGCATTTTTGGCTTTAGGTAACTTCACTTAGGCAAAAATAATTATACTTTTCTTAGTTCTACTGGTGGAAAGAAGTTATATTGTGGTGAATAATCTGAATCAGGAAATTGCTCAATGTCATGTACGTTGTTTTCGGCGAGGAACTCACGAATACCTTCAAATCATAGCTCCATAGCATATATTCGCGTTATCGAATCATACAACATAGGTTAACCTTTTATTGACGGTACCGAAATAGATCATGAATGACATAGTCGATGGAAACAAATAAATTTTCTTCGTCATAAGCCGACTTTGTTTTCAGTGATTGGTTAACTAAAGGTAAGCCATTCTTTAGTTCACCAACCACTTGAACAGTGTCGTGAAAACGTTTCGTACTCATATACCCACGTCTCGTTACCCGCATTTTTTTTTTCAACGTAGGACTACGTTTAACAGAAAGGTATAAGGTGCGAAATGAAAATATACAAAATTATCACTTAACAAATAATGAAAGATTTTGAATGCATATAGTTCGACCATTTCTTGCCAGATCGCAAAGGTGTTTGCATCAATCGATTGGATCAAATCGATTTATATCATTAAAAAATGAAGGAAGAAAAAAAAATTTGAGATAACTAATGAATAATAGTTAAATTTTAAGCATTACTTGAACGCGATAAATTCTTTTCTGTGATTGATCGATTCCGATTGGGACACAACCTCAAACTGTATCGACCAAAACGGGCAACTAAAGTAGCGGCGAAGTGTAATTAGAATACATTAATATCATTGCAAAAAATCGCAGCAAATCCAGGGCCGCTAAGAGAAAAGCCGTATAACGAATCAATTATTCTAATACGAAATCATACAAATTCTTTTATATCGGTTTCAAATTCGTTTAAGGTAGTAGCCCGGTGTGACGGGTTCAGAAAATCGATTTTTTCACATTTTTACATTTTTCGGAAGAAAAACATCTTAAAAATACCCTGAAAAAAAATCAGACCGAAATTTTAAATATTTTTAAAGTTATAGTTAATGTAAGAGAGCGCGCCGTAGTGTGTGTGAAAGCGTGTGACAAAACTTTAAACGAGTTTTTCTCAAAGCCGGGCGAAATTTCGGGGAAACACTGACTCAAAACTATTCAACCGATTGGGCTAAACATTTTATCCGTTATTCTAGGCACACATATCTAAATACGTAACTTTTAAAACATTTAATTTTTTTAATAATAAACTATTTTATTGAAACAATTTATCAAAAAAAAAAAATGATTTTGAAAACTTTTATCACGAGTCCGCCATTTTGTTTTAGATTTTTTTGTTTTATGTATATCATAAGTTAGTTCATTAAAATAAAGTCTGCAGAAAATTAATCTTTTAGAATATTTTATTTCAGATGACATCTTCATTCCAAGGACTCAACTCTGATGTCAAATATTAAAAACAAATTTATGTAAAATTAAATATTTTTTTAAAAATATTTTAAAACACTAATACAAACATGTAAAAATCTTAAAACGATCGCATTTTATTTTCTTGGTAAAAAATATTATGAAAAAACGTTGAAATTTCGGTCGTCACGCCGGGCTACTACCTTAACGAAATGCCGTATAAAGAGCGGCCGTATAGTGAGGTACGGGTGTAAAAGTATTGCGTTTGCTCTAACCAACGGATTGAACGGACCGATTCTGTTGCTTTCATTTGAAAGATGAAAAAATTTAGTATAACATATAGTAGTGGAACATCTAAATTAATGTATCAAAATAAAATTTTGGAAGTGGAAAATTTAAAAGTTATTTTTTTAAATTGGTAATTATTAATTTTATCCCAAAAATTCATACTAAACATGATTGTTTCTATCAATTTAATTAAAGCTCTCTAACCCCTCTACAATTTGTTCTTTGACTCCCAACTTTATATCTCTCTTAATTTCGCTGCAATATCGATATAAACAACTCCTGATGAAAATTCCTTCAAAATCTTCAAAAATTGCGATTTTTAATGAGTTTTGATACTTTTGAACTTTGAACACAAGCAAAGACATTGTAGATATTTGAACATGAACGCGAGAAACTCGTCATTCTTCGAAGTTCGGAGTCATTCGGATTAAAAAATTTACATAAATTCAACATTAATGAAACCATTTCCTTAGAAATAGCGATTCAGCCACGCAAGCGAAGCGACGTAAACATAGAAACGCAAACATGAACAATTCAAGACTTTTAAGCGTTGATTACGGATACGACGAACAACACACAATATATTGTTGTGGATCGCGTATGCCGCTAAGAATTTTTGGTGTATTTCAAGATATTGTGATCCCAACCTTAAACGAGTTTCACACGACTCAACACATCAGCGCCACTTACTTCAAACAGGTGTCCATCATGGCAAGCATACAGAACCATATACTGGCGACAAAAAAGATGAATGTAACTCTTTTCTGAAAAACTTTTTTTTTTTTTTATCTGTATTATAGTGACTTTCAACTAATTTGGCTGGTTCGTCACTTTTACTTCCGTTTTTGGAAGAAAGTCGGGAGTGAGAATTGAACTCGTGACCTTTAGCGTGAGGGGCATGGATGTTACCACTACGCCAGATCGTCTCCACTTCTGAAAAACATTTCTTTGTTTCTCCGTCAGCACCATTTAAACTAGGTGATTGTTGAATCATAAAGTAAAGGGTGTGTCACATCAAATTGCATCACGGAAAAAAACGCTGTAGAAATTCGCCCAGTAGACCGATCCTTTTGAAAATTTTAGACAGTAAAATAAAAACTATTAAGCAACTTTTGGCATTTTCTTTTTATTCATACTTCGAGCCCAAGCCCGTATGCTCGCACCTTCCTCTTTACCCCGTCCATAAGGTTCTGTACAACGTCAGGATGTAGTTTTTTTTTTAACAGAAATCCATTTTCTCTTGAAGTCCGCCTCCGATTTGACAACTTTTGGGTTCTTCCGGAGGGCCTGCTTCATAATCGCCCAATATTTCTCTATTGGGCGAAGCTCCGGCGCGTTGGGCGGGTTCATTTCCTTTGGCACGAAGGTGACCCCGTTGGCTTCGTATCACTCCAACACGTCCTTTGAATAGTGACACGAAGCGAGATACGGCCAGAAGATGGTCGGGCCCTCGTGCTGCTTCAATAGTGGTAGTAAGCGCTTCTGTAGGCACTCCTTAAGGTAAACCTGCCCGTTTACCATGCCGGTCATCACGAAGGAGGCGCTCCGTTTCCGCAAGAGCAGATCGCTTGCCACACCATGTACTTTTTGGCAAACTTGGATAGTTTCTGCTTGCGAATCTCCTCCGGAACGCTGAATTTGTCCTCTGCGGAGAAGAACAATAGGCCCGGCAGCTGACGAAAGTCCGCTTTGACGTAGGTTTCGTCGTCCGTAACAGGCAATGCGGCTTCGTCAGCATTTCGGTGTACAGCCTCCGGGCTCGCGTGTTCCCCACCATGTTTTGCCTTTCGTCGCGGTTAGGAGCCTTTTTTTAACCTTGTATGTACGCAGGCCCTCCCGCTGCTTGGTCCGCTGGACGAATGAACTTGACAAATTCAACTTATTGGCGACATCCCGGACCGAACTTCTCGGATCACGTCTAAACTGCTTAACTACGCGCTTGTGATCTTTTTCACTGACGGAGCATCCATTTTTGCCGTTCTTCACCTTCCGGTCGATGGTTCGGTTCTCGAAGTATCGTTTTAGTACTCTGCTGACCGTGGATTGGACGATTCCCAGCATCTTACCGATATCCCGATGTGACAACTCCGGATTCTCGAAATGAGTGCACAGGATTAATTCACGACGCTCTTTTTCGTTCGACGGCATTTTTCCAAATTTACGAAAAATTTACAGTGAAGCATGGCCAACGTGATCTATACACTCTTATCTGATTATAAGCGAAAACTGAAGATATAATTCCAAAAAATTAAATTTCTACAGCGTTTTTTCCGTGATGCAATTTGATGTGACACACCCTTTAACAGCACGGGAGCAGAGAAGCAACTGGTTATTTGCCGACAATGTGTACCTCAGCAAGAATATAATATCTTTATAAGATCGAGGCTTAAGTGTCAAATGGGTCCACTCTGCATATATATCTTTTTCTGTTTATATAATTTATCCATTGATTTTTCTACTATGGAGGCTTCTAACTACAAAGGTCAATTACCGCTATTCTTGAACAAATCGTGAATTAAAGTGAAAGAGAATCAAAGTTGAAGAAATCATCACTGCTGCGTTAGGTGCCCTTTTTTGTTGTTATTTTTTTTTTCGAAACACAGAAAGGTACAAAATGAACCTATGGTAAATGAGAATGATACATATTTTCGCCAATTTAAACAATTTCAGAAATCGTAAATAATACACAAAAATGTTGAAGAAATTTCGAATCGAACCCTATGTAAATCATTAAAATAGTTTTATGTGACGTTCCGAACTCATAATCATTTATCATTAATCTCTTCCATTTTAGCTTTAGCCAATGATAAACAAACATCGATATTACAGCGCTTGTGGAAAAAAAACTGCAGTTGATAACTACTCAAATGTATCGGATTCGTTTCCCCGTCTTTGATGTTTCAAGCTCTGCAATAGTTATCCGTAAAGCAAAAAATTGTTGATTCAGCTATGGTATTTATCTATATAACTATCACATCTTCAAAGTAGTTAACTGTTTGTTATCTCGATATTTGTGTGATCGAGCTGAAAGAGAGAGAGAGAGAGTGTCTTCTACAATTGTAACACTAGAAACGCGAATGAATCAAAAACACTCCATTTCTTGACATGACAACATCACAAAATTTGTTGTAGTTTGATAAGAATAAATGTTATAACTTGTTGTTTCTGACGAAATTTTTCAAATGGATTATATTTTGTAGACAATTAAAATTTTATATATCATTTTTTATTTCAATTTGTATTTCTATTATGTCTGTTATGATACTGGAGCAAATGCGTCCATTTTTATTTCCATTTTGTTGTTATTATGGAGTATTAGTTTATTAGTAAAGCGATTTCGCTGGATGGGGATATTCAAAGTCAAACCGAAACAAGACTGGCAGTAAGACTTTGGCTCTGGTGGTCTATCCGGCTCTGTGGCGGATATGACGTTGTTTGATATTGCATTTTTTCAACATACATCTGTAAATAAAATCGGTTCGTTTTTTGGTAAACCGATTTCAGTGCTGAGAGCAAAAAAAAATTTAGATAACTCATCTTGCTGTAACCTCTGTAGGAGAAGGAGACGAGACCATCATCATCATCATCATCATATATTTTCCTTCTAATTCCTGCTCATATATATGTGTGGGATGTGTGGAGCTATCAGTATGCCTGATGTAATACAAAAAATGATAATAAAACATTACTTCTATTTTTCAACAAATATTTCTGCAATATGCACTTTATATAAGTAGATGGACACAGAATATTTCATAGAGGTTGTCTAAAAAACATTTTAAAACCATCACTCATTTCGATCAACGTAAAATGGTGCTTGGTGTTGTTCCCGTGTGCTGTCATAAATCTGTTACTGCTGCAATGTTGAATCAGAGAATTTTTACCATTCTAACAAGCATCAATGTAATATTGGAATCGTTTCCAGGGTTCTAAGATTAGGAATTTAGAATAGCTGGGGGGTGCTTAAAAAGATGCTTTAAAAGTTCGAAACGAAATCATTTTTAAATAGAACGAATATGTGCAAGAATGGTGAGCAAAAAAATGGATGAACTAGAATAATTAACGGTTTACTCGCCTTTCTGGTGCTTAACAACAACAAAAATAAGCTTCGAAATCGGCATAGCAACGTTACGATGAACGTGATCCAATCTATTGAGATAACAGCGCACATCTCGGAGCTTTAACTAATAGTCTATGTTTGGCAAGAACATCATTACACAAATATGTATCAAGCTAGAGTAAATTAGTTTTGGGTAAGGACATTGATTTTTAAATTCAACAATTATTTTTAAATTTAGATTTTTGGAAGAGAAAGTACCGATAAAACCTATTTTTACCCCTTCCAGAACAAATAAATATTCAATTTCGACAAAAACCAATGACAGAAAAATATTACGGAATGAAATCAGGAATCATCTCGAACGTTTTAAACAGATTATAACAGGTGACAATACATGGGTTCATGGATATTATTTTGATGCAGTGATTTTTTTTCGAAATGCCTACACCCAAACTAGTGTTGGCTGAAAACATTTCATCTTTGGCAGAAATAATGCCATTTCTTGTGCTGGAGGGTCAAATGCGCAAATAATGAGCTGTTTTAAGGTGAAGCTAGGCACAAATGGCTGCCACAATGGCGCTCATTTCTTTCATGTTCCTCCCTCACCTCTCGCCCGAAAATCAATAATTTTGCGAAACAGTGTGAAAAAAATGATGGTTTTCGCACACTTCCCATCATGTTATATCAACCAAACTCTATACGATTACTCACAAGATATCAAATTTTCATCTGCTGTCGCACTGTATAGTGAAAAACGTCGGAAAACTCTAGCTGGTGCTCTGAAAGTTAAATTTTCATTTTTCAATCTTCGGCAATGGTTTTATTTGTATTGGTGAAAGCATCGTTATTTTTTCGACACTGATGTCAGACAACATCATCGAAACAGCTATAAAAACCGCTCAATAAAATGTTATTCCTGAGTCATAGCGTTACAAAATCAATAGAATAAAATTGTGTTGATATCAATACAATTATAATTTTTACGTTTAATGGGTCTATAATGTAAGTTTTAGCAACTTTAACATTGGGTAAGAAAATTGTATTGTAGAGCTCGGAACACTGCCTATGCTTTCAAAAACAGTAAACGGAAAAGTATTACATTCAATCAAGATGCCTCGGCCAACGAAGAGAAGGGTTAAGGCTCTCCAACGTGAATATGTGAAAACAATAGATCAACGAAGAGAAATATTAAGGAATTATCAACATCGAGTTACTCTGCGGAAGAACTTGTTAATACCAAAGGAGCCCCAATTTGCATGTGTAATAAATTTGCTCATATTACGCTCGTGTATAATCAGAATTTTACTTTGTGACAAGTCACCTGTTGGGTTTTCGTTGTTGGTTTGAGATTCACTCCACCCACGGTATTTATTAAAATTATTGTTAAAAAAAAAGAGAAAACACTACAGCAAAATTCAAAATCTACTCGTTCGGGTTCCTTTTACCGCCTTCAGTCGTGCCAACCTGTGCGATGTTTTCAATGTGTCGTGTAATGTTGATTGTGCTGTTTACAAACCTTGATTCGTGTTGTGTATGACTATGTGCCGTCCTTTTAACCCTAGATATCTATATATTTTTTTAATCTGTCATTTTATTTTTATTAGGTTTTTATTTATTGGAATAATAAAGATATTTTTTTTAAATTTTATGCGAAGGACCCTATCTAGCTGTTTTTAAATTTTGCTGTAGTGTTTTCTTTTTTCATAACCTGGCGAGACAATAGACGACCCTGGGAGGTTATAAGAGAGTCCATGCGGACAGCTAGAAACAAACAGGTTAAGTTTCACTGGCGCCCAACGTGGGGCCCGAAGAAATTGAAAAGAATTTCTAATTCGTTGAAATTTCTCCGGGAGACCGGTAGAAAAAGTAGTTTACTTCCCAAATCGGAAGTAAATCCCTTTTTTTACCGGTCTCCCGGAGAAATTTCAACGAATTAGAAATTCTTTTCAATTGTCGCGTAGTGTGATTCTTTTTATCGTCATCCGCTTTAACCTGCAAATTTCCTTCCGCAATCGTTCCACAAAAAAAAAGAATCACACTACGCGACAATTGAAAAGAATTTCTAATTCGTTGAAATTTCTCCGGGAGACCGGTAAAAAAAGGGATTTACTTCCGATTTGGGAAGTAAACTACTTTTTCTTTTGCGTTGGGCGCCAGTGAAACTTACCCTGTTTCTTTCTAGCTGTCCGCATGGACTCTCTTATAACCTCCCAGGGTCGTCTATTGTCTCGCCAGGTTATGAAAAGGGAAAACACCACGTTCTTAGGTTTCCTAACAAGACGGACTTTTTATTAAAAATTCTCTCCTGCCCTATTTTCCTAGCTCCTCACTCTTTACAGGGTACTTACAAGTGTCGTGTGTCAGTGTCAGGGCCCGCCGTTGATCCTTACTTGGTTGCTCGCGTTGGCTCGTCTCTCCGGCGGAGATTTAGATCCGGCTCGTCACTGAGTTGTCTTAAGGGATTCTCTTCCCCGGGATTTCAGCTCCGGTTCTCGGCTCGATCGATGATGTCCACCACGTCTCACCAGGAACAAACATCTGATGAATTTCGATTTCGATGAACCTCAGTATGAAACCGCCACACAACTTCGTGTTGATTAATGGGACGGCTTACGACTCCCAATTAGTGAAGGGACTTGATCTTTTGGGAAATATATTCCACGAAAAACTTTTTGTATTTGGAGTCGTTTAGAACACGTCTGGTCTTTGTGCGGTCGCTCCAGTCAGTCCCGAATCGATCCCACCGGAACTCTCTCGACCCGCCAAAATCTACTCGTTCGGGTTCCTTTTACCGCCTTCAGTCGTGTCAACCTGTGCGATGTTTTTAATGTGTCGTGTAATGTTGATTGTGCTGTTTACAAACCTTGATTCGTGTTGTGTATGACTATGTGCCGTCCTTTTAACCATAAATATCTATATATTTTTTTAATCTGTCATTTTATTTTTATTAGGTTTTTATTTATTGGAATAATAAAGATTTTTTTTTTAAATTTTATGCGAAGGACCCTATCTAGCTGTTTTTAAATTTTGCTGTAGTGTTTTCTCTTTTCATAACCTGGCGAGACAATAGACGACCCTGGGAGGTTATAAGAGAGTCCATGCGGACAGCTAGAAACAAACAGGTTAAGTTTCAACTTCATATGCAAATGCACCTTGTATATATATATTTATATTTACAATTCTTCATCGGAACATATCGTTCATACATTTTACTTTAGTATTAAATTGTTATTTTTTTTTCAAATGTATTCAAAGACTCGTGTCAATGAAGCGCCACACAGTCTGATATGTGAATTGATCTATTTACGTGTGCTTTGCTCTTCTCTCACAAATACTATTAACCCATTTTTACACATGGGTTTACCTATACTACTACAATGGCTAGCTTCCACCTTCACCTTAAAATCTTAAAACAAGGTTTGTATGTATGCGAGCAGACATCTCTTTCTATTTTCTTTTCTCATTTCATTTGGGATTGTGCCAAAAAAAAAATACGACGTCAATGGGGATCGAACCGAAACCGGCTGGAATGCAAAGCTATTTCACATGACTACGCTATCCATTCAGCTGCCAGTGATGTTATATAAAAACGTGACAATATTACATCTCATCGAAAAATGAAGTTGGAAAATGTTTTCTAACAGGATAAAGAAGAACATGAGCGAGAATAAATCTTTCTCTGTCTGGGCCGTGTATTTGGCAAACTATACGAAAAGTTTTCGTTTAAATTTGTCTCCTGTTTAGCTCGCTCATATTGGCTCTAGCATATATATTATACAAATGATATACACGTATTGGGGAGTAGAACATTTTCTGTTATTTTTCGGCTCATTTAATGTAATAAATCGGGATGCCATAACATGTGCTAAAAAATAACTGAAAAATCTATTATTTCACGGCTAAGAATTCTAACGAAACTACTGGAGAACATTTCCAGCCAGAATGTACGAAATTTTCAATAATCTTCATCCTGTTTGAAAAAAATGCCATTTATTAACAAAATGCAGTCTCCTAAGTCAAATGCAGTAATCATATCCGATACTTTTCAGCGACAAGTACCATCATGAAGGTCATCGAATTCTCGGAAAATGTTTGCTACCACTCAACACTGATCCTCAAGGCAATCGAAGAGACAACTCCAGCTCCTTGAACGTACACATGAATATACTATTTACATTTTTATAAGATAACTTTTTATGACCGGCAAATCATGGAAGCAGGAGGCGGTCTAATACCCCTAAACCCAACTGAGAAAAAGATGTGAATTTTTCGTTTTATTGTTGATTCCGATCAGAGTGGCGCTCGTTGTGGCAATAGGCGGGGAGTAAATGTATTGTTTTATTGATATATACGCCCATAGAGAGCTCAATCCTTTGCAAATGAGGGATGCTGTTGCTTCGCGCGGGATCCGCGCTACTTACTAGCAGTGGCAGTAGGAATATGAAGACAAACGACTCGGCATATACGGATCGGTATTTATGGTCGACGATTCGGGCTCAGTTCATATTTATACAATTTGACTTTTTGATCACAGTACCGGAAAGTGTCAAGAATGGAAAAAGTTTCTCCAAAACTGTCTATAGCGTGCGAGGCATTGCTGTTTTCTGTCGAACGGGAAATGAGATGTCAGAGAGTTGTATTTCCGTGAAATTTTCTTCCAGACGATGGTACCAGATTGTTTTTCCATTTAATGCCGCCAGTGAAATGACGGAGTGTGTTTCTGTTTTGTTTATATTACTCTCTGTGAAAACGTAAGCAACAGTCGCGTCGAAGCGAATGAGCAGCTTCGCTGTAAAATAATCACACGTGTTATGTTGAAAATTGATTTTCGATGATTTTCATCGATACATTACACAGATTTTTTTTTTCATTTTCTCAAATGCCAAGGGGGAGCAAAGCTCCCAGATATTGATTGGTATAACATTAACGATTTCAACATGTGTATTTGGCCTTTAACCACATTTCCACATCTCTCCGCGTTGAAATATAAATCGTGCTAATAAATTACCACAATGTCGGTTTAATGAATATTAATACCCCAGTGGTTTGCCACCCATGCCACTCTTTCTCTCTCGGCAGCGCCCCAAAATGACAAATGTGGCTGCCCCCGTTCGGGGATCGAGGCTTTGAAAAATCCACAACACTTTCGACCCTCTTGCCTCCCGGTCACCAGTCACCGAAAGAAACCTACCAATTAAATATAAATTGATAAATTAGTCTTTCCGTTCGAATCGGGCAGGGAGAACTTTGTCCGGAAGTCAGTGCCATTTGTTTTGTCGTTGGGTGAAAGTAAGAAAAATAACTCCGTTCCCAAACAAGTGATTTGACCCAAATTGGGGTACCCCCGAAGCAGTGTTAATCCTGCGGATTGAAGTGTGATAATCGGGCTCGTCAATTACAGTACCTGAATCATCCCTTCGGACGACCACTAACTAGTTCACCAAACTGTGAATCGCTGTGTCACGCCTTCCCGCCACGTCGTTTGGGGAACGGACTTATCGCTGTTGGTTGAACCCAAATCACACTCGAGACATACACAATAGAACTTTTACATCGCCAAAAATGAGTTCGTTGCAACTCATCCAATTACGTGAGGACAAATAAAACTGCCTTCAACCAAATGCAACAAACTTTTTCATGCGCAATAGTGTGGCTTCGACCCCGGGAAGAGATAAATCTTCCCCGTAAGCCACTTGGTGGCCAAACCAAGAAATCCGTGTGCTCGTAAAACTGCGGATAAATCCTTATTATTTTCTTTTACGTAATTATCACACTCTTAGGATTTTATTATTATAATTCAAGTCAGACCCAGAAGGAAAGCACACTCCAGATTTTTTTTCTTCTTTGCAGTTGCCTTTCCTTCCTTTCGTTCGTCGGTTCGTTCGGTGCAGAAGTTTTGCCCTTCCCAGGGCATTTATTATCATACCACCCACCCCCACTCTTGTGCCCGCCCGGAAGTCCCATTCACTTTAAGCCACAGGTCTGGAGCACTTGAGAACGTGCTCGAGCTTCGAGCTGTGCGCCTCCATCGAACGACAGACGCAGCATAAATTTAATAAGAGTTTCTTTGTGGAGTACAACTTCTCGCGTCCTCATCGTTTGGTGGTGGAAAGCCCACCGCTGGGAGAAAAAAAGACGGCTATTCGCGGACTAACTCCCGAGCACTGCGTATCTCTCTCGAGATTCACGAAGAAAGCAGCAACACAAGAAAAAAAGAAGAAAAGTATATCATAAAAACAATATAATCAAACCCTTAGGCAAAGTCTCACTCGGTCTCTGCTTATCTCTCTATCTCCAGGTTTTTTTTTGTTTGCACAAGGAATCCCCTCCGTTTCCACGAAAACGAGTCCATTTCTCACCGCTGGTTTCGAGCCTCCTGGGAGAGGCTCCTTTACCGTTTTTGTTGGCGTGCCTCATTTCTGTGATTATTTATTTGCCTAATTCTTGTACTTTCCTCTCGAAGTCAGAGCGACATCGCCGTCGGATAATTTCGCGCTGCATCCAGGAGAGCTTCGTTCCAGCACAGCATCCCGGTGACGAATCTGTTCCTCATTCAGCATTGACTGCCGGTGTTGCGATAGGTAGATTCAACTGCAAGACCCACACCGTCAGCCCCTGATTTAGGGTAATTAATCGTTCGGTTTTGTTTGTCGACGTCGTTCTCAACGTCGACGGCGGGAAACTTTTCAAAGAGAGTGCCCTAAGGCGCCCAACGTCGTGAAATTGTTGCTTTAAATTATGTGCTCGAGAGCAGTACATCGGAAAGTTTGAATCGGTTGAAATTTAGTATAATTTAGCTCATGAGATTTTTTTTAGATTGAATACCTTTGAAATGAAAGAGACAAAATTGACACATTCAAAATAACATTTTGAAAGCCTTAAAATTATATTTTATCCGACACGTATATGACGAATTTCATGCCAGATTGCAATTGAAATGTTGAGTGCAAAGACATTGGTCATTGGAGCAACTTTACATACTTGAAATAAAAAAAATATTTTTGAAAAGAGCGAAAATTTATTTCTTAATTTAATAATAAAAATAAAAATAACTTAAAAACTATAACTGATCTGTCAAATCCTACGCTGTGTCTTGATTTTTATATTTTCCAGGATATCGAACACTTTCCCGTTCCAATCGATGAGGACTTCAAATCAAGCACGTTTTTACATTAAAATTACATAGAGAAACTCTTAACGTTTATTTAAACTTTATTTCACAATTAACGAACAATGGACATTAAAGAGCTTTCATAACCAGACGAAATCAAAAAAGTGCTTTATTCCTTACAACTTTAAGACAAACTATAATACGACTAGCACAATAGTCCCTTGGATCGAGCGGTGTTACCAGACGACAGGAAAAATCTCGTCTAATTCGGAGGAAACACAGTCCTGAAATATTTCTTGATCCAACAATAACACGTACAAAATTTTTAGAGAAATTGAAATGTAGGAAATAGTTCAGATTTTCATGAAAAAAAAAATTCAAAAATTCACACTAGAAAGAATTTTTTTTTATACTGGAATCCATTTTTCTCCAAAACGTATTTTTTTCAAATTCTCAATTTATATCAATAGCCCATGCAATAACCAACAAGTCATCCATATATTGGAAGATGGGCACAGATATTTTTTTCTAGCATTTTTTTTTTCATTTTTTCTTTGAAAAAATTAAGAAAAACTACGGGGATGTCCACATCCCAACAACTTTAGGGGTGCGGGGGTTTATATTTTTTCTCGTATCGTAGATCTTATTTCTCTGAATTCCCCGTGTTTAAAAAGTAACTGTGAACATACGAGCTTTTTCCATTGATACTTGAGTGTTATGCATAATCCACATCGTTTTGAATAGGGATAGTTTTTACACACAGCTCCAATGCTTCCAATCGAAAACTGAGATAATTTTCCACTCATCAGTGCCCTCACATCATTTTGTCAGAATTTTTTCATTCAAAGTTAGTGGTTTTTATGAGTTTTCGGTATTTACTCGCGAAAATATAATGCACCTTGTTGTTTTAATCAACCAAAATAAAACTATCATCCTGCTCAACGATAAGTCTCGTCTATCTATACTACACTATTGCTGCAGTTTTATTTCAAACACATTATTCCTTGAGAACCCAAAAAAGATACGAATTCTGATTAGATTATCCGACGATCGGAAACGATTAAATGTAACGCGTTTCGATTTTTGAAGTTCAATTTATGCATTGTATTGATTTCATCTTGGATTCATTTGTCACAACAAAGTTGAACAATTGCTTCCGATATTGATAAGAGACAAAATAAGGAATCTATTGTTAACTGCAGTATTTTTAATGCAAATAAGTACCGTTGTGAATTATATTTCGGACACTTTGTTCTAATATCTTGAAATGCTTAATGCTCTGATGATATAATTATAAAATTAATATCACAATTGCTTTTTTAGAGTGATCCTTTAGTTTTACTATCTTTTCATATGAGAATTTGAATTATAACATAATCGGCAAAAATAGGACAACACTGCTCATTATCATTTGTGGTTGACGTTTGCTTAACGTGAGCAAGTATAATTTACCCCTTCATCAATATCAATACATCCCGTGTTTCATCAGTTTTCATCATAGTTAACAGTTTATTGTGATTGCTTGGTAAGTGTTTCGCAGTTGACTTTAAAATATAATCAAGTGTAATATAATTTTCGTTCAAAAAATTACAAAATAAAGTGTTCGAAATTTGAATTCAAGCCTTCCGAAATTCGCTTTTTTGTATAAATAGAAGTTTGATTCTCATTCGCTTGATTTAAAAAGCATGTTATTCTAAATTTTTTTTTATGTTTTCAAGAAATAGGTAAGTAAAGTAAAAAACATAAAAGCACATTGAACTAATTTATTAAAAAAAATCAACCAAATAATACCTGTGCATAAAGTTGAGATCTGTTTTCTGCACCATATGCCTTAAGCGTATATGATTCTGAGCGGTAATTTCAAAATAATCGTCCTAAAAAATTAGATTTCAGAAACATGTATTTTTGATTCCAATGAAAGCTCGTATCCCGTTTGCGTAGGAGGAAATTTGAGCTTGGGAATTGAGAATTTGGGAATTGGGAATTTTTTGACTCAAGCGTAACTTTTGAAAAGGGCGTATCGATTTTAGTAAGAGAAATCTTCGATAATTTATACCTCGAAAACTATGAGTCGTGCCGAAATAGTGTCTTAGAAAGGGTTATAGAGTATTGATGTTTAAACGTAAAAAAATACACAATGAGAAAAAAATAGTACTCTTTTATGTTTACAAAAAAAAAAAACTTTAATTTACAATATCAAAATATATATATTTTTAATATTTTCATATAAAATAGAAGTCATGTAGAAAACTTAAAAAATCAGTCCATGATGATAAAACTATGTTTGGCAAACTTTGTGAAACAAATTACAAATTATGAATCCTGATGTGATTTAAAATGGATAAGATCATTATCAATCTCCTTCTAAATGCAGCCATTCTCGAGATATTTGAATAAACATTTCTAATTTATTAATAATGTCTTTTTCAACTCTATTGTTTTCAAATTTATATGTTTTTTTAATTTTTTTTCCATATAAAATAGAAGTCATTTAGAAAATTTAAAAAATTAGTCCAAGATGGTAAAACTATTTTTGATGAACTTTATGGTACATCGATTTTTTATGAATTTTCGAAACTTTAAATTTTTGTATTTTAATAACCATTTTAGCCACAAATTATGAATACTGCTGTGATTTAAAACAAAAAAGCTCATTATCAATCTTCTTCTAAATGCAGCCATTCTCGGAATATTTAAAAAAATATTTCTAAAGTATTGCCTTTTTATAGTAAATAAGCTCTTTCAATATATTTGTCGTGTTATACCATCATGTTCATGAAATTTTCTAAATTTGGTTATAATTTTCAACAACTTTTCCAAATACATCATTATGATAAAAATATATGTTTAGGAGTTATGTTGAAAAACATTTGAAGACATGTGGGTTAAAACTGCTATACATAACATGGGTAACTCATAAACATATGCTTTTACCATAATGATGATTTAGAAAATTTATTGAAAATTATAAGCAAATTCCTAAAATCTCATGAACATGACGATATAAACGACAATCATATTAAAAGAGCCTATTTACTATAAGAAAGACAATAAATTAGAAATATTTTTTGAAATATCTCGAGAATGGCTGCATTTAGAAGGAAATTGATAATGATCAGATCAGAATTCATAATTTGTGGCTACAAATGATTGTTAACATACAAAAATTCGAAGTCTCGAAAATTCATAAAAATTAGGTGTTCCACAAAGTTCGTCAAAAATAGTTCTACCATCTTAGACCCATTTTTTAAATTTTCTTCATAACTTCTATTTCATATGGCATAATTAAAGAAAATTTTAAAAAAATATATGTTTTAGACATTGCAAATTAAATTTTTTTTTGTAATAAAAAAAAGAGTACTATTTTTTTCTCAGCGTATATTTTTTCACGTTTAACCCTTTCGCTACGAGCGTCGTCTATAGACGACATCAGGGTGATACTGCACATTTATCACACCAGCGCGATATGCCTACTTTTCGGCGCAGTGCTCCGTTCAGCGGTAGCACTCCGACGGAACACACTGCCATATTGAAAGGGTTTAACATCAATACTCTATAACTCTTTCTAACGCGGACCTTGCACGCAATATTATTGACAATATAATGACATTTGAGAGCATAATGACAGCTGAACACAGCCGACGACGCAGAAATACGGATTTTCTGATTTTCGAGCATCAATATCTTGACATTTCATTTAAATGTATGATGTTGACGTTTTATCTCACGAACTACGAGACTGAGTTGCCAGATTGCAAGCGGATATTTCATTTTTGTTAGTCTTTTTCGCGATTGCAATTAAAATTCTGAAATTGCTGGAGGCATAAATAAATGCTTTTGGTTTGGAAAACTGATACTTTTAATAGCAACATACGATACTTTTCGCGATACAAATCAAAACCTTAAATAAAACTGACTATGTGATGATGAGAGAGTGGATGAAACGTAACAACGTTTTAGGAGTTTTTCAACGTTGAACTCGGCTAGCAAACGGGATAGCCACTTTAGTCTAAGTTGTGTGTTTCTTCATTCTCCGCTGTTGAATTTGGAGAATGAGAAGATCTGGAAAATCATCATGTGTTAATTTAAGGTGCAGTAGAATTCCCATTATCTGCGGAAAAGTCGGGCAAACTCACCGCGATTGACGAAAATTGCTGAAGACGTATTAACACGTTGAGTGCCACGGTTTTATAGCGACTCTAAGGAAATTTTTAAACGTATTAGGGCCATCCTTTCTTATCGTATTGGAAGGTATTTTTGTTCGAAAGGGAATGCTTATAAGCTTATATGTTTATATTAGTATCCTTTGTTATCATATTTTATACTGTCAGTCAACGGTGACTGACGTGGCAGTCAACGTGTTAAAGGACCAAACACAAAAAAGGTGTTTCAACATAAAATCAATGTTTCAATACAGAAATCATTAAATTATCCATCTATAAGGTCGTGTACACCAGGGGCTAAATAATGTAAAAGCCATGACCAAAATTACAGAGCATGGTCCTACAACTCACTAACAAATTCCGGAAAAGCCTATTGATTTATTACGAAATTCACACGTCGGATCACCCGCTCGCGGATAATCGGGGTTCTACTGTCATAGTCTTATTTATAGAATAAAAACATTCGCATGTAGATAATATAATTTGCATATATTTTCGTAAACTTAAAAAAGTGGCATCTCTGAAACTGAAAGGAACAGCCTGTATTTGTGAAGCGAGTATTATGATGTGTTTTTGAGAAGGAAAAACGAATTTTGAAGTGTAAATTATGAATGACAATTTACTTTTCCGAATGAAATTAGTATTCTATGAAAATGAAAATCTCTTTTTTTAAGCAAATGTTGAGCAAATCCTATACGAAAATTGTGTCTGAAATTGACGTTAATTATAATAAGTTTTAGTAGGAATATCGGAAAATTCAGAGCAAATAGGTTAAGTTAGTTAAGTTAAGTTACGAGCTTCAAGTAATTAAATAATACCAAGTAGCTATTTTCATTCAGATTCTACCAATTGAAAATTGTCTTTGAGCCTTCTAATCTGATGGAGAATAATTTGGATCCCAAACTCGGATGTCGCCACTAGTCATCGCGGATACTTTCGTTGTCTCGGGTTGAGGGCGATATTGACTGTGTAAGGTAGTGAAATATTGATTGAGGTTAGATCGGATGTCGAAAGCCTAGCTGTCACGATATTGAAGACACTTATTGTCAATAATTTTGATCGTGTAAGGTGCCCATAAGACACTATTTCGGGACGACGCACAGTTTTTGAGATATAAACTATCAAAGATTTCTCTCACTAAAATTGATACGCCCTTTTCTAAAGTTGCACTTGAGCCGAAAAAATCATATTTCCTCCAACCCAAATGGAATACAAACTTCGAATCATTCGAATCAAAAACATGTGTTGTCATTTGTCGATTTCATGTGGAATTGCTCAAATTGTTCGAGGATAGATTAGGTTGATGAGAAAATTAAACGTGAGAACGTTTGTGGATCCTGTATTTCAAGCAGAGCGTGTTGTCACGTCACATAATGCATTCCGATACCTTGGATCCTTGGCATGTTTTCTAGAAAACTCCATATACTAGAATTACATACATAATTGCTTTTTAAAAAAGTGAAAAACCGTAATAAAGTAAGCATTTTCATTGAAACAAAATAATAGAAACGTGACTCCGACTGCAACCACTAGCAAAATGAAATCACATAAATTTGACTCCGGACGTAAAAGTGTTAATACATCGGCAAAATATTATTACTAGCGTCGAACAATTAAAGGTTGTGGTATTGTTTTGTTTGTATCGAATTGTACGTTATATCGAAGCAAAATAATGAGCCCAGGAACACAGCTTATATTACTTTTATGTGTTGTTGTTTGGGTAAGGTAAATAAATAATGATGAAAAAGTTCAACTAAAAGATGAAGCCAACCTTTCTAATGATGTTTCCCTTCATACTGCTCGATTCATTTAGAAACCGGAATCATAAAACCAGTTGTATCTAGAGATTGGTTAAAAGTACAGGCCACCAAGTGACCTTTGTTGAACCTGTGAGATTCACATGAAACTCTCAGTACCTATTTCGGAAAATATGTTTTACGCATTGAACATGTGTACGTTATATCGAATGGCGTTATATCGAGGGTACGTTATATCGAAGTTTCCCTGTATAGATTACCAATGAAACCAAACGACGGAAGACACGTGAAGACAATTGAAAACAATCATATGTGTTTGGTGGGATCAAAATAGTATCTACTAAGAACCATTCGAACTAGGAGAAACCGTTATTACTGAACGCGAAATACTTTTTTTTACCAGGCTTGGCTCCTTCCGACTGCCACCTATTTGCATCGATGGGACACACACTTTCTGAGCAGCGCTTCAATTCTCTCGAAAATGTGGGAAAATTGCTGTTTATTCATTTGTGTTCAAGTTTTACTCATTTTTTTAGACAAATTTCCTTCACTGGAGATACCTGTATAATACGAAGGCTGATGTACTTTAACGTATGCGTAACGTAACGTTTAAGAAAAATGACAACTTTTGCTTTCTACTTCATACAAGATAAAACAATAGATGTGATAAGTTTGGCTTTGGTAAGGTACATATCATACTCCTGCCATCTACGAATTTGATTTTTATTTTGGAAATGAAAGCAGAGAGGTATCATATGAAATTACGACTTTCCTGAATATTTTTTTTTGAATTTGGTCTACTACACTATGATGTGACTGCGACTAATACAAAATATGTATGCTGCAAGTGTTCTTTTCAGTACTTCTTTTGCTCAGCCGTGTAAGATATTGAAACGGATACATGAAACATCTCAAATAATATTGGACACACCGTCCAACCAGCTCAGAATCCAAGTCCACCCAACGGGGCTGAATGTAAAGTTCTTTTCCCCGTGAAATTCTTCCGACTTTCTCAACACTAGATTGCAGAGGAACCAAACCCGAACACTCACAAAAAAAAGTCTGAACCAGATAAATATGAGGCAAAAAATTATAATATTTCCGTTCCCGAAGAAAACCCGCTGATCGCCGGCACTCCAGGAGCGCCAGGGATAAAAAGTCAGCAAATTTGCATCGCAAACTCTGCTCTGCTCCGAATGATACGGCTCTATTCAATTTCGTTCGTTCCTTGCGCTAGGATAGCCTCCCAAAGGCGAGGAAAAATCCCTTTCAGCAACTTTTCTCACCTGAGCTGGTTCTGGGGGATTCATTGGGTTTCGTTTCTTTTTTTTTTTCAGGGATAGTTTTCGCTGTCAACGGAGCGGCGCACGTTTTCAATGGGTGTAGTAATATTTATGCAAATGGCTTGACTGGTTTTCCATTTCCAGTATTTCGTCGGTGTTGGGTGACGAGGGGTATCCGACGTTTTAGGATTGCGAGTGACTGTGCCACTATTCGCTGTCAATGTTTCGACACATAAAACAAAACTAACCGTTGCGTCGGAAGGATATAAGCGAATCAAGCGCTAATCTTGGACAATTCGGTTAGCTTTCGATAGAAATCATATGAAATCAAATTATTTGACTTGCCCCGCCAACCCTTCCACCCGGTGAGCACTCCGGAAACCCACGGAAACGGTTTAAAGATAACGCAATTTTCCCCCAGATTTGCACCCGGAAAGCCGAGAGGCCGGGATAAAAAAAAAGGAGCATTTGTTCGTAAGTCGATGAAATTGAAATTCCATTGGCCCTTTTTCATACCCCGAAAAAAAAAAAGGAAGGAACGGTGGAGGGTTCAGTTATACGATCCTCAAATTTATCTCTTTCCTCCGCCCCCCTTCGCCTTCACGGACACACGTGAGCTTCCCAGCCCAAAATGTTGTCGACTCACACGCACAGGATATTTTAAGATTTTTTTTTATCACCGCTTCGTGCATCCGAAGGATGCCAACGCGCACACGTGTGGGTGGGGGTAAGGTTCAATAATCCGTGCTTGCAATATGAGATTCGGTCCTGCTCCTCGAGTGGAAGAGCGATGACGATGCAGGGATGAGTTTTCAATTGTATCCACTGGTGCAAGCTGGAGGACCAGTAACAGGATCTTCTGCTGGAGGAAAAAAGGAGCAGGTGAAAATCACTCTCTAAAGCCTATCTCAATTGCTCTGCTCTCGGCGGGTGGGTGATCGTCTGCTGGATGTGTTGAAGTGGGAGATATCCCCACTCGGGGATGCAGCCTGCCAATACATTTTTCATCCACGGAAAACCGTATGAGGGATAAGATGGGATGGGATGCTACAAAGGCGAACTCGCGTGTGAATGAAGACGGAGGAAGCAAGTGAAAATATTTTCATAACCAAAATGGTATTAAAAGATATTATAATTTTATATCGGTGGAATGCTGTGCACGGGAGGTGATGGTGGGAGGAGGTGGGCGATTGGTGGTAGTATCAATTTGCCGGCAAACGTGCCGCTTTCATGACTTTGGATTTCTTTTCTTTATTATGTATGTCGAAAATGACACGTCAGAAAGACGCCTTTTTGCTTCAGGTGGATTTAAAATCAATGACACTCCATAAGCGGCTTCGGGATATTTTTCCGTAGGTGTTCTTACAATTTTTTTTTTTCGTTGTTGTCTCTGTTCTTTCGGGGCTAAATCGATAGCGGAATGTGGCGAGAGAGCGAGATGAGCTTCCGAAGGTGTGTTTATTTTATCGGTGCTGGTATTGCCCTCAGCTTGGGTCCGCTTTCAGCATTTTTAAGGGGAAGTGATTTTGGTGCTAATGTTAGGCAGCATTAAACTGGTACGTGCGAACGTGCCGAACCTTCGTTGGAGAACTACTGCCATGGTGAAGTTGGAGCTCCTCTCGACACGAGGATATTTTGCAATAATTTAAAGTATCAACGGAACGGTTTCAATTTCCACTTAGCTACAGTGGATTACAGTTCGATTGAACTAGTCGTACTAGAGAGGTTTAATCCATATGCATCGATTACTGGCATACCTTTGCAACCAAATGATTCTCATTTGGTGTACTGATACTTGCCACACTATAGAGACGATATTCATGCTTTTCAGCTCTTTCAAAGGTCGAAAATAAAATTGTTTCCAACACCTCGTGACCGAATTGAAATAGGGAACAATTCCACCAAGCGTTGAAGGTCGTGAGGTGAATGTCCATCGCACGAAACTTCCGCTCTGCATTCGGTTGGATGGTAATTTATTTTGGACAGTCGAAAGTCGGTTGACATGTGGGCAAAAACACACAACAAATGGGTTTTCCAACACGACAACGCTCGACCACACAGCTGCTGCCTCTTCAACCGTTCATCTGAATAATTATATGACTCGTCTTAGGAGCAGGGATGCAGTTATAAAATCCATGTTTATTGTCTAAAAAATCATCCAATCTTAGTACTTTTCCAGAAAATCTGTATTGATATCTGTATATGATTTATTACCATAATTTTAGTTTTTTTCATCATTGTTCGGCATAGTTATTATAGATATGACGATGTTTACAGTATCGTACAAACATATACACTATGGTGCCAATGAATGTATGGAGAAAATCGACCTTATAATTTAAAAAAGTTTCCCTATACAAAATGCTCACAAATTTTTATTCCAGATGACAGTAGATTTCGACGTTTCGTGTAATTATAAGATACCGTTTCGGCTCAAATTCCGAACACTTAATCTTTGACGGCCATTAAACAGTGTCTCATTACTCAATATGGTACTTTTTCGCGAAATTAATGTGGTTTTTGGATACAATAGAGCCTTTCCTTTCATTTGGCCACATAAAATAAATTTACATATTCATATTCATGGTGAAAAACTAAAAATATGTTTGATTACATTTGTAATCATAACTTTCGAGCTACAAGACCGATTCAGATGATCGATATATCAAATCAAAGCGAATTAGCTATTCTTCTGTGAAAAAATATAAAACTCCCAAGAATTTGGATTTTTTGCTTCAAAATTTGATTCAAATTCCAAATTTTCTAACGCAAACATTTCATCGCTAGTCATTTTCTGCAAATGCTTAGTATTATAAGTTTTGGGCAGCACCGATACCTGGGAATAATGTTAAAATGAAGCCTATACCACAAATAATGTCAGGGTTTTTATTATTCAATTATTTAAAATATTTAAGTTCAGTAAATTTACATTAAAAAATGAAGTGTTCGGAATCAGTCTCAAGTTCGGAATTTGAGACAAAACGGTAATTGGCATCAAAAACAAAATTTTCGAAGACACCATTTTCCTTGGGTGATTTTTCGATTTTCAGAAAACTGACTTTGACAGCTTTGCGCCACTCTCTCTCAAGTCCGATTGATTGTTCATACTGTGCTACGTGAATACTCTTATTATAACATATTTTAGAACACACACAAAAATGTAATGGTTGTAATAAAAAAGAAGTAGCATAGTGAGAAAACCATTCAAAAATCGGATAACTATCAACGAACGATGAAGGGACATTAAATTGCTATGAAGCAATTAGGATAGCAGGAAATGTTCTGACGGATTATTTTTATTCCAAACAAATTAACCCGATATGTTTTTATCCATACTTATATTGCTATTTGAACTTCCGTTGTTTCGCTTGACGATTCATTACAGCAGATAATTCTAAAAGTTATTTGTCTGCTATCGCTCAGTTCGAAAACTGTTTCTAAGCTTCAACTCCAACTTCGATATCTTGTACCTTCTTCAGGTGCTGATTCTGTTTCCTAGGGTTAATATACTAGGCATAAATGACTGAAAAAAATTCTGGTTTCCAAATCAGTCTGAGTGAATTCAGGTGTTTCTGTTAGGAATGTTGTCATCAACTTATTACGAATAATTCAACATCAACACAAAATACAAAAGAAAACCTATCAATAATTGATTTCTCCGAATTGTAGAAAGATATAAACTTATCTTTATGTTAGTTATTTCCATGAACTCTTCTTACTTTCCTCTGAGATCTTATTTACCCGTATAGGGATACAACCTATAATTTTTCACACTCTAAAATTTTATTTGTTCATAACCTTATGATATCATGGGCTATCTTTGCATCGTTGTAATTGTCCAGCGCTCAAGTAAACATGAGCTAATTTTTTAATGCAGTCAATTCGGTAAACTGTTCTGTATATTCAGTTCATTTATTCTATGATATATTAGTTAAATTATATGACAGTTTTATTCCTGTTCAC
The DNA here is from genome assembly GCF_029784135.1 of Toxorhynchites rutilus septentrionalis. Taxonomy (NCBI): domain Eukaryota; kingdom Metazoa; phylum Arthropoda; class Insecta; order Diptera; family Culicidae; genus Toxorhynchites; species Toxorhynchites rutilus. Next base: position 329,355,742 of record NC_073745.1, on the reverse strand, counting down.
TACCATAAACCTAGGCTCATTTTATGGTTTAGCAGCGAAATAGCTGAGGTTATCATTGAAATAAATATTGCCTATCGCATGTGGTTATCGGGCCGTATTTCTGATAATCATGTGAAGTACAAACAATCGAGTTACAGTGTTACTAATTTAAAAAAAGTGCAGTTAAATCAAACTATGTTTCTAGCCGAATTAATTCGTCAAAGAGGAGTGTTCATTGGGTTGTCCGACGAGTAATTGTCGCGTTTTTTCATTACAAATAAAATACTTTTTTTTTGTACATAGAATGTACGCATAGAGATGCGAAGTACATCATTTTAAAGCTTAAACTCTCATGTTTTGGAATATTTTACGAAAAAAAAATTATCTTGGTGTGGGTAGATGTAGTGTACAAAAATATCGGGAGGAAATAAATAAATCGAATTTTTTCTGTTTTTTCAAAGATTTAGTGTAATAACACAATTTTTAAGTAATCAATTCAATGGCAAATCCTATTAGCCTCATCGACCAACTTTTATTTGATTTTTACAACGTACAACGTTCCTGACAATTTAATACAGAGATATTGTTGTTTGAATGAAAAATTTCCCCACACTGCGGATAATTTATAATATTCTCCTTGCCACACTGTGTATGACTCATTTGTGTGAAAATGAAAATGTGAAAATAAAATGATTTAATTTAACCAAATATTACCGAAAATGTAATAAAAAACAAACGAGAACAAGAAGCAAATGCGAGAAAATAAATGAATATTATATATGAGTTCTTGAATTCTTCACGATTTCTGTTTTCGTCAAATAATGCTCAGAATAGAGAATGAATGAAATATGAACCAAACACGGTTCAGTTGAAGAATAATTAACTTAAAGGTACTTTCATAAAAAAATATATTTTACAAAATATTCATTATTTACTTAATGCAAAATTTCAGCTCAATCGGATTTAAGCAATAGTGACTCAGAGCGGTCAAAGTTTGAGTTTTTTTTAAATCGAAAAAACATCGAAAATCGGGGTTTCCGAAAAAAAAAAGTTTGATGCCAAATGTCTCAGGATTGCACAAAACGTCAATATTTACTGTTATCGCGAAAAAAAAATTGTCAAAAAAACATTTTTCACAACCATCAGCGTTGGAGATCGATCCTCACGGTCGAAATAGGAAATCGATGCATCCATACAAAACTGTTCTGCTCTGCAAGAAACATCTTTATTTTTACCATGTGAAAACTTAAAGTCATTGCCAAAAGTTTGATCGGTTATGCAGGATAGTCAACTTCAAAGGTGAAAGTCGTTTTCTTGATTCGGAAATTTCCGTTTCACATATACTCTAAATGCAAAAATATGTAATTGTCGAATCGGATCTTCGGAGGAGCGGCTACAACAGACTTAGGCCGATTCATTTCAGGTGGAAAATTTTAGCAATCTCATTGTCGAATAAAATAAATTTAATGACTTCGATGGAAGTATGAAATCGAAGTTTCACTTTAATTCAAGGTATTTGGGAACAAAAACAAATGCTTATTAGGGGTACAATGTACACAAACGAAAAAAAAAACACTTAAAGTTACAAATGAAAGTGCTCAGAACATTAAACATATAAATGAACAATACCCACAAACAAATAATGAACTCCTTTTTTAGGGTTAAATCATTTGCCACAATTTTCCTACAGCATGCCCACAAAACCATCCCTTCCGGAAAAAAGCATAAACGCAAAAATCAACAAACTTTCGAACATGATTCCTGCCATCCATCAGCCCCCCCCGAACTGCCCCTGAACCCTTCACTATCTAAGTCTGAAAAAAAACATAAAACGAAATATTTTGTTTCCCTTCGAACTGTAACAACCGGCACCCACGTAAAAAATCCCACAATCACTCATTTTAAACAAACACGCCGATCGGTCAGCCCAGTGAGGGGAGTGGGGGGAAAACATCCGTTCCTAAAACACACACACACACAAAGGCCAACCGAAACCGACCCCTAATGGATGCGTTCTGCATAATAAATTTCGTAACTTAAGGGCAGTTCTGTTCCGGTCCAGAGAGTAAGTTTGCCTCTCTCTCTCTGCTCCCCGCAGATCACACAGCCAGCGAGTTCCTGGGGTAGGAAGGCGACTGTCAAGGCGTGCAAGGACTATCCGCACCCGGCAGCACCCTTTCTCTTGAATCTTTTTGGGGCGATCTATTTCGTGCATGAGTGGCACACACCAAAGAATAGGCGCGCGCGCTTCGATATACACGAATCAATCAATTTTTTTACGAGCGCGCCGGTTTTTTTTTGCATTGGGTGTCCTTCTTTTGTTTGCGCTTCTTCTCACACTCACTCACCCCCGGCCCGGACGACAAAATGGGGTTAAATCTGGCTGGCCAAGGCCGACCGGCGCTCGAAAGTCGGAATTCGAACCCAAGAGAAAGCTGAAATTGATGTGCTGCAAATTTTATGACTTACAAATTGAGTTGTAACAAAGTGAAATTGATGTGCTGCGCGCGTGTTCTAGATGATAGCTGCTGTCGGACCCCTTGGGAGAAAAGGGAAAGTGGTGGTGGTCAGGGTGCCGAGGTTGATAGAATCTCGACAGAGGACAAACTGACAGATTGGATTATCGCATTCGAAGCGGTCGTCGTCATTGAGTCTACGGACTTCAAGGCCGTAAAGTTTTGCTTTGGGCTCGAAAGGGGGAAAAACGGATGTACCATCATCGTCGGGAGGACAAATATCACCTCGTTGGGAAGATTGGATTCCTGGAAGTGTACCTTCCGTGTTACATACCATTAATAAATTGCTTCGCTTGCAGCTGATGTAATTTCCCGGACAAATCCGTCTTTGTTTCCTAAACTTGACAGGCTTAAAAGTGGAAATTCATCACATCCTGGACAGAAACTCGGAGCGCAGGGAAGCACAATCTCTCTCACTCCGATTGTGCCAGCTTTTCTGTAGTTTGCAATCATCCTCTTGATAGTGGCGCACGGTGGCTTGCCTCTTTGATATATTTCCACTCCCAGATACCCTTTTTGGACGCGCAAAGACGCGCGAGGAAAAATATCGTTGTTTGTGGGTGTGCGAAACGTCCGGAAGAGGGCGACGTACAACAAACATTGAGCTGCCGCGTTGACATAAATGTATGTGCAGTCATTATCATTATTACATGTCGCTTTTCTGTTGACCTCGTTCTTGACACTTCAAGCGATTTACTTTTTTTTTGTGCGCTATCGCCCGACCCAGGGCGAAACATAGATATGAAACTCATGGCGGTGCTTCTCAGAACGTTCTTTGGAACAAAATTTCCTTCATGAAATGTGGAAATGCCAGACGTAAACCATTTCATAAAAAATCTTGAAATATTGAATTTTTTATGGTGTTTTAGAGATTTAGTACTACTCCAATCAAGATTTAAATGTGTACTTACGCCTTTTCTAGATATTTGTGTTTTTTTTCAGGATTTAGGCAGAGTTGCGCGGTACGAAAGAAATTGTTAATTTTTTTAAAATTTTGAGACCTAGCATTAGAAAATTTTGTAATTTTTTTGAACCCCTATAGAACCCCTATAAGGTGGGCACCTCACTCTTGAAATAAAAACAAATAGGGTTCAGTTTGCTTACCAAATAGTAATTATATGTATTACCTTCAGAACGCATAAAACCGCCCAATGTCTCGCTGGCACATCACTGCAGAAGTTGACATGTCCATAAGAGAACGATTTGAATCTTATAATTACATACTAATATGAACCTCTTCCTCAGAGCTGCTTCAGAAGTATCAAAGTCTGCCACAATCTGACGCTTCGTATCTCCCTCGTAAAGCCATTTTGGGCATTTCTGGAGTGCATTTCTTCCAGATGTTTTTTATCTTGTAAGCCCTGTATGAAAACATTGTATTTGAAAGTACTTCTAACGGTAAAACAGTGCGAACTTTCGCAATTTTTGAACTAATATGAATTCTACAAAAAGTTTATCATAAAAAATAATTCGCATTATGAACTACACCCAGGTTTTTTTGTGCGGTTATTTTTACGAGGTTTTTTTACGCGTATTTTCCATTGACCGCAGGTTTTTTTACGAGGTACGTATCCCCCGCGTAAAAAAAATGGGTGTAATATAGAATGAAGACATACACTTGACACTGTAGTTAAGGACTTTCCAGTTGCCTCAAATATCTTAATCATTAATCAGAAAATTGAACAAATTAGATCAAAACAACGCAAAACACCTACTACATTAAAACTTTCCACCACTGTTATGAAATGTATCTAGTTGCGAGCTGCTGGTGCAAAAATGTGCAAACGTATACGGTATTGTAAGATTTTTATGCTTGTATGTTTCAAAAAGTTCAATGTTCCACGACATAAATGGAGATATGAATTTTAATTTTTTTTTTAATTTCAATATTTTGTGAAATCGTAACCATTTAAGAAAAGTAACATAAAAAATTGAATTCGCATGATTCTACATGAAAATGAAAAACTATGTATAAAGTTTTATTCCAGGACCAACTATTCTATAACCAATTTTATATAGTTAAAATCATTTTCGAGAAATTTTAGAAAATGCACTCTGCTGCTGGACTTTACGATTAAGGTTCCGACCAGGGTTGCCATAATAAAATCTGTGTTTTTGATCTCAAAAAATCTTTCTATCTTAGTTTTTCTCAGAAAATTTGTATTGAAATCTGAATCAAATTTAGAAGTCCAATTTTGAATCATAATCGATCAAAAATCGTTCAAAACTGGACAAATTTCGTGACATGATCGATATTTTATTTTTAAATTTGTACTAGACATATTGGACAAAACAATTTCCGCGTAAAAAATGATAAATGTTCATTTTTTAAAAATAATGATTGGCTTTATTTTAACAACACATTAGGAGTTCATATAATCAAAATAAAACATTATTTGTACAAAAACATGTCAGAACGGTATAAAAAGCAAACAACAGAAGTATTGGTCCTGGACAAAACAATTGCAACTTTACAGAATTGTTATCAAATAAATGATAGCGTTCAGTATTTCGTAGCGAATCCCTGATTGTCGATTACAGCATTGCATCTTCGAAGCATAGACTCGATCATGCTTTTTGGATTTGTTCATACAATTGGTCTTGGTTACGCAGTCCTTCGCGATCGATCTTTCGGTCCACGATCTCGATCGGGATAAGAACAGGATATTGTGGTGACCAGTCCATCACCACAATCTGATTGTCTTTGAACCATTGTTTGATCACTTCAGCAATGTGTTTAGAGTCGTTATCTTGTAGGAATATCCATTTTATTGGCATATTCCATTCGGCAGAAGGCAGCATAACGACTCCCAGGATGTTGTTGTACCCAAAACGGTCCATAATTCCATTGATCCGATGGATCGCACCAAGACCGCTAGCAGAAAAACATCCCCAGACCATCACATTGCCGCCACCGTGCTTTACAGTCTTCAGACAGTACCGTGGAACCAACAGACACGACCAGCTGTAATTCCTTCTGAACTCTAAGTAATAATTTGGTTGAGTCCTTTTTGATCGATCTGGCGATCAATGAATCCACCCTAGAGGTGGAGGAGTCAGGCTGATTCAAATCTCATATGAATAACATTGGTGACATGGGAAAAATATTTTTCACATCAAGCCATAATTAATGTTGGAACATTATTTTGAAAAATCTGTGAATTCTGTATAAAACCTAAAAAATCTGTAATCTGTAGTAACATATTCTTGGTTTCAAAAAATCTGAAAAATCTGTATAAATTTAGATTATTCTGTAGATATGGTGACCCTGGTTCCGACATCGTAGAGAAATTTCATCATATTTAAATTGGCCATCTGGATTTTGAGTTACGATTTTGGAAAAAAATGATAAATAATTTCAAATACACCCTTTTGAAAAATCAGTCGTAATTTAACCCTGTGCGGTCGGAATGTGAGGTATAACTTGTGAGAATATATGAAATATGAACAAGATTTACTTATTTTTATGTAAACTTCAGATAAGTATTTACTAAACGATGTGTTTTAATGTGTTGTTTTCACATAAAAAGTTTATGCTATAATTCATATGATATTTTTCGAAACAGCCTCCGGAATGCAGTTCAGGTGATCGCATGTATCACAAAAATAATTAATTTGGCGTCTTTCGCCTTTTATCTTTCTGTTTGAACATACAGAACAATGCTCTTTGCCACAATATATGGAGTTTCAAATAAACCTTTCCCCGAGCCTGGGTGACAACTTTTGTTTGTACTGGGTACCGTTATCTGTTATTCATAGAATGCCCGTATTAATTCGTGAACAGGTTCTTGAGACATTAAAATTATTTTAGAAAAAGTGCAAACTGATATATTGTTGCATAAAGTACAATATTAGTATACTTCCCTGCCGTGGAGACTGAGAGCAGACAAATGACCGAAAAGGGTTAATTTGGTCTTATGATGATGAAAACTTTACTTGTTTGAATAATAATTGCAACTATTTTATCACGGTTTCAACATGTAAAATATCGGCTGTTTGTGAGTTGATATGTTCAACGTCTATCAATATCGTTTTGATATTTTGAAAATATGTTTCTTTATCATGCCTCAAAATTGGTAACATTTCAAGCTGTAAATGTGTATGTGTGCGAACAAAGAGCGATTGATTCGTGTATTACGAGATGTAAATAATTAGAACGCCACCATATCAGTTTCTTATCTTTGCTTGTTAGCTTACGCTTAACGTTTGTTATATTCAAAATAACTGAGAGTCTAGTCAATTTAAGGTTGTTACTGTATAATAAAAAACATATGCCACTTTAAAAAATTTATTTTCAATTTTAAAGGAGGTTTTAACGAAGAAAGAGCGGTAAGCGCGGTGAGATCGATATTTTGAAAGAAGAAATTGTACGAGATAAATATGTATAGTATTTGTTTGATATTTTTAATGAAAACTAGAATAATTTCCAGCATTTCATTGTTTTTTTGAGTGAGAATTTTTTTTTAAATTTCTGTTTTTTTATTTTTTTTAAACTATAAGGCTTACAAAATTATAGCCGACGAATGAAATGTAGGGAATTATATAAGTTTTCATTGCAGAATACTGAACAATTTTCAAATAAAAAACAATCAATCATCAAACAATCACTAAGTTTTTTTCAAAATTTTAAGAAAAAATAATATGAATAGCCCTTATATTTTCCTACAAGTCACTTTTACATCGAAAGAAGAGGAAGAGTTTTTCTAACAACAACTTTTTCATGCTTTCTTTGAAAAAATACTGTTAATATTTTACTCGTAACATTTTTATGCATAAACTAATAACGTTAATAACGTTAATAACAAAACTCATCATTATAATATCAGATTATTTTCAGACACAATTCTCGTTCAAGATTTCTCAACCACTTGCAAATAACATGTTTCTCCGTTACATGAAATAAATGTTTTATACAGAAAATATGACAGAATAAAGACAGCCCTAAATCGTTAAGTTCCTTCCTCGAGTTCTGCTCTTATCAACACATCCGGCGATTCTTTTTTTTTGGTATAGATAAAAGAAAATATAGGAGTGCGTTTCATCACATTAAAATCCATTTCCAGTTTCGAACAAAGATCAATTTCGCTAGCGCAAACATCAAATGGACTAACAGCACTTGTCACTATGGAATTGTAGAACATATGGGAATTTAATTTTCCGAATTTACCCTTTTTCCTTCAGAATTTTCCGAAAATTTTCAATTGGCATGTTTGGGTGGAATATTTTTGGTTGAAATATGTGTAATATTTTTATGGGACCCCTCTCCATTCCAGAGGAGGGAGGGGTGTCATACCATTATAGAAAAATTTCTGTGCTTGATTAATTCTCGAGTAATGCAGAAATTTGTGTTTCATTTGTATGGCATCCCCCCTTTATAGAGGGGGGAGGGGTCTCAAACTATCACGAGAACCTTCACCGGCCCCAAAAACCCATACATACCAATTTTTATGTCGATCGGTTCAGTAGTTTCCGAGTCCATAAGAATCAGATAGACAGACAGACAGACAGACAGAAATCCATTTTTATATATTATTCGTGATTATCGTGATCTACACGTTCTGCAAATTTTTTTCTATTTAGAAACATGTCAAGAACATGTCAAATGCGAGAATTTCACAAACAAAAATGTTTATTTGTTCAGAAAAATCATACGAAAATGTCATATATTCCAGGAACTATAAAGGATAGAAAGTTAACGTCTCCGACAAATATTCGTATTTTCAAAAGATCTAAAATTTTGCCAAATACCTTATATTGCTATCTTGAGTTTAAACGAAATAAACATCAGTTGAAAAACTTTCAAAGAACACATGTAAAAGTTATTGTTAGAACAACTCTTCCCCTGTAAGAGTGCCCATCTTCCGATGAATGGGTGACTTGTAGGAAATTGTAAGCGCTATTCATATAAATTTTTAAGAATTTAAAAAAATATGTTTTCAAATAGATTTTAATTTTGAAATTTTTTTTAGTGTTATTTAAAAAAACGACATTTTTTATGAAAATACAAGCAATTTCCTATACTTCATCCTTTGACCAGATATTGTTTATGTATAATAGTTTTTGATTTATAAAATTTTGTAAAATTCAAGAAAAAAATGTTGGCGTTTTTCAAAAAGTAGTCTATTTCTTTTTTGAATATTTCAAGTATGCAAAGTTGCTTGAATGATTGATGTCTTTATACCCACAATCTCTGATCTCTGATCTCTGAGATGGTGATCCTGAGACGATTTGGCATAAAATTCGTCCATTGTAAGCACTTCCAGCATTTCTATCACGAACCTATTGAGAATGGCGTTCAAAAAATAGAAAAGTTGAATTTTCGCCATTGATCCTAAGGTGAACCACATAGAGGTTCAAAAAAGTAGTCATTTTTTTAAATATGGTATCCCACACAATATTTTTTTTTAGAGGTGGTGATTAAGTTTGCGGGCACTTTATACTTCCTTACCCAGCCAGGCCCTTTGGTCCTCTTGAAGTCCTGAGTGATGAAAAAAGATTCTTTGGGTAATAATAACGAACTGAGGTTACTATTCTGGCAGTCGAATAAATTCGAAATATTTCTGTCCGTTCTTCTCTACCAAATGTAAGTAACGAGAGACGGCGTGTTTAAAGTTCTATATGATGAGTTTTCAATTCCAACGAAAGCATCAGTAGAAAAAATTGCAATTTTCATTAAGTAGAAACGCCTTTGCCGTGCCAAACCTGCCATTCCAAATGCAGCCTGACAGCATATTATTTTGATATAACGTCAGAAGGAGAGAGAAGGGCACAAAAAATGACACGAACAAAAAACAAAAACAACGCGAGGACTATGTAAGTCCATATGTTTATGAAGACGACAAACCATTCCCAGCAGCGTCAATGGATAGCCTGGAGAACAACCAACGAGAACGAGCTTTGTGAATGGGAGGAAAACGAGGATGAATGCCACGAGGATTAGAGCCTTTTAAAGCAAGTGTTACAAATCGCTTTCAACTTGAGCCGGCACACTGTGTCTCGTTCAGGACCCCCCTCCTCATGGCTGGGGATGCTATTTCATAAATTTCCAACGCCAAGCAGCAGCAGCAGCGAACCAGAGTCTCCGTTGTTTATCGTATCACTTCGGGCACTGCTCCATGTGGAGTATGCGAACGGCAGCCCCACCCCAAACCCTTTTCGCCCGTGTGGACACCGAAAAGGCAAGCTGACAGTTTCATATTTTCCATTTCCTCATTTTCGACTTCCACCGCAGCCCGAGGCAGCCCATATCCGGAAGCAGGAAAAGTGTGAGAATCAAGCTGTGCGTAAATTACAACGTTTTTAGAGAGGCGGGTGGGACAACAGCCCATTTTTTTACTCGCTAGCTGCCAGAGTGTGGACTCTGCGGAGAGATGAAAATCGATTTGGTTGAAATATGAGAGGATATAATTAGGAACAGCAATTTTGGTGATTCCGGAGTTGTTGCGACGGGGATGACAAACGTGAGGACCACAGTGACTTTAAGCCCATTTAAATAGATGTCAATTTCACTTAGTTTTGATTGCATTAATCAAAACAAGTTTACGTCGCCCCTCGCAGGGAATAAAAAAACGCGTACTCGTTACGGAACTCAACTGAAAATGGATGTTATTAGGGCGAAATTGCTGTCTTCCGGTTCGGGGACACAACATCCCTGCTGGCCGAGGAGAGACGATAGAAATTATGTGACCTAAAGTGCCACAGCCGGTAGGCGTGTCGTAAATGACGGAATTGAGCTGAAGGGATGCCCAAAATAAATTGCTATTACAGGTGATGAAAACAACCCCACAAAAAGGAAAAGTTATAATTAATTCAGGCACCGTCGGGATAATTTGGGCCAAGAGTACACCCACTTTCGCTTTAACTACTCTGTTACACAAAGCTTAGCTTCCAACACATGGAGTCAGCCGTTCGGTCGGTCGGCTCTTAAAGCACTGTTTATCACCGAGGAGATTGGCCTCCGTTTCGAGGAACTCCGGCACTCCGCCGAGATAAATGTCGGAATTATTCAATCTAATTGCAGCTGGAGCGGAACATACTCGCTGCGAAGTCTGCCGGCTCCTGCTGAGCCATCAGCGGACAGCAGGAGAATAAAAGGCATAAGGTTAACTTAATTAACACGAGAAAAAAACTGGAATTTCTGACTCAGACTATTACTTCATTCCTTTTTTCCTCCGTTTCTTCCCTCTGCCACCAAGAGAAAGATTAAGTTTCCGCCGAAATAAGGCGGGAGGAGCATTTCAATTGCGCGAGTATAATCCACTTTCCTCGCAACGTATGAAACGGAAACCGACCAGAAGTTCACTTTCGCGTCGAATGCATGAAATTGGAAAGCGTAGCGATCCGAATCGGCTCTCGAAAATAATTTCCACTCCCGAGGTAACCCCAGGGCTCGCCGTCCGACGCGCGCGTTTCGAAATTAACGCTCCACCATTTCATTGACACACCAGCTGCTCCGTGTGTGGGCGGGGGTGCTAATTTCGGAATTCATTAACATTTTCAAACACACTCCACGCTCCGACTGTCCCCAACTGTGTCTATCCCAACACGCCAACGCAATCATAAGGTTTGCACACAGCTTCTCTCTTTGGAACAGCCTCCAGAAATTGGGAAAGCTTTCCTCCGTCTCGTCGGTTGGTTTCGCTCGTTTGTATTATTCAATTAAAATTATAAAAATTCACTTCACGGCAACCTGCGGCGAGTGGCCAAGGAAGTGAATCTCCATAATACGGTCTGATTGGAATGTTAATTTTGATCTCACTAATCGGCGGATTGTATTACGCAATCCGAAATCCACCGGTAGGGCAGAACTAAGTTTAATCTATCAAGTATAAAAATACGGTTTTTTATTTTATAGAAAAAGGCATTCGTTTGAAACATAAAACTTTCTGCTATTTTCAACCAAAGTCACAAACATGGCCCATATTTCAGGCAATACATGAATTTCACACTGGTAGAAGCATGGTTGTTTTGAAGCTATCCAGATTTTTTCATAAGATCGAGACCGCTTCTCCGAAAGTTCTGATGTCATGAACCAGAACAGATGATAATATGTTGGATCAATGGTTGGGTAGTATGATGGGTGAGATAGAACTCCCCCTCCCCCAGTTTACTCTTTCTAGATAATACTTGACAGATCCATGAACATGTGATCCGGCGTTGTCATGCTGTAAAATTATCTTGTCATGTCCATTCCGGTTTGCTTTTGCTTCGAATCTCTGTTCAAACTAATTGTGGCCTGTACGGTCCACCTGTTTTATTTTCAGATGATAGGTGGTGACATTTGGATGATAAAATCATTGCTTTTGAACAGTTTTTCACATTTAGCAAGCAAACAATAACTATCAGCTGCGTTTTTCCTCATAAAATATAAGGAATTATGTCCAAAACATGACAGCATTGTTAACGTAGAACTACGAAATTATTAAATTCAATTCGCTTGTTTATCACTTCGAATATTATTCCGGAATGTATCGTAATTTTATTTTACAGAAATTTTCGGTGAATCGCAATTTGTTTTCTTATGTTAATGTACACATCGCACCAGGGCCCGAAATCTTCGAAAATGAATAGTGAAAATCGGCTCTCCTCTCAGTAGCTTCGCTTCGACTAGGACTACTTCGGCATTAATATAAATTGAATTGACTAGCAAATTAATTGACGAGCGTTAAGAGCGAGGATTACTGATGAACTATTCTAGTCAACGATTATTCTAATTAACGTGACTAATTAGTACAAATCTGTCTCTTCATGCATCTGGCTTCAATCCACACTTCTACTTCACCCTCGCAC